>NC_069132.1:19646001-19974484 GCF_026914265.1 Mya arenaria
CTGTCGGCGATTCTTAAACCAGTTGCTGACCTGCGTGGTCGTGAGGCCGGTACCTTCCGACAGTTCCCGCTTCTCCCTAGGTGAAGGGTAAGGGTTGTGGGCATACCACTCCCTTAAAACAGTCCGTGACTTTTCTTTGAAACAATAACTCGTCTCCTCGCCATCCCAGATAGTCCGAGGAAGGGGAAACTTTCGTCGGACCCTGTACTTGCCGACAGCCCCGAGAGGCCGACCGCGAAGCTTTTCAGCTTCAATGTAATGTGCTTTCAACCACAATGCCTGCATTTTCGGATGATTATGCGGTGAAAAATTATTACTTTCCAAGATTTTGTATAGTTCTTTAAAATTTCCACGATGAAACGCAACCACTGCTTTCGCTTTTAACACACTTTCATTTTTATGAAGATGTTCACAAGCCGGAAGTGACCATAAGAACCTGGCCAGGCGGTCTATATTCCCACCCTGTTGAAGAACTTCACAAACACACGCAACCTGCTCCTGTGTAAACCCGAACGACGGCAACATCCCGGAATTCGGGCTGCCGACGGTCGTCGGGGGCGGCTGATCGTGCATCAGTGGCGGTATCTCTCCGAACGGCCCCAGTGTTGCTGCGTTTGGATGCCGAAATTGCACTGTAAATAAAGTAACACAATACTCTGAGATAGTGTGAATCGTATGAACTGAATATCCTGTATTTTGTTCCAACAAGAGAAATACCTCGTAAATGGGTGATTACACTTCTTTCATTGGCTGAATCTGGCGACCTCGTGCTATTATCGTTATTCATTGAGCGCCAAAGAAATTAGTCGCTATAGCAACCCCGTCAATCACAGTAACCCGATCTATTGGAAGGAGGAGCCTCGTATTTACTGAACGGATCGAAGGCATGTATCCAATTACTAAACATAGACTGATTTTAATATTTTGGCTCTGAGGTCACCTATTTTGTCTAATGTTTAGGTTCATTAAAGGGTAATCAAGTTTGGTGTAGCCTTGCCGGACTAAATTACATCTTAAGAAATAAGGAAAATTGTCTAGTGAAATCGTTTGTTATTAACATTTACATGTACACTTTGCAAAAAATCCATTCACCGAATATTTTCAGACTGTTTTATGTGTCTTGTTCACAATAGATGAAATGGCAATGAAGAGCCATGTTAAATAAAGGTTTGTTTGATACGGTTAAAAATAGCCTTTAAAGAGTATTGAACTGTGCTGATCACTATACTGAAAAAATCAAACACAGCGACAAGCTAAGTATTGAGCTAATATTACAATGCAAACACTGTTTAATACTGCAAACGCGGTTCATAAACATGTTCCTGAATTAATGTTATACTTTAAAGCCTCAATGTGTTAATTGTCAAAGCAAATAGTCATTTGTTTAATTTCCTTTAACGGAAGGAATCTCCGGTTTCAGCTAGGTAAAGAAACAGATGATCAAATATTTGCCATTTGTAAGTGGCCAGGGCTTGTAAGAATCACAGCCGTTCTCTGTATGAGGATCAAACACCCTTTTCTCCATAATGCACGCAATTCCGAGCATAAATAAATGGAATCCAAATGTGTAGTAACACTAAGAAATTAAAAAGTTCATAATTTCGTTTATTTAATTGAGTTTTTGCCTAAAAGCAGCCCATTTTTGAGAGGAGTTGTCCTGATTTTCACCGCGACTGTTCCAAAATGTAAACAAACCATCGTGCAGAACGGAAGTTCATTCGAGGTACACCGATTGACATGTTTACAAAGAAAATATTTGGTCGCCATTTACTTTTCTTCCATTAATCCTTAACACGGTCCTCATGTGTAAAAACGCCAGTTAATCTGTTGATTTTGTGTTGAAGTATTCGCACTTGTTCCAGGATTCGAATCAAGTGCGCCTAACGTGGGAAGTCCGGTGACCCCGGAGCGTTCTAATCAAGCACGCCCTACAGGGGGCGGCCATGACACCTGCCAGCAGACCAGATTCACGCGATAACCGCGAGAACATAGTTTGTAAAAATAATAGATTCATAATGAAACATAATTTGTAATTAGATCGTAAGTAATTGAAGGTAGTATAATGTTTGTAGACTGTATTGGGGTAAACAATGACCAGTTAATTTTGGTTTCACTGGTCATTATTATAGGGATGATGGTCAGGGCGCTATAAGAGACCGTTGATACGAAAAAAAGACAAACAAATAATAATAATAATAATAATAATAATCATAATAATAATAATAATAATAATGAAGATAACAATAATAAATATAATAAACACAGTATAATAATAATAATAATAATAATAATAATAATAATAATAATAATAATAATAATTATATTATTATTATTATTATTATTATTATTATTATTATTATTATTATTATTATTATTGTTATTATTATAATACAATAATAGTAGTTGTAGTTATAATAATAATAACAATAATAATAATAATAATAATAATAATAATAATAATAATAATAATAATAATAATTATGACTATTGTCGTATGTATTCATAATTGATACAACATTTAATTTGGTATGAATGCTTTACATCGAATATTGTGATATTATGCTGGCAATAATTAGATCAAACATAATGGATATCAAGTTACAGGACGGTATCAGTATCATCTAAATGATCAAGCTAATTGACAGAAAATGGTTGAATTAAAATGTTAGAATCATAATGTCATTTCACTGACCACATAATGAACATCTTTAACTGCTTGAATTGCTGCCCTCTATTAAATACGCTCAGAATAAAATGAAATGACCGCGGGTCAGCGTCAATGTTTAAATAGCGCGCTTCGCGTGAAAATTGCCGCCATTTTTGACACGTGCCTAAGGCGGCAAAATATTCTATTTGAGGTGTTTACTTTAAATGATTGATACAAATAAAATGAACATCAAATCAATGCATGTATGCATACACTATGGGACCATCCTACCATTGAACGTATTTTAATTATTATTTCTGAGTTGTTTTAATATCTATTTCGACCATTATCATTTGTCAGTTGAGTCGCATTGAATTTCATTTTGCAAGTAAAAAGTGCTATTTGTTTTGTGACTCTAAATATTTTAATGAAATTCCTGGTCTTAAGATTGTGTTGTACGCTCGCTGACAAGATGATCCGTCTTTGTAAAACAACAACAATAACATCATGCAAAGCAAACGTCAGCAACAACCAAATATACCGGAAGGACAAACTGCAGGACGGACTGAGGAGACAGGCTGTGGGACGGACTGCAGGGCAGAATGAGGGACGGACTGAGGGGACAGACTGCGGGACGGACTGAGGGGACAGACTGCGGGGCGGACTGAGAGGTCAGACTGCGGGAAGGACTTAGGGGACAGACTGCGAGACGGACAGAGGGGACAGACTACGGGACGGGCTGAGGGGACAGACTACGGGACGGACTGAGGGGACAGACTGCGGGACGCACTGAGAACACAGACTGCGGGACGGACTGAGGGGACAGACTACGCGGCAGACTGAGTGAACAGACTGAGGGAACAGACTACGGGACGGACTGAGGGGACAGACTGCGGGGCAGACTGAGGGGACATACTGCGGGACGGACTGAGGGGACAGACTGTGGGACGGACTGAGGGGACAGAGGGGACAGACAGAGGGGACAAACTGCGAGACGGACTGAGTGGACAGAATGCAGGGCAGACTGAGGGGACAGAATGCGGGGCAGACTGAGGGGAAAGACTGCGAGACGGACAAAGGGGACAGACTGTGGGGCGGACTAAGGGGACAGACTGCGAGATGGGCTGAGGGGACAGAATGCGGGGCAGACTGAGAGGACAGACTGCGGGACGGACAGAGGGGACAGACTAAAGGTACAGAGTGCGGGACGGACTGAGGGGACATATAGCGGGACGGACTGAGGGGAGAGATTGCGGGAGGGACTGAGGTGACAGATGGCGGGACGGACTGCGGAGACAGATTGCGGGACGGACTGAGGGTACAGACTGCGAGGCGGACTGATGGTACAGATTGTCATCAGCCAGAGTAAAAACTATACTTTTTTAGTATGATGTCTAAATCAGCAAATTAAAACCAACAGTATGCATGTTACTGACAGACTGCGGGACGGACTGATGGTACAGACTGTCATAAGCCAGAGACAAAACTATACTATTTTTGAAGAGTCTAAATCAGAAATTTAAAACCAGCACTTTATATTCGTATGTCTAAAACACCGTAGCGACTGTTATTTGTATAGATATTTCATTTTTTTCGCGTTACAGTACATACAAATCTCTCCTTAAAAAAATAGCATATGTAACTTTTAAAATCATATGTAAAATGGCTTTGCTAATCCGACCAAAAATGATCTGATCATATGTGGATTTCGTATCTTACCCCTATTTCTTATTTAGCACTAGTACTAATTTACACTTTCAGAATTTTGTTCTCATTGTTTTTAAAAAGGGATTAGCAATGGTATTTTGCTCATATCTATATAAAGATGTATTGTTATGTGTCCGAGTTGTATAATAAAATTGATAGTCTCTTATAACTCTTACTAGAGTGGCAATGCACTTGTATGTACTGTTTGCTGAATGTACTTTTAGTCATGAATGTACAATGCATTTATGAGATTGAAATAAATAAATAAATACAAAAGTTGGCTTACAAAGGATAGTAAGATATCCGCAGTTGTAAAATGCTTGGGAAATTTAAGTTTTAGAATTCATAAAAAGGGTACATAAAACACTTATTGTCAACCACAATGCATATCATAGTAACAAAAAAGCTGAAGGGTTGCTACTTGTCAAAGAGTGTTTCGTAGGGAACGCATTTTTTATTTTTTTTATTTTACAAAACCAGAATGCTAATCAATTGCTAAGTTGTGCCATGGATTTAGAATATTATCAGAATAATGCAATTTTAGAAGAAGAAGAAGAAGAAGAAGAAGAAGAAGAAGAAGAAGAAGAAGAAGAAGAAGAGGAAGAAGAAAAAAACAAAACAATAATAATAATTTTGTTACCGTTCAGTGATTCATTTCATTTATTGCAATAATTATATCCTCCGAAAGGGAGATTTGAACACAATATAATAGATATTAACATGATTAGATAAATTAGAAGAAAAAGTTATTTCGTGCATAAACGGTAACATGAGAATAATAAATATAGGTACGCAAATGTATTCAGGTCAGACAGAATATTATTGACATAGTAATGACGATTGTTTGAACATATGATATAAAACATATTCATCTAACATTATGCATGCAAAAATGTCAATGTTACAGTAGTATTTAAACACAAGCGAAAATATTGTATATATTAAATGCATCTAGGACATTATGAAAACTGAAATCTCTGTAAATGGTGGAATCTTTTTTAGGCAAGTCGGATCCGACATGTTGACCAAATATCATATAAGATCAGTTAAATATCTTATTAGTTATCATAATAACAGGAGGAGGATTCGGTCACGAATATAATAAGGCTAAAAAATAAAAATAAAAACAGAATAAAATAATTACTATTTTGTTTGTTCACAGTCGACTGGTGCTGGTTGAGGTGTAGAATGGGTAATTGAAATATTCTATACTATTTTAATACTCGAATACGTTGTTTCTCGAAATAAACATTAACTATATGTATATATAATGTTACTCTCACTAGTGTTGGGTAAAGTGCGATTCTAATCGGTTTAAACCTTCTCTGTTACTTAATTATTTACTGATTTGATGAGAAGTAATGCCCTGTATACATGTAGGTCACATGGAGTCATTGTCGCGTTCCTCCTATGTGGCATGGTCATGTGACCCGTTCCAAAAAGTATTAGTCATAATGTGGCAAGAATTTATAACTTTAGTAAAGTTGAAAACACAGTTAAGTAAACGATTTGGTGCCATCTGTGCCTTTCCTACAGATTTAAGATGCTGCGACTAAAAACCTATAAAGTTGGGCGTTTCCTGTTTTTGATGTGTTTATTCATTTGATTTAAATTTACGATAAAATACTAAAAAAGATCTCCAAACTCTCACATAGCAAATAGTATTTTCGCTAAAATGTGCATGTTGATTATTTATTTGTTCTGGTTTGACACTTTCTTTTGCTTTTATAATACAAGAAGTCTTTATTTCCCCCAATGGTATTTATTTTACACTCGAAGGGGTGAATGCGAAAAGATTCTAAGTGACGAAGCAGATAGAACCTTTTCGCTTTCACCTCTCGATTGCATAATCTAAAATTATTCTAGTCTGCACTTAAGATTTATTAAATATGGCCACATGTACGACCCGCAATTTTTTTTTGTTTTCCATAATACTAATTTAAAAATTATAAACAGAAATATTTTTTCATTGAATTGCATTTTTGATTCATTTTTTTATTAGAAAAAAATCTAATAATTTTCCTATTTCTGACATTGTAATATCCATGAAAGATATATATTATAAAACAATATTTGTAATAAGTTTGTAATAAGACTGTTTGTTATCTGCTCAATCCAGACCTTGAACATGAAAGTGAAAGTGTATGAAAGTAAGTGAAACTGTCATTTACAAATCTGTGTCACAAACGCCACAGCGTCACGGGTAACATATCGAGGTATTACATCCGCATTGTGACTTCGTAAGAATCAGAAATATCTCATTAATTTAGCAAGATGAATATTTCAAGAGGTCCTTCAAACCAAGAAAGACGTGTTCATTATGAATTTGTTTGTGATGTACGGATATGGATATGTAGATGATGCGTCACGGACACTACAACTCTTGGTGATTTTTTTAACAAAATGGACAATTTATAATTGTATTAACTGTGAAAACATCATTTTTTTCCTTTTTACAACATCTTTAATGTTAAATTAAGGGCTGAATTTTACTCAAAATCATGATTCCTACATTGTAATCGATCTTCAAGAGTTTTTATTTCAACAGTATTAGAAAATGTTTGACGAAGTTTCCCATACTCATTTTTTTCTCATTTTCTGAACCACTCATTTGATAATCACAATTTAAGTATCATTTTAAACCTAGATTATTTTTTCTACATCTACATGTCCATTTATGACTTTATGGTTATTGATAGATATGTATTTTTGTATGAAATATCTCGTTCTGTTTGGAGAAAAATACCCTTTTTAGGCGGATTATTCAACTAGATTGAAGCAAATAATTGATATAAGAACAAAACGGAATATGTATTTAACTGAGGCATATATAGCTCAACGTGATAAACACAAAACAAACACAAATAGTGCAAGAATGAAAGAAAAAAATATTTAGAAAGCCATAAACCATTAGATAAGTAAGAAAATCAATTTGGCATATATGTATAAAACCGATTTTAATAACAAATGCATATTAACTTTTGATTACTTGGCTCAACAGACTGTGAAAATCGCGTTAGTGGTGTTGGATGAAGAACTGACTTTTTAGTACGTTTCCCTCTTAAAATAATTAAAGTATAAACACTGATTTTGTTTGAAATCTTGTCCATATAATGCATAATGTTTTTCGTTCATTTAAATATAGATATAAGTAAACTGTTTGTTCTGTTTTATTGAAATCCAAATACGTCATGTTATTAACTGTATCAGTTGGTTTTCTTGCAATAACTGTTTACTGATAACCTGTAAAGAATACTCATTTGTGGTTATCTTCTATAAATCATATAAAATATACATTCATCCAAGAGGCGGAAAGATTGTAATGTTTGTACTAGTAAATACAGTGGTGTGATGTAATATGTACCGACGGAGCTAATGTGAATTTGGCTGCAGAACGCACTGTTAATGTGCAGTTGTACAAAATGAACGCTCGTTAATGGCGGGAACAGCGCGTTCTAGTATGCCATCATAAAACATTATTATGTAAAGTGTTCAAACATTAACGATGTAATGTTTTCAGATCATCATCACTTTTATACTAATGAGTTTTATAATAAATGGAACCTTAGCTGCGTTTCTTCGGATACAAAATATGCTTAGAACATTTCATTTTATTTATCAAATATACATGTATTGTTAATTTATTTATTTAATCAGTTTTCGTGTTGAGAGAGTAAGAAATGTTTATGTTAAAGGAAATGAGCATAAATGACAAAATATATATTATGTATAACAAAATATCGTTTAAACTATAGAATCTATTAGCTCTGAAAATTCTGTACTTTTAAGAAAATTAGCCGCGAATTGCAAACATGCCTTTAATCATTGCTCTAAATAAAATGATTAATATTATTATCGTTTATTTGTTTTGTAATGTAATATGTTCGATATATGTTTGCACTCTCGCATATAATATATATAAATGCTATCTCCATGGTATGTGTATGATATTGTATCAGTGATGAACAGAACATGTTCAAGTTCACAGTACATGTTGTGTTATGTTCCATGTGTTCTAATGTAGAGGTATACTGGTGACATCATTTATCAAGTTACATGCTTTTGGTACTAGTCCTTTTCATAATGAATAGGTTGATTGTGCGTTGCGTGTTTTTTCTGTACCGCCGTACCATATCTAGATGAAATGCACGTATAATTTCTCATATCAATTTATAATACTCGTTACTGATAATTAACTTTATTTTTTATGTTTCAACATCTTCATCTGTAAATGTTGATCTGCCCAATATTTTAAGAAAGTAACATTAAATATCCATTACTGATACGGCTAGACTAAGGAGTATGGGGAAAATAATCTGTTCACATTTCTCTCTTATTACATTTTCATAATGGTTATACGAAAATGTGCATCTTTTATAGCCTTTGATAAACGGCTGGCGTCTCTCTGATGACTTTTTGGCGATTTTCAACTTGTAATAATTGTTATTCGGATGTTTAGTATTTGGTTAATATGCTGGGAGAAGTGATTAAAGCAGTGTAATCTTGCACATCTGTACTTCATACAAGCAGCACATGCGGCAAGGTCGTTGAAAATAATATGTTTTGAAATCGATTAATTGTCAAAATATCTTAGTGCTTTGTATTAATTTTTAACTGAAATAGCATATTGTAAGGTATCGCTTTACCCCTGTATGTTCATAGACACAGCATATGCCTGAGTCCCCTGTATGTTCATAGCCACACCATATGCCTGAGTCCCCTGTTTGTTCATAGATACACCATATGCCTGAGTCGCTGAACCAAAGACAAGTGATACTATATTTTGAACACAGCATTTCGCTCCTAGAATTTATTTATTTTAACCGTTCTTTACGTTCTTTGTCAAAACTAACATGCCCGTACTGCCATTTGATGTTTATAAAAAACATAGATTGATGATTGCGTTTTACATTTTAATTTCACTTTTACACGCGCTACATATCATCTGTTTTGCTTTATGTTGACAGACGTTCAAAGAAGCATGTCGGTGTGTCCATTGCCGGGTATCGAGTTCCGGCGGCAACAGCGGCCTATGTCGGCGTCATCTGTCACCGTCAGCAATGCTGACGGTCTCTAGGTAACGTGATATGACATCACAGACCACGTGACCACCCTCAGCCATTTACGACGTCTGGCTGGTTGGTGATAGATCGGAATCCCAAAGAAAAACAAGCTTATTACCTGCGCCATTATTTGGTCATCAATCGTCCATGCCTGGACCACTTATTGGGCTATGATTATCTTTGAATAATAATTTACTGGAACATTATATGAGTATGTTGTCAGTCAGGCTTGTCCTGTATTACGTGGAGAGAATGGTGTAATGACTAGCAGGGTTCTTAGCTTTTCCACATGTTCAACAACAGTCGATTTTGTGACTGATGAATACGAACAGGAAAAAGGAGAGGTGGAGATAAAATTGAGCCCCAGTCATCGTTTCTGATGATATTTATATGTGTATATTTGTGTGTTTTTAGTTTGTATTTCATTTAATAAATCATTTTGTCTTTAAAATCGATGCAGCATCATCTGAATAATAATAATAATAATAATAATAATAATAATAATAATAATAATAATAATAATAATAGTAATAATAATAATAATAATAATAATAATAATAATAATAATAACTACAGATTATAATAATAATAATAATAATAATAATAATAATAATAATAATAATAATAATAATAATAATAATAATAATAATAATAACTACGCTTTATAATAATAATAATAATAATAATAATAATAATAATAATAATAATAATAATAATAATAATAATAATAAACAATACTAATTATTTAAAGGACAGTCAGTGAAAACTAGGTAGGAGCTTGCTGGGGATGTAAACAGGTCTACGGGCATTCAACATCACACTTGCTTTAAACAACATTATTTACCTAGCTTTACGGAAAGAAATATTCACAATATACATTTTTAATGGCGTCCTTGTATATTTTGTTACCATGTTTTGTTTTAAATAAAAAATATTGTACATTAATACATTGAATATATGCACATTAAATTGCAAGTTTTCTTCTTGTATCTAAAGCGGTACGAAATAAAATGTAATTCTTCGGGGAGTTTGTTGACGCCGTCATGTAACCGAATAGGATTGAAGTTGGCAACCGAATACAACAGAGCCGCGAGTCAAATCGATGACAATTCTCCGAAGAATCAACTATTTCTAGAAGACTTTATCCTACGGAGGATATTCATACTTGGCCTTTCCATATGCTACTGCAAAATAGCCAGCAATTATAATAATAATAATTATACTCCAACGACAAAAGCTTGTTTCACGCAAAATAAGGCAACAAAAATAGCTCGAAATTTAATTGCACAATGTCCCTAAAATAGTCTATGAAGAATTATTTTATAAGAATATTTGAAAAAAAAAACACAAGAAATAATATTTATCCAAAATAACAGGTGTTAAACCAAAGAAAGGCAAGTTGTAAACCGCGCCTACCTTGTAACATATCCATATTCATCCAGTTGTGTATACCCAGTCGCTCTTGTCCAAATATCATCTTTATTCGATATAACTATTTAAAAATATTTACAAATAAGCCATATTTCCCTCACTAGCCCTCACTATATTAAGTTATAGTTCACATACAAAGTGTTAAATGTTTCCACAATATTTTGTTTCACTTTCGACAATGTCTGCAGAGGCACCGAACCAATCGCCGACCGCTTCACATCTAGAGTTGCGCAGCTACTTGGCTGTACGTAATGTTTGACTGAAACTTTGTGAAGTATGAAAGATGTGTTTTCATTTGAAGGAGATATGCTTCCTTTTGATGATTAAGATAACATCTAGATCACTCATTCCTACCGTTTTCTAGAAACCTAATATTTGACAGTAGTCGACAAAAGAATTGAACGTTGGATGTCTGTTCGTGATATTAATAATATATATGTATTTAGAATCGTGATTAACTTTCATCTATTGTTGTCGTTGTTCATATAAATCGATTTCAATGTTGTCTTCAAACTGAAAGCTAATGAATGTTTTTTATTCTTCTTTGTTGGCGTTAATTGTCTTTAATTACGTTACGTGTCTAATTAGTAACGTCTGAGATTTCTTTCAAGTTTACAAGGTAGCGAGCTCTGTATTTAAATAATCATTAAGGACAAAAGCACACACTATCACGTAAATCTCCCGCAACTTTTGCTCCGCTCACAGCCGATCCAGTAGGTTCATGAACAGAAGCACAAATACGTATCTATAAATTCATGTCACATGGCAGTTATTCATGTTCGTCATCCTATCAGGACCGGTGCGATCTGCAGTGATTAGTTCCCGACTTTTTATCACTTTTTCCAGATATACGCACTGAACGCCCGGCCTTCCTATTACGCGACTTTACAAATATACACGGCGTTTCTCATCTTCGCGTATCATTACTACGATTGCTTCTATGGTTTTGTAATCAAAATATTTTTTCAGCCGGTCCAACTGACAGAAAGTAACATTTAAAAACATTTATCGAAATGTATGGTAGTTTCCCACACACATCCAGCGTGATGTGTGGTAAAGATGTAAACGTCAAACTGTTACCCACCTAACTGCGCTTTCCAATAGGAATTATAATATACTACAGTATTATTGAAAATTACAGGCCCTTAGCTTATCATGGATACATCATATTTTTCTGTCTATCATTTATGAAAGGCGGCTACAGTGTTTGAGTGAACCCACTACAACTCGCCAGACCCGCATCTCTCCCATCTTATTTTAATACGAAGATACTTAAGTTTCCTGTCAGTTTTATCGCCATCTACCCAACCGTGCAAAATGTCTTTTTAATTTTTTATTTGAAATCAACGCTGTAGGTCTAGGAACTATTTGATTTATGCTCCAGACCAGAGGTTTGTGGCAAGCTCGGGAAAACCCATGAACACCCGAGTGTTATAGATTCATTTACTGATTGGGATACTAATTAACTCCAAACAGTTTATAGATAGTAAAACAGCCATTTGCATGCACATGTACAGATGTAAACGTTCACGTGTTGCCACAAAACTGTTTCATGTTCGATTTATGAACTGCACCGGTTCCAATAGCCTGGCCATGTGATGTTTTAATCATTCCGACAACCAATATAAGATGAATATGTAGAGATTTTGGAATCAAGAAATAATTACACAGATGCATCGCCAAGTGCGCTTGAATCAATGTCTTTAACAACTAATACAGTAGCTGAAGGGGCGTTTTCATGATAAAATGGCCCACCAAGAAAGAAAAAAGTACCAAGTGCGAGAAACCGTGGTACGTTTTGAAGCCGGTTGATGTATAAAGATCACAGGAGTTGCTCCCCTTTTATACATTAGAATCAAATCACAAACCCAGACATAGCACGCAGAGGCATTAATTCCCGCAGCACAGGAAAGGCGATTTGTGGATTTTGTCCCACTGATGTTTATGGATTCGGACATAAACGCTGACCGCTAAATGGGCGCCATAAACACGTCGGCATGGGGAGAACCTCATTAACGGCTGTGCACTAAACTCAGGCACATTGTGACCGCCAGTCATGCAATGGCCGGCACCGGAAAAGCACGGGAAAGGCGCCTGGTGAGCATAAATACTTTTAGCAACATGATGTTCACGGATAGCTGATGATCTTTTTGCATTTATTTTGTAAATGAATGTTTTAATCCACAATCTGAAGAAACCGCTTTAGTTGACAACCTTGAGAATAATTTTAAACACACACAATGATAGTTTTAGTGCAGTTGACCACATATATGACTTTTTAGAGACAGAAAGTAAACTGTGAACGCCGTGTGATCAGCGCCCTGGTAGCCCCGGCCTTCCTCGGCTTCCCCCAAACACCATTAGGGCCCATTGAGGCAGTAATGGCCAACCTTTGTTGGGCGTCATTATAAACACCCCAGTCACGGCTTGACAGCCATTTAAAACATAGAAATTTGATCCCTCATTCGCTATTATTAAAGCATTCGGAACTGTTTACACTAAATTTAGTCCTATATATTAAAACACCTTATTGGGTCTAATTTTAATTTTGTTTAAAGAAAAATCAACGAAAAGTTGTTATTAAAGAAAAACGATCCTTAACTTCCAAAAAAGCTTGGACAAAGAAATATAAAATTCCGCCACTTTTAAAAGAAGATCAAATAGAAAAAGAACGGGAGGGGAACAATCATTGTGGATATAATGAGATTGTATGGCACTCGTTTAACATTACTGACTGGCAAAGATCAAATGAGGTCACCTGATTGAAATGGATACCTCCAAAATAAATAGTCTAACCGCCAGTTATCGAATTAATCAAAAACATTCCATTATTTCAACTGTCCTCTAACGAAATGTTTTGAATTCAAAGAATGCCCGTGACGCCATAAGGTTTGTAGAAGGTACACGTTTATCCTTGGGCACAAATGACCAATGAATGGCAAACACATCGAAACTTAAAAAGATTCGCATAAAATAGCCAGTCCACGTAATTTTATAACATGTACAATGTGATATACATGAATTTAAAAAAACAAAACAAGCTGTCATTTATGCCTTAAAAGTGATTGCTTCGGACATTTCTAATTTGTTTTCCAGAATATATTCATTTCGACATTGATTTCTTGATGCACTAAAACATGACATTTTTGTTAATGAACCCAAAAAGGTACTGAATATTAAATTACTATAGATGGTGTAGTTCAAACATGTCTAACCTCGAAAAAGGCTTTTGCTTTAGCTTACTGAACGATTGTTAAACAAACAACTACAATATTATATTAATCACTCTCGTTGGCACGATATAACGCGAGAGTGTGGTTTTGTGTTTTGGGGGAAAATTTGAGTACCTGGAGAAAAACCAACACTTGCCCGGCTTGGTGACCACAAATCAAACTCACATGCACCAACCCGGAACCACTTGGTGAGAAGCGAGTGCGCTAACCATTGCGCTAACCGGACAGCCTGGGATTCTTTGGTGAAAAGCGCGTGCGCTAACCGGACAGCCTGGGATTCGTTGGTGAAAAGCGCGTGCGCTAACCACTACGCTAACCGGACAATCAATATTTCATGTAATAATCGTCAACATTGACCCGGTTGTTCTAGCATTCGTTAAATACTTTACGATAATACTTTTCGTTAAAATTAGGAAAATCTTTGATTTAAGTTTTGTTAAAAAGGTTTTACGATGACGAAATCATAAAAACAGTCGTGAATTAACGAAAGAACTAGATGAATTAACGAAAATCAAATGGGCTCCTATTGTTGGAGTATTGTTGAAACAAGCTGAACATTTAACGACTTGTCAGTTAACGGTTAGTGGGTAATTTAACAAGAGGTTTTTAGCCCTTCGTTGAAATTCGTTTAGCGAATAAACGAACAACTGGGCGAGTTACTGGGCGAGTAACTGGTCATAATATCAAACGATTGTAATCTTCTGAGCAATGGACAGCGATGTATTGCCTCCAAAACTAGTGTTTAAATGTACAGGACTACCAAGAAAAAGAAATAATCAAGTAAGATCGTAGAAAACAATACATTAGATCACATTTCAGAGCCATATAATCCCGAACTGAGAGTGCTTCGTGACGTATTAATGGAGCAGGAAACGGGTTTTATTGTGGATGTGGAAACTATATCGGACATAAACTGTATAGGGAATCTCTTTGATGGGTGCACACGGCTCTGCTAGCACGCAAATGCCCGACAGATCCATACACGGCGGTCCTCAGGGCTTCGGGCAGCCTCCGATTTATTGCTCTAGGTTACTCGTATAGTCTACTTAAAGCTTTATCTGCAAAGATTATCCGTAGAACTGTTTGCCATTCAAACGGATATCAACTTTCATTACACACTAAATGAAAGCTGCATACATAATTACTGGTACTATATATTGGGAAGAATACGACATCTCAGCCAATTAAATGCCCACCATTCCAGTACATTTACAAATAACAAACTGTCCTATAATAAAACTTTGACCGCATCAGGATACATTTCAGTAATCTGTTGACGTATCAACGAACGATATTTGGAACCCAAGAAAGCAATAACTGACAGGGTTATGGTTGCAATATCATCCAGGGCTTGGTCAGAGAAAGATGTATGGATGTATGGACGGCACGAGACCCCAATAACGACATCATTTGTCTTAGCAGAGAAGCCATCAGCAGAGATGGCGCAGTGTTCGCCAAAACCCTACCTAATTTAGATCTCTATCATTTTTGTAATAAATATCATGTGAGAGGGAAATTGTAATCAAATATGATGGATTTGAAAAAGACGTTCTACTGGCTATTTCCATGAGATTGGCATACAACGGGTCACTCCGATGGCCCCTGAACGAATGTTCGACAATGCGATACGGATCCATATATCACTGACGTTCCTCGGTATATGAATTCTCAATTACCAGTAATTCATCCAATATTCGGTACTCATATTTTGACTGAAAGCAAATCACTCATCAATGCCAGCGTTTTGGTTACAAGGAGAAAATTAAGACCACGATTTTGAGCGTTTTCGGCATGAATATTACGGAGTTGGTTAACACGCCAATGTCTGCGAGTGCTGTTAGTAGGTTCAAACGAGGCAGCGGTGACTAAAGTTGCCCAGAGTGCATGCTAGTATTCATATAAGGGCAATTACTAGGGGTCAACACATTAATAGATGTACTGACATTCATAAAACTTAATCAGACTGTGTTCAACAATTAAGCAATTAGAAGTTTGATTACGTTTGAATGTTCACACGCTAAAATTGACACACTGAATTATGCCTCTTTGATCTTTAACAATACTTTTTGTGTAAAAAAAACTGTTTGACTGTATAAAAAAATCTTTAGAGGCAATGAAAATCTCAATTGTTAACATTGCGTTGTCGTTTAACTAAACAAAAGGCAGTCACGCGAGCGGAATCACGATAAAATTGAGAACAATTTTGTGCGGAAAATCCATTGTAAACTTCCGGAATCGTGCGAGGCGCGCACACCAGCCTGGTCGGGCCGCGGTAATCAGAGATCCAGTGTCGTCAACTGGAATCATAACTCCCAGAAACACTCTGCAAATTGGATTATCGGAAAATTAATTGCATGTACATTGTAGCTTAACAAGTCATTTCGAGGCAGGATATCTTTTCTCCGAGTTACTAAATGAAAGCGAATTACATTAAATATAATAGGCGCAGCGTTTGTACAAGCAATCTGTCAGGATAGAATTTCAGATACATTTATCATTATGACCCAAAATTTATGGATTCTGTTGGGAATATCCTTTATGGAAATTCTTAACTATTAGTACAATCTTTTTTGTTCGATCGAAATACAATGACAACGATAAAAGCGCAGTGGACATTTAAAAAATTCTGAAACTCTTCGGCAAATTAATGAATCGGAAGTTTTTGATTTAATGTCCCCGAGTGCCTTCCTAGCTGGGAAGACGTGCTTGCGGCTTGTTAACGGGATGAAATCAGCCGTAATTACATTCCTTGACACATGAGACTTTAGTAGAATTCATTTGAAATGTCTCTTAAGAACGTTTAAATATTATATTGTATTATTACAATTAAGACTGACATTTTGTTTCATTTCACTTTTAATAATATTCTAACAGTCGGAGCTATTTGGATAATTAAGACAGATATAGGAAGAATATCAAAGAAGCGGAAGGATTCAAGTATTTAACAAGCACGTACTCTTGACCGTAGGGTTTGCATGAATATGTTAAAACATCATTTTTTTTTTGTAATGATACATATTCCTATCTGATTGTTTCTAGTTGTTTCTCCCCTGTAAGCATAATAAAGCATGGTCATGCCCGACATGTCACATGACCAAGAGATAGAGAACCTTTCCATGTTAGTCTTAAGAAGTCGGAAATGCAAACGACGTACACAAAACGCTTTTTTGATTCTTGTATTTCACGTCTTTGATGAACCAAATCATATTGTGTTGATAATGTTAGCAAAAGTGTGTTTGCAGAAATAAAAGATCAATTAAAAACAACACATCGTGTCTCCGACAATATCAGTAATATTGGCGAATCTCATTATCCAGACTTGGAAGCTCTACACGTGCATTATGTAAGCGATACCCATGGTATTTCGGCGGCCAGGACCAGAAACCCATGTTTACTCAGATGTCCATATCTGTATACAGAATAGTCTAGTGTTTCACAACACTGCAACATTACACCAACAGATGGCAGGCTAATATCTTCCACTTAATACCCAGCTACTATAAACAAATCAAGCGTACCTTTGATATTAGGACGAACAAAACCGAATTAGGATCTAGTTACAGCTATATACACATATTTAATTATACTACCTGAAGTCACGAAATCGAGCATTTGAGATGAAATTTTGAAACAGACAATGGTTAATTGTGGGCTTGAATTGAATCAACTGGAAGTGAGGTTCCCGGAGTCAACTGCAGAAAGGGGTTCATGAGAAAGAATTTGTGGTTGATGACATGGTATATCATTTGAATTCTGTGTGCAAAGACCTATATACAGAAACACGCTTCCGTGACTGAAGCCAGAGTAGCAAATGTTTGACCTGGATTAAGGGCTGTGACTCAGATAAGCCCGACGCAGGTGGCAGGAGCGGCGTAAAACATGTGTCTCTTCTAGCCGTCAACCTCCATCCATCAAGTCTGTATCACGCCTTCCTTCAAACTATGTTCATGCGAGATTATTATGAGAAAACTATAACAGCTGGTGTACAGCATATATACGTACCACAACGCGGTGAGATATAACACTGATAAGCAGTTTTGATGATAAAAACTATTTTGATAGTTGGGTGTTAGATTTCCAGGCTGCGCACGAACCATTCATCAAAATATAATAACAACCACTTTACACCAATTAATATAAAATCTTAATCTTTCTCCAACTTACTTGAAAAGTCAAAAAAGAGACGTGATTTCATTTTTCATAACTGAATGTTCATGTAAAGGTGATCGTAACCGATCCATTTTCAGAGGCCTTCCTTTAGAAATATGGTAATCATTATCTGATGCCTCTCCTTTAATATTCCTGATCATTCTCTACGCCTTCTGCTTCAAATGCTTTTACAAACCACTCTGTCGTAACTTGTTTGGCGTTGGTGTGTGTAACAAGAACTTCCAGATTTTATTTAAATTTTTTAAAATTTGAGTAAGTTTTTAACCACTTATGAATCCTATAAAGCTTCCAGTATCATGATAACACGTGATGAACCGTGAATAATTTTCGCGGCTAATTTTTCAAATTCTTGTCAGAGAGCTGGTGTCAGTTTCACTGTCATTGTTTGTATTTTCTTTGTGTGAAATACGAAATTAAAAAATGTATTACGGTCAACGTAAATGCTTTCTTTTGTCGTTTTTTGACGCATGAAGATAGAGTGGCGATCGACACACGATACCCCTTCGGCCCCTTCTAATGACATACGTGAACGACGTAGTTTATTGTCCATCCGTGGTGGACCTGGCCGGACCATTGCTGTGTGGTCGCCAACACTGATCGAGCCGGTTAAATAATCACTGTTCAAAGCAGATTTGGACACCCGATACTGCAATTACCGCGGATTATTAGATTCATTTAAGGTCAACAAACCGAATAAAGCACCTACGGGTATAGTGGGAAAATGCGACTTCAGGTGAATGGCATTCGCCGTTCATGAAGTCTGATTTGACTCGAGCGTTCGGAGGGATTATTGGTAGTCAAACTACGACAAATATTTATTTCAGGTTTTGAATATTCAAACACCGACATTCCCCGTTACCATGTGAGCGATAAAGAGAACTAGTTTCATAAAGATTGAACGATTACAAACGAGTAAGTATGTTCAAATCTCACACTTAAGATTGCCAGTTTTCACGCCGGTTTTGGGCATTGTAAGGACTTACAGGGCGTGCGGCTTGTCTGTGGAAATATCGCTACGGAGTCATACGTTTGAATAGAAAACTCGAACGCGCGGTATATATTTATCTCTACTTTAACTACAATTTCAAATAAAGAAACAATAGCACTGATTGTGATTTGATAGTGTCATTTCTACAAACCGTTTTATTATTGTCTTGAGTTTCATAAAAAGAAATCTCATTCAGTATTTGTTTTCACGTAATTGAACAGTGACAATAAACAGTAGGAAACGTCTTCGTTTGAAAATAAAATAGATAGGAGATACTGTTTCGCTTGGCGCATCCGTGATTAACAACTGACAGAACAGTTTTATTTATAGTCTTCCACAAGCCATATACAATTTGAAGTAAATTGGGATTGAATCCTGAAATTCACCAACGAGACTAAAGAATGCCATTTTTATATCAATGGAAGATCCTTTTAAAATGATCGTCGTCTGTTGAAACAGACACAATGTTCATAAAAAAAAATCCGCAGACCTTTAATAGATCACAAATCATTTGCCGGTACAGCGTCGGAGGGTTCAAGAATCAGTTGAATCTCCACTGGATACCTCTAACGGTATGCCCTACAGTTCTCATGCAATGACACAAATGAGTTTTTATTGGCATTGATATGTAGGCAGTGTATGTATTATGTGTGTATTGTGTACGTGTGCGTGGTTGCGTGGTGTGTGTAGTGTGTGTGTGTGTGTGTGTGTGTGCGTGTGTGCGTGTGTGCGTGTGCGCGTGTGTGCGTGCGTGTGCGTGTGTGTGTGTCTGTGTGTGTGCGTGTGCGTGTGTTCGTGCGTGTGTGCGTGTGCGTGTGCGTGTGTGTGTGTGTGAGGGGGGTCAGTTTTGTTTTGATCCTTGTGTCACTAAACAAGATCATATATGGTGTTCACAACATGTTGTGTCTCTATAGTTATCATTTGTGTGTTGGCATGACACTACAACATGTACGTATTCAATGTTGTGTTCATCACTATGCTTATAAATGTACAGCGGTCTCGCGCATGTAGAATCAAACCACTACCATGTTGTCCATCATTTGTGTTACCCCTTGAACTCTGTGAAATACAATAATATAGTATTAAAGTGATCACATCTAAACAAAATGCGGTTTTGTCTAAGTCTAAGTATTGTCCTAACTAAGCATTTCATTTTGACAGACGCCTTCATACAGTATATTTTCTTAATATTGATGCATTCAATTTAAAAAAAAAAACGAATGGCAATGGATATTTAGAAATGAATATATAACCAGATATACAGTAGATGACCATTTGACTCATATACCAGTACATCACAAACTTGAGTCTCTGTCTGTCTGTCTGTCTCTCTGTCTCTCTCTGTCTCTCTGTCTCTCTCTCTCTCTCTCTCTCTCTCTCTCTCGCATGTTAGATGTCCACTATGCATGAACTGGACATCACTCACACTAATGGTCATTTGACATTTTAAGAATCGTTTCCAACATAAAACCCCCCCATAAAAACATAAAATGTAAGTCCATTTAATCATCGGTGTAATTCTGTTCATGAACACACGTTTTTGTGCGCACTGTCTTGAATCTTTGTTACTTAAAATATCTCACTAAAGACTGTACTGTTCAATTCTCGACAGCGGAATTAACTAAACAATGCGCAATTATTTATTTGTAACTACTAAATTACAAAATTCAGGGCAATTAGAAATTCTATACAGTCGGTTGGAACGTAATAATGTCAACAGGAATTAATAAGGTCCAAAATCGATTTCCGTTTGTAACAAAATATCGAAATGAATGTTTCCATCATCTTAAACCATTAAGGATGTATTATTGTGTAACAACTTCGTTTAAGATAAAACAAGATGTGTTATTTTCATTTTTTCTTAGATTATTTTATAAAAAAAATATGCTTTCGTTGAATGCGTTTGTTATTTTTCCTCTTGTATTACATTTTTGTTTTAATTTCCGTTTTTTAATATCATTTTTCAATGCAATATCATTTTCCGCTGAAATATTATATTATATAATTTTATATTCGTGTAACTCATTCGGTTCCATGAACCCTGACTTTGCCTTGCTACTGGGCTTTTCCTGTAATCTATACTATTATTAACGAAACACAGCCTTAATATGAAAAAAACAACAAGACATCATAAAAACTCCTTCTTATTAACTATGTTATGTATATTAAATGCGTTGTATTCGATACAATTGTTTTACAGGGGCATGCCGTTTTAAATACGTTTAGCTTAAAACTTTTTTTAAATTTTCATAAAGTCACGCGATACAATAATATTATTGCGGATGTTAACAATCGTTTACAGATGAATCTGTCTATGTATTTGAATATCCCAAAATATTGATATTGATTTGGCAGTTGCATTTCTGAGCGCCCTCAAGGAGACATTCACCAACCAGTGTCTCCACGTACATATTCCTGGTGGAGCCGAAATGACAGGGTCAACCGAAGACCCGTATATCGGCATTTCAAAGATGATTAAAAATTAATTTCAGAGGGAATTTCACTTCAGAAACGCAATCAAGTGATATCTTAGACGACATCCATGTAGAATATCTCGCTATCACGGGCGATTATAGGCTTCTTTAATTAATAAACGTAATCACAATCCCGAGCCATGATTAATACATGATAGGATCGAGTTCCATCTAATGATTGCCTGACAGACCCGTCTATAGGAGACTGCATCGGAAGACTGGCGTTCATGGTTCCTTTAGGAAATCATTTTCAAATTGAGCCCGGTTCAATGCTTTTGTCAGACATCCCCGCCGGCTGTGGACAGTTCGACAACCCGAGACCATGATGTACAGAGGTCTTTTACGGTACTTCAGAGTAACTCATTCTGTTCTATCATTATGTCACACTGCAGAGGATATTAAACGGAGAGGAGGAACTTTTTCCCCTTTCCTGTAGATGAAGAACAACGCCACAAACCATTTTGACATTTCCATATGACAAATACGTCATTTCCTCTCATTCATCACGCTACCTTTTGCCGTCAGAATTAACATATTGCTGGCGGCTATTTGTTCTTTAGGGTGGCCTTTTTGACGTCCTGCAGTAAATGATGGGGTCAGCATTTCCGGCCGAGCACCAGGGATGGCGACCAAATCCTACAAGCGTCAAGACCGCTGTCTCCTACTCATAAATCACGCAAATAAGCGGCTCGGCAGCTCATTACCCCCTGCTCAGACTAATATAATGCTAAAATGAGAAAACTCATATAATGGTTGTAAAGCTAAAGAGGAAGACAGAGAGCGCATAAACCGAGTTGGATTCCGTAAATCCACAACGCCCCATGTAGTAATATCTGGTGAGCAGAAAGCATTTTAAGGCGTTGTGAGCAATTGGCTGTGCTGTAGATCTCGCTTCATCAGCATTTGCTGGGGATGCATGTGGGAAAATTGAAAATTAATTAAAGTCAACAAAATATAGATGATCAAAGAATCCGACAGAAACACTGGTGATATCAAACCTCGATAGCTTACAATAATAATCTGAATCGATGTCAAGATGTCTTTAGAAACGGCTATTAAACTTTATCGTGGAAAAAGCAAATTAAACAGAAGTTGTTAATTACAACAAAGTTTACCCCTTCAGTGGTCCCCGAGAACGAGGCAACTTGGGTGGGCTTAGATATGATCTAGAAAATATGACTTATGATGGGGATGAATTAACGTACCGTCTCTAAATTTATGTGAGATAAAAACTAGCAGATTCCATAAGCATCTGATACAATTGTATACTGTAAAATTTTATAGGTAGCGTAAGAGGTTTAGTGGGGCTGAGATAGACGGATCTGGTTTATAGAACAAACACGAAGCCTCATTTAGTAGCTAAATTAACTATATTATGTGAAAGTGATATTCAGAGTGGATAAATGTTTATTATTTCTCTTAGGCATAAGACGTTATATATGCGCTGAGTTAGGAAATAAATTAACGCTATGATTAGCCTGGTCTGAAAGGCAATCCAAGGCACTCGCGTATTTATTTGAACAGAGTTCGCCTGAAGAGATCAAATAAGATCTCGGAAACTTTATACCCATGTTTAAAGGGCCTGTAATACTCGTATACGTGTGTTGCTTGTTTACACAGACACATGATTCCGCTCGCAATAGATTATGATTCCTTTAATGATTATCAAGATGAACATAACCTGCTAATATAATTCATGTTTGAGACTATGTTGCTGGCGAGCGGCGGCCTTGAAGCCCGGGTTTTCATCGGCACCAGCTGACCTGGCCCGCAATCCGTTCCGTCTGCCAATCTCCATTTAAATCAAAAACATCATTTAATTTGTCAATAACGTTACAAAATTTTAAGATTGTTTTGTTTGTTTATCGCTCTCTTTGTCACTTAGAACCTCTCGTTTTCTTTCAACGATAAGTCGACTTGAGTTGGATGTATCCATGAATATACATTTCAATTAGATGAAATCATTCCTGAAAGTATTGAACTGCTTACTATTTAATTATTTGCTATATTCCCTGTATCATTATACTAATAGTATGCTCATCAATTTTAATGTTTCCTTAGAATATACATGACATTGATAATTTATATGAGAAATGATATTTTTTTAAATAGAACAAATCAAATCTTGCCTTCATTAAAACGTCAACTAAACAAAGACATTTCATTAAAACATGTTTTATGTTCCAGATCATTTCATTATTTAATGCTGCTTATAGAGGTTTGTAATTTTATATATCATAGAATACAATTAAAACTTCCACGGTAAAGTTAATACCCAGTTTAGAGTTGAGATGACGTCAATTGATCGAGTCTGGTTAGTTAAACATTACGACAATTTTATGACAACACCCTCAACCATAAACATACTAAAACCGGCATATATCTTTTAATATAATTTATATTAACATATCGTAAACTGTAACACAAGCCAATGAAACGCTCTATTGAATCTAAATAATTATTTGAAACAAAATCCAATTAAATTCTAATTATTGATAAAGATTTCCTGTTTCTCCGTGTTGTGCAGATCAATTGATGAGTGTTAATCAAAGGACGGCGCATTGTCTTTGCATCAGTGCAGACGACACTGGCAATCAATACAGAACACGTGATGCCACCACATCTCCCAACACGGATACAGAGAAAACCACTTTAGCGTAAATAATTATGTAGTTTTTATTGAGCGAATATAGTGTAATGTTACAGTATCGTTTAAATAAGTCAAATGACTAACTACACCGAATTGTTAATGTAAGAGTATACGATATCAAGCCTTCAAGATGTCTCCCTATAAACAAACGGAGGGCTTGTTTTCCCAATCACGCGATGCAAACATTTATAATATATTTCTTGTGCAAGACTACACCACCCCACTCGGATAGTGTAACAATTGGACGAATCCCATCTCTCAAAGAGGATATTTGATCTAATATATTCTGCTCTTCAACCCCGTTTTTATAAAATTATCTGTTTAATTTAAATTTGAATTTGTAACTATTCTTTTGTCGTTAAATCTTAAAAACACATTTTGGTATTTTGTCTGAATCAGTCGATTTTTTGTGTGTAGAGTCACCATACTTCTGATCAATATTATATAATATTCTTTTTTTTGTCAACTACTTTTTTGTAAAAAAAATACTATCATGAAAACTTTTCATATAAACTGTAATTGCGAAATATGTCTAAGAGATTTAAAAAAAAAACCCATGAACATTTGTACGCAATCATCATAAACGTTTTAAATGCATTTTGACAGAATCATGGCACGTTACATCATGGCACTTTACCATAGTATTCGGCAGGACTTACATTGTACATCACAATAATACCATGTTGTACTGGACGCAATGTGAGAAAGTCCATCTTATTAACAATTCGGTTGTCCGGTTGGCGCAGTGTCGCTTCTCCTTGTTCGACTCCGGGTCGAGACGCGTGCGAGTTTTATCCTCGTACGACTCCCGGCCTATAGGGGCATGTTTGGTTGGTGTTCACCAAGCCAGACAAGTGTTTTTTTTCGGCGGCCCTGCTTTCCCTACAACACAATATCACACTCTCGCGCAACATCGTGCCAACGAGACTGACTTAGCAAAAGGATATTTTTTTTCAAAGTCGTTGTAATTTACATTAACATAAAAGGCTGATATAATGCCGTACCGTGACTTACATGTGTATGTTTGTGCTTTCTTGCCATGTTCCATTAAAATATTTTGATTTCATAAGTCAATCTTAAATTTTATCTTAAATTTACGCGCAATGAAATATTATTTATAAAACACCGTCTAGCAGACAGCAATATGTAATGGACAATAACACACACAGAAACAAAACGCGTCCAAGTGGTGCTGTTTACTACGTTAGTGTTAACACACGAAGTTTCGGAAACAATGTATGGTATAACGCCGTGTCAAGCGTAGGTATAGCGTTTCTTTCGGAAGAAAATATATATTTTGTTCATAACAAATAATATGTAAGAACAAGTTTAGTTTGTGTTACATTAGAATTTTAAGCCGACAGTAACACAATAAATAAATGCTGAATCAAACACATCGACCGGTTTTTGAATCATTGAACAACGGCAAAAATAGCCATCTATATGTATTGTTGTGATTATTATTATTTTTTTGTACTTATAACATAAGCTCTGCTTTTGGAAAATGGCCACGTTCCTGTAATTCCAAATGAATAAGAAAACTAATCGATTAAAACCGCAACAGTTTCATTTCTAGTAATGAAACGTACTATTCAGGGACTGTACCACCAAGACAATCCTAAGTTTCATTTCAACATTGTATACATGCAACACTTTATATTATAATATTCATAATAAAGAAATACGGATATACTTTTCATTATTAATATAAACGTATATTGTTTTTGACAACTAAATCATAAAGTGGGGTCGAACCATGAATTGTGACAACAAAAGATACGGCACTCTCTCTCCTCCATTATTAAAATATTATCGAAATATATTTCATCTTGATTGGTTCCTTTTTTTCTTAATATATAATTGTTCTTGCTGATAAAGTTTTTTTTTAAATATTTCTTTCCGACATCATTGGCAAGAAAGCGTGCCTCAACATAGGAATTCGAATTATGATCAATTTTGCAATTTGTTGTAATGTTTCATTTGTTTGAGTTTGTATATTTTTGCACTGTATAGTGTAGCCTTAATTACTTATTTTCATCACGTCATATTGACCTATATCAAACAAATACTTTCTCTCTCTCTCTGTCTCTCCTTGAGTTACCACCTTTCTACAGTTTAAAATGCCACATGTATCTAAAACTGATTCTGCTTGAAAAGTTGCTACAGCTGAATTTGAACATAAATTGACATCGATTTGGAAAAGGACGGTTCAAACACTAGATGCCTAAAATAAATCATAGATGTGTATTGCACCCATCTCGTAGTTTCGATTGCAATTTGGTTTGTTGCATAATATTATATGCCTACCTCTATTTCATCTGTTTGAAATTAAATTAATAATTATTGAATATATTTTTCAATATAATCCTAAATACCGTGAATTGAAATGAAATGCAGTGATGGCAAAATAAAATTCAGGAAATAGTTTCAAGTCTAGTCCAGAGGTCATACCCATGCATAATCAAGACTAAAGGTACACGGCGGAGGAACAATTCAGCCAATATATACTATCAACACTCAGGTGTACTATGCTAAAATAATACGTAGGATGTAAACCCCGCATGAAAGTAAGGTAAATGAAATCGTTTTTATTGAAATTAATTTATTTCATGCTGTATATTCTCAACAAGTTTTGATTTCCGTCGGTTCAGCAACTGGCAATCTCCCAGTGCGCCACCTGTACGTAACGTACACCTGAACATTACAACCATATTTATTCTACGCCATGAAAGAAAACCCAGAAGATCTTGATGCTTGAAAACATACCACATTGTAGCAGCCAGAAATAAAACCCACGGTTGCAATTATATGTTCAATTGATGTCGGTCAATTATACAGAAAAATACAAACAAGAACGTAATATAGAGACAATTATGTGCTCACAGATGATCATAAAAGTTCACTTAGAGACTATAAATTAAAGTAAGAGGCTCTACGCCATTGAGACCACCAACAGAACACAGCACCAGCAGCACACAGCAAAACTACTCATGTAACAAAAACTTTAATAATTCTTAAATGGTTTCTTAAAAGGTTGTCGATCAGTTGAACCTTATTCATAATTGATCAAGGTCGCTATGTGGCATTGACCATTTATGTCAACGACACTTTGAAAGAATTGTTTCGCCCTGAGGTGTTGTAATCTTTTATTCTTTAAAAATATCTTTAAGCGCACGCGAACGATAACATCAGAGATATTTGGATATATTCAGCTTAACAAGTTCAAATATAATGATACAATCTATGACTCACATGTGAGTAAAAAAAATCGACATTTGTATCCCGATTACATTGCGTTCAAAACAATGGCTTTCTTTGACACGATACAGTGAGATTACACTCTGTGTTGTGTAATGAATACTTTAGTAATCACGGAAAGCGGTTTTGTTAGTACATGTACATGAGTGAAGGAGCTCAGGAACAAAAAAGTGAAGGTAATGTATTTGGTCTTCTTAATTCACTACATTTTTCGTCCTCAGAAATATAAGAATGTCGATAAATGTCCGTTCACACTCTAGCTTATCTACGTACATGTATGTTCAATTTGTTTGCAGCATATTTAATAATAAACATGTACGTATTGAACCAAAGCTAGGCAGTTAAAACACCATTAAAATAATTATTTAGACAAATTGTTCCAAAATAGTATAATTATCATATTATTATGAATGATTAATTATGATTATTTCTATATATGTGTTGATCAGTGTATTTTATTACATGGAATTAAATTAATTGTGTTCAATTAAAAAAATGATAATATTCAGTGTCATTCTGTCAGCATGATGTTGAAGACGGTTTTGTGTATAAAACTGTTGAACTCTTGATAAGACAGCAAGACTACTTTTGGTCATGTGTTTATTATATTGCATGTGAGCATTGCTGTAAAAACATTTTTTTAAAACAAAAAAATATTTGTTAACATAGTCGAAATACGAGAGCTCGTGATGGCGTTGAATCATTGGAAGCAACATAATGGACAACAACAACCATTACAACATATTTCAGTTTTGCAATTCCAACCCTGCGAAACATTAATAGGTTTTGGTGTTTAGTTTCTAAAATTATAGGCTACAATAAATTGATTGTAACATTTCACCTTTGATATCCAGAAAAAGAGATTGATAGCACCGCGTATGCAAATTCTTATGCAAATTGACGAACTTCTTGAATGTGAATATTCAACCTCGCTTGTTATGTGTTTTGAAACCCATTGGGATATTAAAATCTTGCTACATGTACTTCATGATTATTTCCATGTGTAAATACGTGCAGCGTGCTGCTTGCTCCTGTAGTTTTTAAGTTATTATTCATCTTAAAAATCATAACAAAGGTTTACACAGAATTTCGCCGTTGAAATGTGTAAAGCTTTAATGCAAAAATAAGGAACCAATAAAACGGCGCCAGTTCTTCATTACAAATAAAACTATATTGTTATTTTTTTTAAATTAATCTATTCCTATGTGTAACCAACCGCTCGAAAAAGGACAACATTATGGGCATGTGTAGAATGTCAACGGTAGCAACCGCTGGCCTCTATTAAAGGCACACACCGTCTTAAGATTAAAACAAATATTTCCAGACAATTTGATGCCCTCCATGTTTATGGCGCGATGTTCTCGATTCCCCTCATGTAATTGCATATTTGCAAGTTTGATACAATAAAGATACCGGCCGGACGTCACTTCATATTGGGATTAACGTCACCCCCCTGAACATATCTGCGATAAAATTGTCCTGACATCAACATCTGTAATTGCCGGGTACGGAACGCTAACTCGGCTCCTGCCGCCTGGTCCGGCTTCAGCTCCTCCCAGTAGCATTTATCCCCAAATATTTAGTTAACCATTCCTTTTGGAGGAAGATTAAAAGAGGTTTCCTAGGATAGTTTTATTTATTTTGTTTATAATTGATACATTGTGAATATAAATATAACAATATAAATTTGCGGAGATGACCTTATAGTTTTGTATATACTTTTGCCTTATGTTCTATCAAAGCATTCTCAATGAAAACAACAACAACAACAAATACTCCAAACGTGAACTAATACCCAAAATGCATTTGAATTTCAATGCGCTCATACCATGAGACGATGTCCTGCAGTTGTTATGTTATGTAATGAATATTTGGGAGATGTCACCGTTCTTTATCGTAACGATATTGTTTTACAAACAATAATATATGAATATGTGTATAAAAACGAAATAACTACTTATAGTAGTTCTCATTATGGGCCATGTATTAACATATATTTCAAAAGCCACATTACAGACTTCCAATATATGTTCCGTTTGAAGGTTATTATTGTTATTGCTGCGAGTGAAAATACAAACTACAGAAAAAATATTAAATTAATTGTTTTAAATTGCAACAAAATAGGGATGTGGTCTATTTCCAGCTCAATAATGTGTCAAATATCAGTTCTTTCACGTTGTGCCGCGACAAAAATAACTGTATCGGCCAGTGATAGTAAATAAAAAAGACATGGGGATTTTTTATAAATAATTATATACATAAAAAGATCAGTTTTGTAAGAACTTCTTGTGTACTCTCATATATAAAAAGTTACAGCTGCGAATGCATCTCGAGAAATTCTTATTTTTGACTTTGCCTGGACATGTTGCTGATTTAGTTTCTGCGACCAACAGTTCCTTCAGGAGAAATGAGCTATTATGATGAAGCAAACGAGCTTTGTGTTTCCATATTGTTCTTGGACGCTATGAATTCCATATTTGTATAATGTCGCGGGCCAAAATCGCCTTTCCGGCTTGTTAGGGGTCTAGTTACAGATTTATGACCGGCCAGTAATGGCTGTTTATTAACGGACCGAAATACATCCATAATATGAGAACACTCATGATTTAAGCCAAATATTAGTTTCTGTACGCCGCATTTTTTTCAAAACATTTATTAATCAAAGCATTTGAAAACTCAATATTACTACATGCAGACACGGTATAAAGAGGTGGATTAATATTTCTTTATTAAAATTAGTCAATGTAAAAGATCTTTGACCGAACTTGAAATACACTGTTAAAGTTTTAGATTGTAAAATTACTTTGAAAAACAAAACATTAAAATTGGAAAATTACTTATCATATCTTAGTTATTATTATTTCAAATATTCAAGTAAAAAATGGGTCACTGTTCATAAGAAAAACATGTTTGCAAAAATAATTATGCTGGTAAAAATTGCGATAATTCTTGTGATAATATGTTTAGTCGTGATACTATAACATAGTCTTTGAAACAAGTAATACAAAAACAAATGCTTTTTTAAAACTCGTTTTTGTTTGATTTTTAAACTAAAATTGGTTGAGAACACGGAGCTCTGACTCAAAAAAAGTATAAGAAAACAAAATAATTTGCATTTTAGAAACAATACTTGTATTCGTTTGTGGCAAAACACAATGTGTATCATTTCAAAACTAAATAAACCATACACGATTAAATACATATAAGAAATAATAATGAGAATACAACTACAATCGAAACATTGTTTTACTGATAAGCCCTTATAATATTTAATGAAATCCGGTGATAACTGGAATTACTGTAAATGATTTGTTTCGGTCGGAAAGTAACGTTGCGCACCTGGTAAATGATTGTAATGTACGCACATATCGCAATTTCGAATTTATTTGAAATGATTTATTTTAATGATAATATTGTGTCGCCGAGGACTGATTTTTATCTCAGATATAAATTGTTACGGTGTGTGGTAGGTTACGAAATAAATGTTTTATTTATATAATTTGAATTCAAATTTTATGTCAATCCAATCATAAAATCCGATCATTATTGGAATAAGTCCGATGGCAAATTACAAATTTGAGTTTTACATTTGAGTACATCTCTAAATAGCGGGGAAAGAGAGTTATTACCGGGATGTTGGAACGCAATCAGGCCGGCAATGTCTGACATCATCTTGACAAGCAAGGGGCAACAAATCCAAGTCAAAAACAAATCTTAGAAACACATAGTCCCAGTGGAAGTATCAATAGTTAAATCAACACAGTGTACATATCAAGTCCGGAAAAACGGACATACTGTAAAACTAGAATGTTAGTATATGATACATAAGTTACAGGTAGTTAGTTTTGATACGACGTCTCACTTACCCGCATAGTGGTACGGGTCCATGTTGATCGGTGTAAGATTCCAGTGTCCTGTCAACCCGGTCTAGCGGCGTGTTTAGCCAAAACCTCCAACTACTGTCACCCGATCCCAATCCGTATAAGATCTATTTTCTTCGAGGTGAATCCTGAACCGGTCTTTAGAGAGAAAATACAAATAAAACCAGCGTTTAAGTTTTCTAAATAATAGACACTTCGATTGTTTTCGTGGATAAGTTTTCATAACATTATACTAGGCTCCACCCCTTTAAGTGAATATCTTTGTTGGTATTGAACGATACTCTCTCGCTCGTTCGCTGTTAGCTGATCGCGCTCCACCGCTTCTGTCTCGTCCGATGCGATTGGCTGCGATGGGAAAACAAGCCTCTGCGTTATTGATGATCGTCTCTGCCTTTCTGCATTTTCCTGATCAGTCTGCAAGTCCATGGACCGCTTTCTGCTATTTAGACATGGGGATCTTTGTTTGGTAATGGTAATTAACAATGGCCAGTGCTTGTTAAATTGACATTTTGATTTCTTTTTCGGAAGTTTCATCAGATCGTTTTTCGTATCATTTATCGAGTTCATTGCTTGAAACCCCGACTTTTGCCAACTCTCATTGATCAATTTAGAGTAAAGTTACTTTTCCTATTTCGCTCATCATGTGATGTTGGTTTTATTTGGCACCCAGGCGCTAAAGAATACCCTGAAATGGAGGGATTTCTTGCCACAATAAATGTTGTATGAGTTTCAAAATTAGTCATCCAGATATTAGATCGATGGAATGAAATACAAAACCCTTCGAATTTAAGGCAACTAAAGAAAAGGATTTTAAGTAATGAGCGTCGAGAATTTTGAGGAAAAATATTTAAAAAAAAAATATCATTTAAGAATGTTTTAATAATAAATTTAATGTTTAAATAATTGTTTTGATCTAGATCTACTTAAACATTTTTAACAAGTTACATTAGACAGAAATGCACTTTATGCATAGTTTATTATTTTTGTATGCCATTGTTTCTTTTTACTTGATTTATCTTTATAATTTATTTGCCACTATTTCATGCCCATTTTTGGTATCAAGGCGTAAAAATGTTTTGTTTGTTTTCACTAATCCGACCGACCGTATTTTCCCTCCAGACCCTTCACTGTTTTGCCGTCATTTATAAGTGAATATATTAAAATTTGACAAATGTGATAAATCTTCGGTTTGGTACTGAATCCCGGTTCCTTAATAGAAAAATAGAAAAAATGCCTACCTACTGACCCTATTTTTGGATATGTTAGCGGAATCAAAGAGCTTTTTAGGCCTAACAAAATTCTTAGACAGCTATGTTGAGGCTGTTGCATCGACACGTCTTATGCGCGCTGGTAAATTTTTGTGAATCTTGTCATATTTGATCGAGTATTCTTTTATTTATTTATTTGTTTAATCATGTACTTTGAGATACATAGAATGTGTACATAGTCACACTATTATTGTTAAGGTATGCTTTACAATACGTGATTCATATTAAGTTGTGTGTATATATATATATATTGCATATCTCCTTTAAGGAGGAAATAAAGATATTAAATTGAATTGAATTTGTAAGAAATGAACATTTCAATATTCTAACATGTTACTGTTACCGAAAGGAAAATTCGCCAATCCAAGACTGAAGCTCTCACTGTCGTTGAATAGTAGTATACTTTTATGGCCTTAAACCCACGATGGAAAGGTTTCGAAGGCCTCTAAAATTGTGATTTCTGTTAAATATATGTTGTTGTTTTTTCAGAGGTTTCACAAACAAAAGCTGAAGAAAAATTACCGTCCAATTAAAAAGAAAAATAATATTTTATACTTAAAACTATTTTAATATTTCGGACCGGTGTGAGAATATACCAGGGACACTTTTTACTCCGTATTTTAGTGAGCAATGAATATCATATTTACAGGAAATGGTCTACATGCAATCAATAATCATACTCGAATTGTTGAGATCAGAATAAATTGAAATCTATTTTTTTTTATCCGAGAAGTAAATGGGGCTAAACGTTCTCAATGTGTGCCTATTATAATTAGGAAGCCTGCTTCAGTCGCACTTCGGTAAATTTGATCTGAGCACTCTCTGAGACACTGGGAAACATCTCGAAGATTCGCCCATCAGATTTTCCAAAATAGGTTTAAAATGATACGTTTTATTTTTCGCCGTTTTCAATCTTGTGTACTTTGTTGTAGTTTTGGAAATAATAGTTGTTGTTTTTTTGTTCTCATATTTATTTCTATAAATAAGCAATTTATGTTTAAAATTCGAAAAGAAGAAAACGTATCGGAAAAATGTATGTACCCTGGTGTGGTCAACCTACAACAGGAAAATAACGCGATATTTGAATACCAAAAAAAATATGCGGGTATGTTGAACCTGTTTTATATTGATTTGATTGATTGCACGTTTCCAAATATGAATAGGTAGTTCTGATAAGTCCAAACCAGTAACCTTCACTGCGTACGACACAAATTGCTTATTTTGTTGGCCTTTACTTTAAAAACAAACCAAATGGTTATCATGCAATAATCCTAAACATAATTGTTTGAAGACAAGCAAAGACCACCGTACGAAGTCACGTCCAGAATTTCTCTATTATTCGGCTAAAGTTTCCAAAATTAGAGAAGTGTTTACAAGTGAGTTACGGTTTTGTGTTTTCCTCCATCATTGTACATGCTGCATGATCAGAGATCTAGTGGTATTGCTCCCTACCCAGCAATTAGGGATGAAATCCAAGGTGGGCGCGAGCCTCCCATGTCTCCAGGCGACCAGGAGCACGTGATGGCTTGTGATTACCGCTACCTCACACGGTTCCAGGAAGCGTGCGCTATCTCCGCGGCCGGTGTTGGGTTGCATCTTCCTCGGTAGCGGTGTTCTCGCTGTTTTGATATGTTATCTAGACCTCTCCACTCGCACCCGCGAGATGCACCGACAATCACTTCATGTCTCGGTACAGGCTTGATTCCTATTTCACTAATGAACTTATATTTTGGATGCACTGATTTACTTTTCTGACATATGTAAGAACCATCAGGGCTGTCAGTGAGTCTCACTTTCAGGTTTTTGAAGAATTTTACCTCCCTACATTGCCCCTGGTCTACCGCAGCCTGCGAATACCGGGCCCATTATAACACGATTCCAACCCTGCTTTCGTGATTTTCATGCTCTTAATGTATTATAATGAGCTGTGTGATTTATTTACCATTCAGACGATTCCGAGTTTCAGAAATTTGTATTTTAGATCATGAGTATCATTTTCTGCATCGAGCTTAAGAAGAAATTAAATCATCAGGCCCCAATATCACAAAATTACTCAGGTCAAATCTCAATTTCAGTCTCAACTCACTTTAACGCATAAAAGCATAGTATAATGCAAATTCTTGTTTTTGTATTTTAAAAGAACATTTCCTCATAGAATGTGTTGATAAAAACCTTTTGACAATATTTCAAAGAAAACTTATTCTAGAGCGAAACATTTTCCTCAGTTATTTCCAAAAAGCATTTAATTGTACTCAATTATGTTTTATGCTGTAGATCCTTTTTTCTTTGAAAGCTTGACCCAAAGTTTTTCTGAATCAACAAAGTTTATGAGAGAATGCGCTTCTTAAAAGTGTGGAAACATATACGAGTTTTAAAACTTTTGATGCTATGTGGTAAAATGACTTTATACTGAGATTGAGATTTGACTTAGGCCACACCAAATTAATATTTTGTATCTCGGATTTTTCCAAAGAAAAAAATAAAATAAAAATACAATTTTAACATTTTCCATAAAACACGGAACGAGCGAAGAGCGAAAAATATTATTTCTTATACTCACTATAAAGAGGAAAGATTATTCAATATCCCTTTAACCAACTTTATCACATGATCTTGAACTTCATCTCTATTGCACTATGGAAACATACTCCAATGTGTACTATTTACCATTCCTTGTATTATTTATTCATCCATTTCGGTTAGCACAGACATGGATATACCTAATTTCCAAGATAATTATAACATATTCTAAGTATGGTGATCATTCATTATACATAATAACTCTGCTTTAAGGAAATGGGTTGTGACAGCGTTCCTACCTGAATCACATTAACATTATTTGCAACTGTAGACATGAATTACGATTGATTTTTTATTTAAATTTTTTTTTTGAATCGTTAGCACGTTTTTACACATTCAGCAGTCCATATAAAAAAATGTTTTAATTTTGTTTTAAATGTTACTGTAAATGCAATGGCATGTGCATGTACAGTACTTCAATATGTTCATACTTAGATACTATTATGGGGGTTGTTTTTTAATCCCAGATACTGTTGTAAGTAGGCTTATTCATTTATTGGTGTGTCACAACAAGAGACGGTTCCTTTACAAAGTTATCTATGACAGGATATTTGTTCGCAAGTATTATTTTTGTCCGTATTTTGTTTTGTGAAAAAATGACTTTGAAACATCATTTCAGACCAAACATATTCCCGTGGAATTAAGCTGTCTCCTACATCATCGGGTCAAATTCTAGTAAGAAGACTATACAAATAGAAAAAACTTTAACAAGCGGCAACTTGTGCTTATATCATCATGACACACATGTAACATTAAAATGATAGGCCTTTGTTGTTAAGAACTGTTGCCTTTTGAAACATTTCTTCGAAGTAAAGGTTTCTTTTCAGGGAGGGAACAACATTTCACCTCAGGATTGCCATCGCAGGCTGAAAATTACAGAACATGTTTACCGGAAGCCGCGATATTTTTTGATTTTTTTACACCAATGCTAAACCGGTTGATATACAGTATAAACCACCACGTATCGGTTACCTTTCTTTCCAACATACTAAAAGACTGCGCAGGAAAGTAATAATCGATAATATTGCAGTTTTCAAAAAATAATTTAAAAAAACTAATCACTACAAAAAATCCGGTTCTTGGTGAAAATTCATAAATATTTCAATTACATTTTCGAGTAAAAAGGCGCGGTAAATCCACGGAACCAAACATCGAATGGTCTAAATCGTTTTATTTATATATACTGAATATTTTATAATATGAGAACAACTAATGCGCGTTTTTTCAATGTGGGAGACACACATAAGGCAAAATAACAAAAAAGAGACACAGATTAAAAAAATAACACAGGGAAGACGCACATAAGGCACAATAACACAGGGAGACGCACATTAGGCACAATAACACAGAGAGACGCACATTAGACACAATAACACAGAGAGACGCACATTAGACACAATAACACAGAGAGACGCACATTAGACACAATAACACAGAGAGACGCACATTAGACACAATAACACTGAGAGACGCACATTAGACACAATAACACAGAGAGACGCACATTAGACACAATAACACAGAGAGACGCACATTAGGCACAATAACACAGAGAGACGCACATTAGGCACAATAACACTGAGAGACGCACATTAGACACAATAACACAGAGAGACGCACATTAGGCACAATAACACAGAGAGACGCACATTAGACACAATAACACTGAGAGACGCACATTAGACACAATAACACAGAGAGACGCACATTAGGCACAATAGCTCAGAGAGACACACATTAGGCACACTAGCACAGAAAGATGCACATTAGGCACAATAGCACAGAGAGACGCAAATTAGGCACAATAACACTGAGAGACGCACATTAGGCACAATAACATAGAGATACACACAACAGGCACAATAACACAAGGAGACGCACATTAAGCACAATAGCACAGAGAGACGCACATTAGGCACAATAACACTGGGAAACGCACATTGGGCACAATAGCACAGAGAGACGCACATTAGGTACAATAACACGGAGAGACACACATAAGGCACAATCGCACGGAGAGAAGCACATTTGGCACAAAAACACTGGGAAACGCACATTAGGCTAAACAACACGGAGAGACACACATACGGCACAATAACACAGAGAGACACACATACGGCGCACTAGCACGGAGAGACGCACATTTGCGTAATAACACAGATAGACGCACATTAGGCTCAATAACAAGGAGAGACACACATTAGGCACAATAACACGGAGAGACGCACATTAGGCTCAATCACAAAGAGATACACACATTAGGCACAATAACACAGGGAGACGCACATTAGGCACAATAGCACAGGGAGAAACACATACGACACAATAACACAGGGAGACGCACATTAGGTACAATAACACATGGAGACACACATTAGGCACAATCACACTTGGAGACGCACATTAGGCACAATAACACTGGGAAACGCACATTAGGCACAATAGCTCGGACAGACACACAACAGGCACAATTACACGGAGAGACGCACATCAGGCACAATAAAACAAAGAGACACACATTAGGCACAATTACACAGAGAGACGCACATTAGGCACAATTACACAGAGAGACACACATCAGGCACAATAACACCGAGAGACACACATCAGGCACAATAACACAGAGAGACACACATTAGGCACAATAACACGGAGAGACACACATTAGGCACAATAGCTCGGACAGACACACATTAGGCACAAATACACGGAGAGACACACATTAGGAACAATAACACAGAGAGACACACATTAGGCACAATAGCACAGAGAGACACACATTAGGCACAATAACACAGAGAGACGCACATTAGGCTCAATCACAAAGAGATACACACATTAGGCACAATTACACGGAGAGACACACATCAGACACAATAACACAGAGAGACACACATTAGGCACAATAGCACGGAGAGACACACATTAGGCACAATAACACGGAGAGACGCACATTAGGCTCAATCACAAAGAGATACACACATTAGGCACAATTACGCGGAGAGACACACATCAGACACAATAACACAGAGAGACACAACTTAGGCACAATAGCACGGAGAGACACACATTAGGCACAATAACACGGAGAGACGCACATTAGGCCCAATCACAAAGAGATACACACATTAGGCACAATAGCACAGAAAGACGCACATTAGGCACAATAGCACAGGGAGACACACATACGGCACAATAACACAGGGAGACGCACATTAGGCACACTAACATAGGGAGACGCACATTAGGTACAATAACACATGGAGACGCACATTAGGCACAATAACACTGGGAAACGCACATTAGGCACACTAGCTCGGACAGACGCACATAAGGCACAATTACACGGAGAGACACACATCAGGCACAATAACACAGAGAGACACACATTAGGCACAATTACACGGACAGACACACATCAGGCACAATAACACAGAGATACACACATTAGGCACAATAGCACGGAGAGACACACATTAGGCACAATAACACGGAGAGACGCACATTAGGCTCAATCACAAAGAGATACACACATTTGGCACAATAACACAGAGAGACGCACATTAGGCACAATAGCACAGGGAGACACACATACGGCACAATAACACAGGGAGACGCACATTAGGCACATTAACATAGGGAGCCGCACATTAGGTACAATAACACATGGAGACACACATTAGGCACAATCACACTTGGAGACGCACATTAGGCACAATAACACTTGGAGACGCACATTAGACACAGTAACACAGGAAGACACACATAAGGCAAAATAACACAGGGAGACGCACATTAGGAACAATAACACTGAGAAACACACATTAGGCACAATAACACAGGGAGACGCACATAAGGCACAATCAAACAGAGAGACGCACATTAGGCACAATAACACGGAAAAAAACAAACATTAGGCACAATAACACAGGGAGACGCACATTAAGTACAATCACTCAGAAAAAACAACATTAGGCACAATAACACGGAGAAACACACATTAGGCACAAAAACACAGGGAGACGCACATTAGGCACAATAACACAGGGAGACGCACATTAGGTACAATCACACACAGAAACACACATTAAGCACAAGAACACAGAGATACACACATTAGGCACAATCGCACAGGGAGACGCACATTAGGCACAATAACATAGGGAGACTTACATCAGGTACAATAACACAGAGAGACACACAATTAACAAAATAACACAGGGAGACGCACATTAGGCACAATAACACAGAGAGACACACATTAGGCAAAATAACAAAGAGAAACACACATTAGGCACAATAACATAGGGAGACACACATTAGGCACAATGACTAAGAGAGATACACATTAGGCAGAATAACACAGAGAGACGCACATTATGCACAATAACACAGGGATACACACATTAGGCACAATGACACAGAGAGACACACATTAGGCACAATAACACGGATAGACACACATCAGGCACAATAACACAGAGACACACCCATTAGGCACAATAGCACAGAGAGACACACATTAGGCACAATAACACAGGGAGACGCACATTAGGCACAATAACACGGAGATACACACATTAGGCACAATAACACAGGGAGACGCACATAAGGCACAATAACACAGAGACACACACATTAGGCACAATAACACAGGGAGACACTCATTAGGCACAATAACACAAGAAGACACACATCAGGCACAATAACACAGAGACACACATCAGGCACAATAACACAGAGACACACACATTAGGCACAATAACACAGGGAGACACTCATTAGGCACAATAACACAGGAAGACACACATCAGGCACAATAACACAGAGACACACACATTAGGCACAATAACACAGGGAGACACTCATTAGGCATAATAACACAGGAAGACGCACATTAGGCACAATAACATAGGGAGACGCACATTAGGTACAATGACACAGGGAGTCCCACATAAGGCACAATAGCACAGAGAGACACATATTAGGCAAAATAACACAGGAAGATACACATTAGGCACATTAGGCACAATCACACAGAGAGACATACTTTAGAAAAAATAACACAGAGACACACACATTAGGCACAATAACACAGGGAGACACATATTAGGCACAATAACACAGGAAGACGCACATTAGGCAAAATAACACAAGGAGACGCATATTTGGCACAATAACACAGAGAGACACACATTAGGCAAAATAACACAGGGAGATAAAACCTTCATAGGAGCCAGCATCTACTTGAAAACAAAAAATGCATTAAAACAAACAATGTTTGGGGTCACTACCAGAAGGTACCAATCGGCATTAATCTCTCTGACAACATGCGTGCCAATGTTCATTTTAAAGCCTTTATGGTTTTTAAATTGTTGTCAAGAATTTTCTAACATAAATGTATAAATAGAAGTATTTTTTGTACCCGCGTCTAAACTGAATTCTTTTAATAGTTTTTAGTAACCCGCTCCGTTCTCCTCAGACAAATGGAATTCCTTAAGCGGACGAATCTTTCGATACATGCATCGTACTCCACAATCGGACCCGGTGACCATTAGCACGAAACATGACCAACGCACTTCTATGGTATGTCATTTATCAGCCTCATCGCGATAAAATCCAAAATACTAGAACTACATAAGTATTGAATAAATATATTATCAATATAGAATTACACTTAAAATAACAGTATGATAATATTCCAGATCGAAGCAAATGCGTGTCTCTCCCAGTGTTTGGTTACACCTTGTATTATTCTGTTTTCTAGTATCGCGCATGTGTTCCATAACTGAACTAGCTTTGTTTTATGACCCTTATTTAATTAATTACCAATGTCTTTTTGATGATAAAAGTATTAGTGCCGGTCTGACAATTTAGATGATCATCACTGTTATACAATATACATAACTGCTTCTTCAATGTTTAAACAATACATTTTCGGTCAATCATTTTTTTCTGACCGCAATATCACGAAAATGCAACTATTTGCCACACAACCCCATGCCATTCAAAAGGATAAATGTTTTACTATTATTGATGTTATATATTGTGTTTATAAACATGATTGCTTAATGTTATACAGATAAATATTTCTAGAGCAAAACATGTATATATACTTGAGTAATAACTTAAACATAATCAATTATACAAAAGTACAGTTTTTGCACTAGAGTCATTTTTCTTCGGATTATTAACCAAGTATTCTCATTATCATAATCTATGAGAAAGTGCACTTTTTTAAATCGATTGAAAACACACATAATTTTAAAACATATTAATATTCTGTAATTGAGTAAAATGAATTCTAACGGTGTTAAGAAATGACTGAATGATGCATGTGAAGTCTGCATGTGGTTTTGTGGCGTTTTGTCTCTTTTGTTAAATGTCTCTTGGGCCTTACTTTAGACAAAGTCTTCGTTTGAATATTCAACGACCAGGCTTGTACTTTTAGTTCAAATTGTATAACTAAGTCATGTTGTGATTTTATCGTGTCTAGTTAACAAACTGCAAACATCATTCTATCCTCGCCGATTTTTTTAGGAATATTTCTTGTTTGTCGATATCGCGTCTTCCTCTTCAGGATTCAATTTTGCTGACGATATGTGCTAACACTTTTCTCCTCTTATTTTTAGAAGTGTATTCCGTGATGCCACTGTTTTATAGTAACGTTTTCTTAAAAACGATAATTTTTTCACAAATACCGTTTCGAATATTGTCTGAAGGTATATTCATCTTGTGAATCGCGTCTAGATGTATCTCCCGGTTAAGCTGTACTCTCCAGGGGAATATGGAAATATTGTCGTTCTTTTCAGACAAAAAATAACCGTTTTCGTAATAGCCCTTTGATTAAGGCCTTTTCCTTAAATTATTCAATTTGGAGTTGAGTTTAGAATTGTTCGTACTATTTATTGTTTAATAAAAGGACAAGCATGGTCTAGTCCAGCCTTTCCTTGTGCTGCCATTAGTACATCAGACCGTTTGTGCTAGTGCTGCCATGCTGTAGTACACCGGACATTTTGTGCGTGTCCTGCCACCAGTACATCAGACCGTTTGTGCTTGTGCTGTCATGTTCTAGAACATCAGACCGTTTATTCTTGTGCTGCCATGCTCTAGTACACCGGACATTTTGTGCTGTCATGCTCTAGTACATCAGACCGTTTGTGCTAGTGCTGCAACTAGTACACCAGACCCTTTGTGTTTGTGTTGTCACTAGTACATCAGACCGTTTGTGCTTGTGCTGCAACTAGTATACCAGACCCTTTGTGTTTGTGTTGTCACTAGTACATCAGACCGTTTGTGCTTGTGCTGCAACTAGTACACCAGACCCTTTGTGTTTGTGTTGTCACTAGTACATCAGACCGTTTGTGCTTGTGCTGCAACTAGTACACCAGACCCTTTGTGTTTGTGTTGTCACTAGTACATCAGACCGTTTGTGCTTGTGCTGCAACTAGTACACCAGACCCTTTGTGTTTGTGTTGTCACTAGTACATCAGACCGTTTGTGCTAGTGCTGCAACTAGTACACCAGACCCTTTGTGTTTGTGTTGTCACTAGTACATCAGACCGTTTGTGCTTGTGCTGCAACTAGTATACCAGACCCTTTGTGTTTGTGTTGTCACTAGTACATCAGACCGTTTGTGCTTGTGCTGCAACTAGTATACCAGACCCTTTGTGTTTGTGTTGTCACTAGTACATCAGACCGTTTGTGCTTGTGCTGCAACTAGTACACCAGACCCTTTGTGTTTGTGTTGTCACTAGTACATCAGACCGTTTGTGCTTGTGCTGCAACTAGTACACCAGACCCTTTGTGATTGTGTTGTCACTAGTACATCAGACCGTTTGTGCTTGTGCTGCAACTAGTACACCAGACCCTTTGTGTTTGTGTTGTCACTAGTACATCAGACCGTTTGTGCTTGTGCTGCAACTAGTACACCAGACCCTTTGTGTTTGTGTTGTCACTAGTACATCAGACCGTTTGTGCTTGTGCTGCAACTAGTACACCAGACCCTTTGTGTTTGTGTTGTCACTAGTACATCAGACCGTTTGTGCTTGTGCTGCAACTAGTACACCAGACCCTTTGTGTTTGTGTTGTCACTAGTACATCAGACCGTTTGTGCTAGTGCTGCAACTAGTACACCAGACCCTTTGTGTTTGTGTTGTCACTAGTACATCAGACCGTTTGTGCTTGTGCTGCAACTAGTACACCAGACCCTTTGTGTTTGTGTTGTCACTAGTACATCAGACCGTTTGTGCTTGTGCTGCAACTAGTACACCAGACCCTTTGTGTTTGTGTTGTCACTAGTACATCAGACCGTTTGTGCTAGTGCTGCAACTAGTACACCAGACCCTTTGTGTTTGTGTTGTCACTAGTACATCAGACCGTTTGTGCTTGTGCTGCAACTAGTACACCAGACCCTTTGTGTTTGTGCTGCCATGCTCTAGTACATCAGACCGATTGTGCTTGTGGTGTTGAACTTAAATAACATGAAAAAGCAGCAAGCATAAAGTCAACTTCAAAACAGTAACATAATTTATATTCTAGTTGGTGATCAGTCCCTTTGTACGATAGTGCTTGGCTGGCAGGCTGGCCAATCGGACTAATTAGAATATGCTGTCGTGTGATTTCTTTTTTCTTCTAATAGTCGTTTTTGTACCTTCTTATTTAGAAAAAAATACAAAAAATGAATGATAAGCAAAAGCACAGTGACACTCATAAGTATAATTATTTATACGAAGTTAAAGCTGTTACTATATGTGAAAAGTAAGAACTTGGACAGTCCGCAGTGTTATAAGAACAATTCATTATGGATGCATTTCAGGAAGGGAGATCGAATTAAGGATAGCTACCAGCCGTTGAATTCCGACACCAATGCTGGCCTTCTAGGGGAAACACTGTAATGTCATCTGCTGTCTTGAGGGGTGTTAACGGAGAATACCGACGTGCTCTTTGTTCTGACATTTGGAAGATATACGTCAACAAAGTTTGGCCATATGGGACAACCAGACTGTCCGTTTGTACGCCGTTTTTTTCATGCATTGACTTCATAATTGGTGAGGTGATCATTATGAATTGTTATATAGTATTGCGGGCCATACTTTCACAAGCGTTGACCATCATTGTTCCCCAACAGGTAGATGTTACAGCAATTTAATTTTAGGATTAAATGATGTTTTTTCTTTACACCGGGTGGGCATTTGCGGTGAATTTAGACCTGCTTGAATATCCCAAGGTTCGTTACCGGCTTACGCGCGTGCAATTTACACATGATAGATCGACGTCACATACAATTTACCGCGATAAAACGTCATTTGATCAATAACATGCGGCGTGTTTGAATCAGAGAGGCCTTCGATGTTATGATCATCGGAATATAAATGCAATTGAAAGGATACAGGATCATCAAAAGAAGCGTGATGGTGTGTAAATGTTGTAATAATTGAAACGGTTATTTAAGGAATGAATTGCGGGCTTGGTGTCATTATCGGGGTATGAACGCAATTGGGCTGGTCAAAGTGTGTGGAGTCCGAAGGACTCGACGAGTACTTTGATCAGCCCAATTACATTCATATCCCCGATAATGACATCAAGCCCACAATTCATTACTTATGTTTACACCAATAGTTCATTATTTCATTCAAGAATTGTTAAAAAAACTTAATTTCATTAAAAATAAAAATTCAGTAACCCATTCCTACCCATTCTGTAAATAGAACGACCCAGAGCATTTCTTTCAAATGACGTCATAATATCGCGGGAAAAGATCAACCACTTGAAATCACTTTTAAACGTACAATTCAGTTATGGCAACTATACATTTAAAATTCAAAAAACTAACACTTTCTAAAATGTTAATTTATATTTTACGGGACCTTCTGACACAATACAAACAATAACAAGATAAATATTTTTCGTGTATATTGTTATGCAATGAATTGTGATCCGAACATATCCGAAGATGTTGCGTTCATCGATTGATGAACGCAATTGCCGAAATGACGTTCATTTAAAGAATGGAAGTTGAGGTGTAAATATTTATTGTTAATATTTATTTTCGATGCAGCGATGCAGCGAGTTCTTCAAGAGAACACTCACCCATCCCAGGCTGTATTTATGTATGTGAGTGTGAAGTTTATGCAGTTTTCATATACGTTTATGATTACTAGCTGCTTAACGCAGCTTATGAATTACGGTTATGTTCAACTAAATATTGTAATGAAATGCTTTTTGATGTTGTTACATAATCTTTCATTGTGTGTTGGTATTCGCATACTTTTGGTGTAAAGACATGAACTTGGTGTGTTTGCATTTTATAGCATAAGTGCTTTGTTTTTACTTTTATCTACATTTATATTGGATTACAGCACGACTTGGTTTAGCAGTAAATATTTTATGTTTGAATTTGTTTTATGTCTCCAATGACCGAATTGACCGAATTCAACCGAACTTCACAGGAGTGGTATTTGTTTGGTCCTCTTTAAAAGTAGAAACGAAAAGCAAACGCTCAACTCTTTATATATGTTCACAAGCCCCTGAACCAAAGTGTTTCAAACTGCGAATGGTCAAACAACATCAAGGTGCGAGGTGCGGGTTTCGGATTTTGGGTGCGCGGTGTTGTTTAGTACGGGGCTTTGGTAGCGGGGTGTTGGGAACGGGATGTAGGGTGCGGGGTGTTGGGTGCGGGGTGGAGACAGTGGGGGTGTTTTCGGGGTGTTGGGTGCGTGGCGTAGGGTGCGGGGTTGTTCAACCCGCCGTTTTTTTAAAAACCCAATTATCATCAAACCATAGTGATAAGTATACGTCCATGGGCAGACACCGCTTATAAATTGTTTTACCTTATTTCACAGGAAAGGTGTTCCTTGTAGTACAAAAAAGGAACAGACCTACATGTTATTTTTCAAGTTTCTGTTTGTTACTTTTTATTTCCTATTGTATAAACATTCTATCTGAAACAGTTATAGTTATGTGATAAATGGAAGACCACGATGGAAGGAAAACACATACTGGTATGGTTATCTCTCTTGATGAGTATTTGATATATAAAATGTGTTTATCTAAGTCACATAGAATGAAAATTAAGATCAACTTCGGATGAGATTATTCAAACTGTCAAAAAGATTATTTATCCATTTTTCAAACAGACATCTCTATAGGAGGACCACAAATCTGCAAGTCTGTTCAGTTCCTGTGCCGAACGTCCTTGTACCCAGCAACTTACATGTAGATGTAATCTGAGTCACCAACAGGCCACTTTGAGTCATTAAATGTCTGAAAGAAACTCCAAACAAAATAAAGAAAGCAATGGTGAATTTTACTTTAAAGAAACGTGAGAATGATAGACTTTGAGTCTATCTAGTTTAACAGCCAAAATACTGGAAATTACATGTAATAGTGCATTTATGGGACATAAACCCCCAAATATTTATTGCATTCCTTACTAAAACAACCAGTTCTGGTTTTCCTCAGCGTTAATAATATGCCTGGAAGTGACTACGTTTCATTTTAGCCTCCTCTCTGTCATATCCGATATATTCTGCCGTGGTTTCAAACCCTCTTTACTGACATGCGCAGGCAGAGTGTCGTCGGCTCGGCAATTTTATACACGCCCAGGGGCCAATTTTGCAAGAGACGAGGCAAAATTGGTTGAATACCACATTTATTCTTTTATTTACAACTCTATTCTCGCGACGCCCATTCATAACCGATTGTGTTTTATTAGTTTTGATATTTAATAAGTCTTGGCAGGGGAGGCGAAGGCCGAAAGAGCTCTCTGGTAAAACAATCCGTTACCAAGAAGGCATTCGAGGAAAATGGAGACGCACTCAAACACAAACTGGTATTGACATGCCTGATTTTGTAATTCTTCACTGTCTTAATACTATTATAATCTTATTGTTTTGAGAGAAATACGATATTATAGTATCTGTATGATAAATTGTTTGATAAAGTGTAATTTTACAGAATGATTTAAATGTTGATAAAAAATAACTTCACCAGCCATTTCATGTTGTTGTTATGAATATGTTATAAAATGAATGATTTCTTATGCGTTAAGTCAAAGTCCTTGTTAGTTTAAACGACAAGGCCGTGACATTCAGTATGTAATGCAACTGAAGGTCGTTTATTAATACATTTCTAGATATTAATTTCAAATTTCTACATGTAAGGGATCAATATTTCTAGTATACAGAGCAATATAAAAAAAAATCAAATTCCAGAACGTTTGATTGGTCCCCTGCAGCACACTTTTATACCGTACTTTTTACAGACAACAATGATACCAATTTGATAGTGTCATGAACATTTTTTCTGACATGTATATTAGTGTTTACATACAAAACAATTGCTTGTCACGACAGCATTTATAATGGTATTTTGTTAATTATATTAACGAAAATCTTAACATTTTTGTAAAATTTAAAAAGCGTTGGATTCGAACATCCACTTTCTCTTAATATTACAAAAACCCTGACAAAAATATAATTTATATTTCAATTCACATTTAGGCTTTAATAACTTATTTCGTTTACATGCATTTATCAGAATCTAAACGACTACATAACAGTTGTCTACCGTGAGTTAAAATAGTACCACTTGAGTTGCATTGCACACTAAAAAAGCAAGATTCAAACCTGTATGGCAGCCGTTATTTCTTATTGATCTTAAAGAGATTTAGTTGTCTTTTGTTTGTTTTGAAATACAGCCTTGGATTTAAGAGTGGAGTCTTGTACGGAAGCATCGTTAAGCTACAACAATTGTCGAATACCCATATACACTCTTGCGCACAGTGGTCAGAAATTGGTTCATGGTGAGCATTAAATGATAAGCATATAGAGAGCTGAATTTTCTACCTTCTGTACCCTGTGCGTAGGAGTGTATACCTACTATATTGTCCTCAGACGGTTCAAATGTATACATGCCCACACGAGCATGAAATCAAAAACAGAACTAATCGGTAAGTTAATGTCGGTATTGACAGAACCGTCAACACCTGACCGGCGAAAAGGTCGAGCAATGTCTTTGTAGCTGTATTCGTTGGCCGCGGAGGAATTCAAAGAACTACTTTGTCGAGTAACCTGATAATCGAAGGGAATCTTCAACAGGTTGTGGAATGTGGCGACATACGACTGACTGTGCTAATATAATTAAGCTGTATATAATTGAAATCCTTACCCACATGTTACAAACTATCTTACGACATACTACTGTTATTTTTTCTTCAAAAAACATCAACATTGCACAAGAACCACCTACACCGAACAATTCTCTTTCAAACAAAGCCACAACAGGAACATGTTGCACGTTTCCTCCATGGATCAGTTTTGCAAATCCAGATATTGAAGCTCGTGCCAATCAAAGCTGCCTCTATTCATCTTAATTTCAAAGATAAAAATACTAAATCAATTAGTGAAAGCACAGAATAGATGCTGTATTGAAACGAATCGGTTAACTAAAAGTAATATTAGCGTAAAGATAATTTCGTGAAATTATTTTCGAGAAAAGAAAACATAATTTGAATTCTGAAAACCGTCTTTTTGACAGATAACGCAATGAAGCATCTCTCATAATGCTACATAACTTTCAATCTGCTAAGATTAGAATTAATAAAAGCAAGAATGCCTTTTGTCTTCGACCACCCAACGAACCTCCCCATGCTTCTGGTTCAATTTTCATTCTATTTTTCACTAATACAGCAATAATAATCAAGTGATGCGCGGCTAGTTTAAACGATAGTGTATCTTTGTCGAGCTCTGTGTTCTTAAAGTGAACTTTAATTTGATAACAGGTTCTCCGTTATCTACTGGAACTTCACACACACCTTTCTACGGTTCTCACAGCGTATTGATTTATAAGAAAGAGGTGAAAAGTCTCTGGCGATGATGTATGTGTCATGTTTTCGTTTGACCCTCTCATTGACGGTTTTGATAGTCCTATCAATGTTGATAGCGCGGCGAATGAAGCACCGTTGCCCGTCAGCTCTATGACTGATGTACGGCGAAGGGCCTACGTGAAGTCAATAGCGAGATAAGAACACACTAAAACATGGCATCATCGAATGTTTAGAAAGACTTTGAAGAAAAACAAAGCACCGTGATTTGCACCCCAGCAGTGGGTTTATACATTTAATCGTATATATATGAATACAGTATTTACGAATGAAATATATTACAAATAAATTAAAATAAAAAGTAATTCATTCAAAGTTAAGTTTTAGAAGCACTACTACATGCTATCAAAGTTAGTGGCTGCTTAAGTTTATGCAATGTTAAGCAATGTTGCAATATATCTTAATTACTTTAAACGTTATGACAAATAATGCAATGAATTGATCTACGACATGACGTTTGGTAGTCGAATCAGTTATCATAAAACTTATCTTCTTTCCTTTTATCTGTTTTGGTACAAATATCCATTTCAAAACTGATATTGAATACTTTCATTGCATAGTTCCGTGTAAAAAGCTATTAAACACAGAGATATTAAATGTTCGTCGCAACATTTGAGACCTGGTTCAGCTCTTTAAATCTGAAATCAGGATGCCATATTTGTCATTAGTGTGTCACTCAGTAATGGCTTTTGGTGTTAAATAGATACAAAATGTCCTCATTTGTTCGATAATCGTTTTCATTGGTTTAAGCAGATATAATACATAATGCGATTTTAATGCACGAACAAAAAAACTCATTATTCAGTCGAATTTGATGCAATTTTCCAACCCGAGAAAGAACTTTCAGATTTTTCGAACGGCTGAACTTTGATCATAATCTATTGGTAACAAGTTGTAATTTCTCGTATTTCTAACTCGATTATTCAGTTTGTTTAATTAGTGTTGCATTAATAGGCATGCATTGTAACTGTAATGTGATCTCTATTCTGCACAAACAACATCAGCTGTAAAGCTTTGCTGTGGCACAGGAACAATGGGTTCACTCTAGTTTTTGCAAATTCTGGAAACGCCTAGCTAACATGTAACACTGTATTGTAGTTTGAAGAAACTCATGTTATATCACATTGAAGTGTGTTTCTGGTAAATCATCAGTAAAATAATATCTATGATGACAATATAAAAATAAAACACGCATTGGCGTTTAGAGTATCGGTCTTTTGATGTGTGTCTCCGGGGGGGGGGGGGGGGCTCTTTGGGTGTTTCGATGTGTGTCTCGGGGGGGGGGGGTGCTCTTTGGGTGTCTCTGTCGGGGTCTCGTTGTTTGACTCTGTTGGTGTCTCGTTGTGTGTATCTTTTTGTGTTTCGTTGTGTGTTTCTTTTTGTGTTTCGTTGTGTGTCTCTTTTTGTGTTTCGTTGTGTGTTTCTTTTTGTGTTTCGTTGTGTGTCTCTTTTTGTGTTTCGCTGTGGGTCTCTTTTTGTGTTTCGTTGTGAGTCTCGGTTTGTGCCTCTTTGGGAGTCCCGTTCAGTGTCTCTTTCGGTGGGTGTCTCTGTCTGCGTCTTATTGTATGTCTCTATAGTTGTCTCGTTTGTTCTTGGTGGGTGTTTCGGTGGGTGTCTCTGTCTGTGTCTTATTGTATGTCTCTATGGGTGTCTTGTTGTGTTCTTGGTGGGTGTTTCGGTGGGTGTCTCTGTCTGTGTCTTATTGTATGTCTCTATGGGTGTCTCGTTGTGTTATTGGTTGGTGTTTCAGTGGGTGTCTTGATGTGTTAGTGGTGGGTGTTTCGGTGGGTGTCTTATTGTGTGTCTCTATGGGTGTCTCGTTGTGTTATTGGTGGGTGTTTCAGTGGGTGTCTCGATGTGTTAGTGGTGGGCGTTTCGGTGGGTGTCTTATTGTGTGTCTCTATGGGTGTCTCGTTGTGTTATTGGTGGGTGTTTCAGTGGGTGTCACGGTCTCTGTCTCTGTCTGTGTCTTATTGTATGTCTCATTGGGTGTCTCGTTGTGTTATTGGTTGGTGTTTCGGTGGGTGTCACGGTCTGTGTCTCTGTCTGTGTCTTATTGTTTGTCTCATTGGGTGTCTCGTTGTGTTATTGGTGGGTGTTCCGGTGGGTGTCCCGATCTGTGTCTTATTGTGTGTCTCTATGGGTGTCTCGTTGTGTTATTGGTGGGTGTTCCGGTGGGTGTCCCGATCTGTGTCTTATTGTGTGTCTCTATGGGTATCTCGTTGTGTTATTGATGGGTGTTCCGGTGGGTGTTTCGATGGGTGTCTCGTTGTGAGTCTCGGTATGTGCCTCTTTGGGAGTCCTGTTCAGTGTCTCTGTCTGTGTCTTATTGTATGTCTCAATGGGTATCTCGTTGTGTTATTGGTTAGTGTGTCTGTGGGTGTCTCTGTCTGTGTCTTATTGTATGTCTCTATGGGTGTCTCGTTGTGTTATTGGTTGGTGTTTCAGTGGGTGTCATGGTCTGTGTCTTATTGTATGTCTCATTGGGTGTCTCGTTTCGTGTTTCGGTGGTTGGCTCGGGGTGTGTCTCTTTGGGTGTCCCTTTGAGTGTCTCCCTTGGTGTAACGTTGTGTGTCTCGGTCTGTGTCACGTTGTGTATCTCTTTGGGTGTCTAAATATGCGTGTCTTTCGGGTGTTACGTCGTGTGTCTCTTTGAGTGTCTAAATCTGTGTCTCTCTGTGTGTCTCGTTGTGTGTTTCTGTGAGGGTCTCGTTGTTTGTCTCTGTTTGTCTCTGTTGGCGTTTCGTTGTGTGTCTCATTTTGTGTTTCATTGTGTGTCTCTTTTGGTGTCTCGTTGTGTGTCTTTATGGGAGTCTCATTGCATGTGTCTTTGGGTGTTTCGTTTTGTGTATTTTTGAGGGATCCTGTTGTGTGTCTCTTTGGGGGGCCTCGTTGTTTGTCTTTTCGGGTGGCTCGTTGAGTGTTTCTGTTGGGGTCTCGTTGTTTGTCTCTGTTGGTGTTTTGTTGTTTGTCTCTATTTGTGTTTTGTTGTGTGTCGCTCTTGGTGTCACATTGTGTGTCTCGGTCTGTGTCACGTTATGTATCTCTGTCTGGGTGTCTAAATAAATGTGTCTTTGGGTGTTTTGTTGTGTGTCTCTGTGTTACCATAATCTTTTTTGGTGAAACGTTATGTGTCTAGGTCTGTGTCTCGTCGTATGTCTCGCTGTGTGTTTTGTTGTGTGTCTTTGGGTTTCTTGTCGTATTTCTCTTTCCGTGATCAGTTGTATGTCTCTTTGGGTGTTTCTTTGAGTGACTCTATGTCTTTCTTGTTGTAATGTAGCGTGTCTCGGTCTTTGTCTCGTTGTACATGTATGTCTCTTTGGGTGTTTCGTTGTGTGTTTCAGTCTGTGTCTCGTTAAGTGTCGATGTGCCTCCTTAAACGTCTTTTTGGGGCCTCGTTGTGTTTCTCTTTGGAGGTCTCGTTGCCTGTCTATTTGTGTGTCTCGTTTGGGCCTCGTTAGGTGTCTCGTTGGTGTCTCTTTTTGTGTCTCATTATGTCTTTTGTTATGAGCCTAGTTTGGTTTCTAATAGTGTGTCTCATTGGTTGTCTCGTTGAGTAGAAGCTGGGCATTGATTCTTGTGTCTTAAAACGAGCTAATAGTTGAATTTCGTACTGCTAGGCCTGTTGTAACCACTGATTTATTTAATAAACAAAGCGGAGCGTCACGGTTGCTTTAGACAATGAAAACCATTATTCGATATAGAAAATATGTGATGTGTGTTGCATTCCATTCAAACATTTCTTAAAATTCTGTATGTAAATATAAATGGCATTTGCTACAGGTCAAGTTCTTTTAAATTTCATCATTAAGTTATTCAGTGTTTAATGGCTACAAAGCAGTATCATTTTCAGACCTTTGCAACCATCTGGAAACTCTAGGAGGCCACTGAAGCAGCAATAAGTTCCCCACACGCAAACAAATGTAAATGAAACGGCCGTCCATTGTTAATGTGACATACGATTAAACTAGTCTCTGGGCGGACAGGCGATGGTAGAACCCGATCCTCGTGGTTTCCGTGCAGGAATTGTCTGCTGGGGCACTGGGCGCATCGCTGGTCCATCTCGGTAGTAGTAATGTGAGAACAGTATTTTGAATAGTATTAATAATGCAATGGAAAACCGCAGCCCAAAACCTACTTTGATCGAGTTAGATGGCACAGGATATATGTACAAACAAGCAAAATTGTTACGACCATGAGATGCAACAGACAAAGTGAAACCAGGAACAAGCTTTTAACAACAACAACAACATGAATTTACTAACAGTTTTACAAAAGTTATTTCAAATAAGTACGGCTAAAATTTAACTACATATAATAAAGAATAAAGTCCAATGTCCAAAGGAATTCTTCACTGATCTTTCACAGAGATATTGAGCACACTATATGAACACAATTTTAAATCCAACACAAAACGCAATCCACACAGCATAATTTAATTAATCCAAAGATGATAGAAATATCCTAGCACTCGTGACACTTTAATCCAATTTTATTTTTACTAAGACCAATGATCAGTGGTGTGTGGCCTTATATGCCAAATAAGAATGTTCCAGAACATACCACAAAATCCTCAAGATCTTTCTCTCAAATTCTATAAGAATCTGGTTTATTAATAAAGCTTATATACATGGAATCAATACAAAACAAGGAAAATTCTAAAAAATCTAAATCATGATAAATACATTCTAAAATTATCATAGAGGATTTTTTTTATCTTTAATGAGTCAAGGTCACCTAAAAATAAAACCAGATAATTAAAAAGTGCTGAGTTTAAAATACATATGCATGTAACAAAATACACACAAGACAGTTTCAGTTTAACAAATAAATAAATAAATAACAATAATAAGACTGTATTTAGATATGCTGAAGTGCAATTAGCAATAATTTCACAAAAAGAGCAGAAAACAAGAGAGAGACGTTTTAATTTTCCCCAATTATTTTTGTATGTTTAGTATTGACAGTTGATTGGCTCTTTACAAATCAGATTTCCCAGTGAAATCGACTTTTATTTATTTTCTTGTTGTTCAGGATCAAACGATACTAAATTTAAAAATTGTTCTTGAAAAAAGAAAACCGCTTAAACCGTTGCTAGAGGGGGCTGGGGGGGGGGGGGGGGGGTGACATTATTGCACTTATCTCTCTTTTTCATGTTCTTTCTGTACACGTATATGGTGATTGTTTTCACTGTGTAGCTCAAGCTGTTGGTAGTGGACGTTTACAATGTTTCACATATCACTACTAACATTAATTCTGGACACCGTTCATGAACGGTAACCACTGTTAGGCCATACCAAATCGTTTCTATGTTTAGCGTCCGTGGGCGGATAGGTTTTGGTCTTCCTGATCGAAAAAAACAACACATTTCATATGATCAACGATCTTGCCGAATATTTTTAATTTCTTTTTACTATAATTCCAATTACAGTACCAAATTGCATGCTTCATACTTTGTACGAGTGTTCTTGGCAATTTATGTCAGAAACTGATGCATTCTGTGAGATTCCCATATATTTATACTCATTTTGTATCGTTAGTCAGCGGTCCGTATTATTGAAAGTCTAATGTACTTTTGATATCATGATACAGGTTTAGAACACTTCTTCTAGCTTCATTACCCCACGTTTTCTTAAATGTATCAATAAATCTTTCTCTGAATAAATTGACAATTGTGTTGACGTTACACAACACTGGATTATCAAAAACATATGCATACCCTTGCTTGCTTAGAATATATTTAACATCAGTAACCCAATTGCGTTTACCATTTTGAATGTCTTTAACAGATATATTTGATATTTCCTTGTTTATAACAATATCCGTATTAGCAACTTTGAACCAAGACTGTACAATTCTAATGTATCGTTATATATACAGGGGATGTCGGTCTAGTTCGATGTTATATTACTAGATTACGAGTGTCTGCAAATTCATTAAGAATCTACACCGGTATATATGCAAATAACAACATTCCAAGAAGTAAACGTGATTTTTTTTTGTTATTCCAATGATTTTATATTGATATGTCCTTGTTATAATGATATCAGATGGAAAGAAATTTACCTTAAGAAAATTTTTACTGTCACACCAAACAGGCATAAGTTTATATAACTGCTAAAGTCAGGAAAAACAAAAATACTGTATTTAAATTATCCAAATGTATAAAAGAATCTCTTAAACATATAACTGCCATTACATATAGTGATTAGTTTGTATCAGCTCATCCTCATATTTTAATTTTGCATATATTTTTTCACTTATGACAAATTCTTCATATCTACGACATTGCATGTTTGTATCTATCTTATGTGACATGTTGAATTCAGGCCCCAATTTCTCGAAACTTATTTAGCTTAAAAGGCTTAAGTAGCTTATTCCAATTAGCTAAAACACATACTTAAATTGAATCTTGATAAATAAAAAAAGGTTTAATGTGATTTTCGTAATGATAATTTCTATACAAAGTATAAAAACTCTTAAAGAAGTTAATATTACGCAATTTATTGTAAACCAAGAATAGTGAGCTTAGCTTAATCCTGTTATAAGGGACTTAAGAAGTTTAGAGAAATCGGGGCCTGGTTATATAAATGTATTTATATTCAATGAGTTTGTGCCTGGTGGGTATACGTCAAATAAAATTATGTTCTATGTTCTATGTTTTACTCTTTTTGTGGTGAAGATCTATCCTACAACTGAAAATGGTCCGGAATGGACTAAGGAGACTCACGCCAGTGTATACATGCTACATAGGATGTCACTCATTTAGTTTTCGTTTTTTACAGGGACTCGTTTTTCAGGATAGCTAGATATGTGTTCGTAATTAGGGTTGCCGCTAAACATTAAAACGAATTGGTATGGCCTTATTGGAAAATGAAATATTAGTTGTTGTCAACCTAATGTCATTTTAAATCTAAAGTCAATTCGGTACGTTTGTAAATTTATACTTTATTGTCATTGGTCATTTCATACCTCATACAATTGATAAAACGATGCACTCTTTCATTCTTTCTAAACAAGGCGTCAGTGATAAAATGGGTGTTCAATACTTCTAACAATCTAAATTATCATTAAAACAAACTTTCCCGCCATTTTAACAGTTATTATATACACATATTTGCTATATAATTTATATAATCTCTTCGATCTTATCTCATCAGATATTATTTATTCTAAACGTTTTCATTACATTGTTCGCTTTGATAGAATACTTTCAGTTATTCCACGTGTATCGTCTCGAATCATGTCACAAATTCGTGGAAGCTGGTGACCCATTTCACATATGCCGAGTGAGATCTAGTGTAATCCATCCGTCATTAATAGAAATCAATGTTAAAGTTTTATTTTATTTAACACAGTGTTATTAAAAAGTTTGAATAGTTTTCACCGAGAGCTTTTTATGTATAGACATCAGATTATATAAGAAACAATTTATTAAAATTGCTATACAAGCATGGTAAATTGTGTTTTATTACCTCCCTTTGATATATCATATCAGACTAGTAGCGTCATTTTGGTGATATTCAAAAATGTAACCCATGCAAAAATAATATAATGGTTAATCAGTTTAAACTTAACATAGAAATAATAATCTCCATGTAAATATTTAAAATGCTCTAACACTTCATTACATCTTAGATATGGATGGCTTACCTCAGAAAGTCACTCTCTTCGGCGACATTATATTCATGTTCACAATCATGGTTTTATGCTGTTTTTTTTCTATTTCATGTTTTTTAAAGCATGGGAATACAATGCTGTTAATGTGCTCATGGAGATGAGGTCCGACATCTAGTGGTATGGCAGTCCTGAGGTCCGACATCTAGTGGTATGGCAGTCCTGAGGTCCGACATCTAGTGGTATGGCAGTCCTGAGGTCCGACATCCAGTGGTAGGGCAGTCCTGAGGTCCGACATCCAGTGGTAGGGCAGTCATGAGTTCCGACGGTATGGCAGTCATGAGTTCCGACATCTAGTGGTATGGCAGTCATGAGTTCCGACATCTAGTGGTATGGCAGTCCTGAGGTCCGACATCTAGTGGTATGGCAGTCCTGAGGTCCGACATCTAGTGATATGGCAGTCCTGAGGTCCGACATCTAGTGGTATGGCAGTCCTGAGGTCCGACATCTAGTGGTATGGCAGTCCTGAGGTCCGACAACTAGTGGTATGGCAGTCCTGAGGTCCGACATCCAGTGGTAGGGCAGTCATGAGTTCCGACGGTATGGCAGTCATGAGTTCCGACATCTAGTGGTATGGCAGTCCTGAGGTCCGACATCCAGTGGTAGGGCAGTCATGAGTTCCGACGGTATGGCAGTCATGAGTTCCGACATCTAGTGGTATGGCAGTCCTGAGTTCCGACATCTAGTGGTATGGCAGTCCTGAGGTCCGACATGTAGTGGTATGGCAGTCCTGAGGTCCGACATCTAGTGTCCGACATCTAGTGGTATGGCAGTCCTGTCACTCAGGGGACAAACGGGTAGAGGTTTTTAACTGTTCCCCAATCTTTTGTTTTGCCACGGCGAGTCGACCACTTTTTGTCGTCTAGAATGTGTTTTTTTATGTACTAAATTGGCACATGTTTCCTTTCATGACATTCAGGATGTTCGTGTTGTATTTATTCTGAAGCAGTGTATTTTGTTTCTAAGTTTAAAAAGCACGCGCTAATCATCTCATAAAAGCAGACTGTGCTATTTATTCACATGTTTCTTCATGTGCGAAAGTCTTAGTACATTGCATACCAAGTCCTTCATGTGAGCCAAGTCAAGCCAAGCCAAGTCAAGTACATTTTGTTTTATAACTCAGGCCACTCTATGCGGCTATTTGGGCAATGAATCTACACGAAGTAGTTTACGTATAGTATACTACAATCGAGTTTACGTGATATGGCAGTGTGTAAATAACACATACCTAACAGCCAAGCAGGATACAGCGTTCGGTTGTATTATGTTTAATCAAACTATTTCGCAATGCACTCATGTAAGATTTGTATATAATTTAGCGTTTCGTGATGGAATTCACACTTTGCATTTGCTAAAAAGGAATGCTTGAATTTGATAGTTACACCGGTTGAGATGGAACTGCATATTTGATGAGGTGAACAATATTGATTTGTATATGTGTTGCAGTACATGATACTGCTAAGGATACAACTCTTAGGGGGTAACGCGAAATCATAACATATTACCAATTGGCCTTTAATCTTGACATACCACTAAATGGCATTTAATCATGACATACTACTAAATGGCCTTTAATCGTGACATACTACTTAATGGCCTTTAATAGTGAAATATTACCAATTGGCCTTTAATCTTGATATACTACTAAATGGCTTTTAATCGTGACATACTACTAAATGGCCTTTAATCGTGACATACTACTAAATGGCCTTTAATCGTGACATACTACTAAATGGCCTTTAATCATGACAAACTACTAAATGGCCTTTAATCGTGACAAACTATTAAATGGCCTTTAATCGTGACATACTACTTAATGGCCTTTAATAGTGGAATACTACTAAATGCCCTTTAATAGTGACATACTACTAAATGGCATTTAATAGTGAAATATTACCAATTGGCCTTTAACCTTGACATACCACTAAATGGCCTTTAATCATGACATACTACTAAATGGCCTTTAATCGTGACATACTACTAAATGGCCTTTAATAGTGAAATATTACCAATTGGCCTTTAATCTTGACTACCACTAAATGGCATTTAATCATGACATACTACTAAATGGCCTTTAAAGGTGAAAAATTACCAATTGGCCTTTAATCTTGACATACCACTAAATGACCTTTAATCATGACATACTACTAAATGGCCTTTAATCGTGACATACTACTAAATGGCCTTTAATCGTGACATACTACTAAATGGCCTTTAATCGTGACATACTACTAAATGGCCTTTAATCGAGACATACTACTAAATGGCCTTTAATAATGAAATATTACCAATTGGCTTTTAATCTTGACATACCACTAAATGGCCTTTAATAGTGAAATATTACCAATTGACCTTTAATCTTGACATACCACTAAATGGCCTTTAATCATGACATACTACTAAATGGCCTTTAATCTTGACATACCACTAAAATGGCCTTTAATCGTGACATACTACTAAATGGCATTTAATCGTGACATACCACTAAATGGCCTTTAATCGTGACATACCACTTAATGGCCTTTAATCATGACAAACTACTAAATGGCCTTTAATGGTGAAATATTACCAATTGGCCTTTAATCGTGACATGTTACCAATTGGCCTTTAATCGTGACATACTACTAAATGACTTTTAATCGTGAAATATTAATCGTGTCGTGACATGTTGCCAATTGGCCTTTAAAATCGTGTCATGTTATTTATTGGCCTTTAATCGTGACATGTTACCAATAGGCCTTTAATCGTGACATGTTGCCACTTGGCTTTAATCGTGCAATGTTACTTGTTACTTGGCTTTAATCGTGTCATGTTACTAATTGGCCTTTAATCGTGACATGTTGCCAATTGGCTTTAATCGTGAAATATTACCAATTGGCCTTTAATCGTGACATGTTACCAATTGGCCTTTAATCGTGACATACTACTAAATGACTTTTAATCGTGAAATATTAATCGTGTCGTGACATGTTGCCAATTGGCCTTTAAAATCGTGTCATGTTATTTATTGGCCTTTAATCGTGACATGTTACCAATAGGCCTTTAATCGTGACATGTTGCCACTTGGCTTTAATCGTGTCATGTTACTTGTTACTTGGCTTTAATCGTGTCATGTTACTAATTGGCCTTTAATCGTGACATGTTGCCAATTGGCTTTAATCGTGTCATGTTACTAATTGGCCTTTTATCGTGACATGTTGCCAATTGGCCTTTAATCGTGACATGTTGCCAATTGGCCTTTAATCGTGACATGTTACTAATTGACCTTTTATCGTGACATGTTACTTATTGGCCTTATGTTACTAATTGGCCTTTTATCGGGTCAATATTTTCAGACCATTATTTTCAAAGACATGTGTGCAGGCATTTGTGCCTACATTGTATATTATTGGAGTTATGGAAATAATGTCACTTTAATTTTGTTTAGATGCTTATAACTGTATGCTATTTTTCCAAAACACATATTTCAAGGGATTCTTGAAACCTATGCAACTATTTTAAAACGTTATGCCATATCAAGCGAATTGCGTACAATATTTGAAATTAATGTATCACAATTACTTTCAGTTGTTAAGTAAGTGAATCGTAAACACTTTATTAGTATTTTGTTGGCTCCAAACCATTTGTTTATGTTAAAGTTGTTACGTGTATGAAGATAAATACACTGTACCGTTTGTAAGTACAGTTACCATTCATATTTTTCAAAAGGTTGGATAGAAATCGAAAATAAAATTAACCGACTTGAAACGAGGATAAGACTCGGCATGTTTCCGTTTTCCGTTAAATCTGAATCTTTTATGTGCGAGCTACTACATGTACCTTGTATTATTGTTTTCACTATATTTCAAATTATATATTGTATTAACTTGCAAATTTGATTGGTATAAATATTGGTTAAACCAAGCAACCGAAAGGAAACTAAACTGAATATTTAAAATGTGCTGCACTCTCCTGGAGGATGGCGGTATCAGCTGTCGTTTATCTAAAGTCCGAAATCGCTTCATTATCCATCAAATTCATTCCCAATTCAAAACAAAAACTATACCATCCCTCATTTAAAGTTTAAAATAATTGTTACGTAAATGGTCGACAGACGTTTGCAAGAGTATCAAATGTTGCGTTTAACCTCACATGGCGCAATTTATGAATATTTCAAACGGCCAAACAAACAATGGTGTCTGTGATGCAGGGATATTCATTACACGAGAGATACGGAAGGCGATTACAAACCATTAGAGATAGAAGAATCACTTATTATATGAAAACCTAAACTTTTTCAAACTCCATATCGACACATTCTAATTATGCCTGATTTACGATAGCACAGAACTGATTCCAAGTGAGCATCATTTTCAGTTATTTTGTTGGAAATGTAGACACAGTTCATGTACATCAACTTGATTGCTTTTAAAACATATATCGTTGATTTTCAAACAATGAATGGAAAAGAAATGAGGGTGCGGGCATTTCATTTGTTGTCAAAGGAAAAATAACATTTCATGAAACTAAACACTGGAATTTGTTGACAAAAAGGACGTGTGTGGGTGACCATTTTGATAATTCTTTCACTAGTACATACAGTGTATATTGGATTCATTTACTATAAAATCGCAGCACCCATGATTCCTAAGTGCAGTTGTGCCCAGTTGTGTAGTTACAGTGCACGTTGTTTTACGTCCGTGCAGTTCATAATTTTGTTATTGTAGATTGTTTTGCCTAACTAATTGTATATATGTTTTAAAAAAATCGTTTGTTTATGATCTGTCGAGTAAAAAAATATATATTAAACACGGTATCATGATTGTATGTGTTTCTTTCAAGCTGTTGCTTTATGTTTAAACTTTAATGATACATTTTAAAATAAGTGTAATATGGTTTGACATTCACCGCCTTATATTTCTGAGAATGTACTTTTGTTTTCCATTATTATTAGTAAATAGTTAAACAATTATATTCGTTTTACTATTTTCAAGTGAGTATTGTTTAATTTATTTCTAGTGTATATCTGAACAGTTGACATTGTTTTGCTGATTCTGTTGTTCGCATTGAAGGCTCATTATATTGTGTCAGATGCAATGCCTCTACTCTATATTGGGTATTGGTTGTTCTTTAATTATATGGAGGATAAATGTTTCAGTGTAAGACCGCAATTTATAATATGCTTACCGGTGGTTTATAGAGATTTATCAGAACAAATATGATAACATTTCACTGTTTCAAACAGTGAAAATATCACTTTGATATTGTTCACTGTTTTAAAATTTTAGCCTGTTCTGCAGTCCTAAACAAACAACAGTGCACACAGGGTTTGGACACAAAATCAAAGACGTAATTTCCTAAATACCGTCACTTGCGCAAACAGTTTGGCGAATTCTTCTAATAATTTGTAAGGGAATGACTTTCTTTCGTGCTTTCTGATGAAATATGGAGTTTCATCAGTGAAATAACAACAGAAAAAAATCACTCTCATATTTTAAATGTCAAATAAAGAGTGAAAATATCAACTTTAAGAACTACTTTTAAAATCCATTTTAGTTACTTCCCCATGATCAAAACTAAACAGGTCACTTTTGAACTAGAAAATGTTGTCATAAAGATAATTTGAAATTTAAAAGATGTTGCAGAAGTTTGAATAAAGATATATGTGGAAATAAATAAATTACCTTTATTATAATTATCATCATGTTTTGCGAACGTTTTCTTGAACTTTGAAGCTGAACGTTCGAACATTTGCTTTCATACAAAAATATAGACGAAAACAACTGTTCGAACATAAATACTATGTTATATCATCGATCAAATATATTTTTGAACTGTTTGTCTTTGTTATATGAACTGCCCGGAAAATGCACACAACAATTAACTGACGATTGTTCACCCCACCCACGCCTCAAAATTTGTCAACAACCTAGCGTGGTTTTCACTCTTTGCCTGGTAAACGACCTGTCTTCTAACGTATTAGACTGGTCTCTGACAGTAACAGATGACTGATGACTGAATACCATTGTATGATAAAACAAATTATTAAACTAAGCAACATATTTTATCCGATGAGCATCCGCAAACGTTTTGCTAACACGTTCGACCTTTCAAATGTTCATTCAGTAGATGGCGGCGTAGTAATTTGGTCATGTATTTATGCCCTGTTTAATTCAAAAGTACTTCGTGCATTAACAATTATTATCCAAAAAAAGTCGAAAGTTTCATTTGATTGATTTTGAGTTTGTGGACAATACATTTCGGAAAAGCGAGACAAACAAAAGGCCCGTACAGGCGCAGCATCGGTCCATTGACAGCAGTCACAAGTGTAACACCACCAATGCTACCTTTTATAGTAATCTAGTGCATATATTCAATGATCCCGAAATACCAGAGAAAGTAAATAACTTCACGGTGGACGAGGATATCACAGAGGGAGGTAAGCAGGGCTTGTTTACAGTTTTGAAGCATTGTTCTAGAATAGTGAACGAAGACCAGTTGTTATGTAAGAAATGGGTAACGCATTTCTAAAATCCTACTGACAATAAAGCGCATCAAGTTGTTCATCTTCTAGTGATGGACATATTCCGGACACTAGCGTGTATGTTAATTAAGTCATGCTCAGTGTATATCGTGTATGCTAATTGAACCCTGCTCAGTGTCTTGAATTCTAATCGAACTTGAAACCGTAAGGACATCGTTTTTAACAATATTGTAAGATATATGCGAATTTACATTTCGTTTTACGATCTCTTATGTTGTATTAGCATATATAACAAAGACAAAGCTCTCAGTACCAACATAAATGGAATTAAAATTTCTTGCAGACAACAAAGAGTTCTAAGTATCCTGGTTTATGGCCTATTGAAGTGTCTATTGTACGCCTTCAATGGCGCTTTACCTACACTTAAAACTTTATATCTTTAATGGAAACAATGATTCTGCTTCCGTAAGCAAGATGTTAAGAAATACAACCATCATGATTGATGAAGAACGTCTTTCTAGAATTGAACTGCTACGTACTTAACTTGAATTGAATGTATACGATTATTTTTTTATACTCGAAAAAGGTTTTTACCTCATAAAATGTTTTAGATTTGTTGCGCACCCCCAAATCTTTAACACATAAAAGACCTTTACGTAAGATATGGTTCCCCATCACTTAGAAGATATTCTTTGACTTTCAAATCTCAATCTGCTCATGTTTGAAACGGATGCATATGCTGTTGATATATTTATGCATGTTTCTGACTAGTTTTCGAGGCTTATTTACACGGTAAATCAACAATTTATTGGCTGCGTCAACATCTACATCGGACTTAAAACATTCACTTATCGCCTTCTTATCGCCAGATTAAACGGCCCACAGGTATCCCCATGTTGCGCGTTGACGAGCCATTATCTGCAAATCTGATATGGAAAAAGTTATGGAGAAATTGAATATGTCTTGTTTTCATTTTATTCAGGTTTTGAAATAATTCTGCTGGAGAAAATATAAATTTGTTGATAACAAGATAGTCTTCGTAGTATGTACGATTTATTTCTAGAGTTTGTTGCTTTATTATTTATATTTACTCCATTTGTATTTTCTTTCAGTATTCCCTCTCCGCTGTCAAATCGAGATATCCAAGATGAATCTATTGCCTGTATACAGATTGTTGAGAGTTTATTTTAAATACAGTAGGCAATGTACCCGTGCATATACAAGCATATAAACATATACATGTATGTGATATTTCATAGTAATTGGTCATCCAAATATCAAGTTATATCACACCTCAAACATAAATGACGCCATATTGGGTCACTAATCTTTAGATTTCGTACAAAAATGGCGTCTCTTTTCTTATTCCGTTGAATAAAAGATTTTTTTTTCATAAGTTGATCAATGTACCTAGGTTGTCAACGTGACATATACGCGCTCCGCTCTCATCCCATAATTTATAAAAGAAATGTACAAATTCAAGCAATTGTAAGTTAATAATACAATACAAACATCAAATAAAGCTTGATGAGAGAATAGCTAAATTATAAATATGTATATGTTATAATAGTGTTATTTATTTCTTAAATCTATATAACCTTTAAAAACAAAATCCTCTAGTTTTCGGTTTACAGTGATATTTGGAAAGGTGAATGTTTCTAGAAAATTATCATATTTGGTCGTTCATAATAAATCTTCTTTATGTACTTTTTTTCTAACATCAGTTAACATTCTAGTATAAAATGATACTCATCCACGAGCACAATACACGAATGACGTTTTCTTTCTGTATATGGAGTAGCTGCTGGCGTATTTATTCATATTTTACCTATATATTCATTAATTGAATTGCAATCCAGGTTACTGTCGATTAAAATCTTCCACAGCAGCTGTGCATTTTCGAGGCGTAATCATGATAAATGTAAAGTTATAACATCACTATTCTAATTATTCCAAAAAATCTCTTTCCACGCAAATATGACACAAAGTAAATAAAATATACCAATCATTTGACACACATATATGATGATTTTACAATTTATTTTGTGAAATGCCGAGCTTATATGTTTCAAAGTTTATTGGCGTATCGGTATTTAGGTGATACGTTCCGCACCTGAACAGCACTTGGAAACAGGTTTCATGCCTGCTGCTAGCGTATCTTTTTCTTTGAATTGTATTAATAAGTATTCGTACTGAATACTATAAGCTGTATGCTACGTTCTCGAGAAAATAAGTTTGTGTGTGATTTATGTCTGCAAAAGTCTTTGGAGGTATTAGCTTCAGACATCATATACAGATAGATCACATTAAGTAAAAGTGCAGTGTACAGGAATCATAATTCATACGGATTTTTTTTCTGAGAATTTCACAAGTTGTGTATTAAGCAGTTCGCTCACAGATTTCAATCTGGCATTTTTTTTTTTAAATTGGGTTCAATAGCGTTACAACACCTTTCAGCAAAAAACCCCTATTACTGTCACATTTTTTAAGAATCATACACAGCAGCTATAATAAACTGTTCATGTTTTGTAACCATTGTAATGATCATTTCACACGCATTTCCCACATATTGTTCTGAACTATTAAACGAGCCCCTTTCGAAGGACACACATTTATCAAGAAACAATCGCTGGAATCGTTCTAAAAGTATTGAAATTTATTTCAAAAATGTGTTGTTATGTATTTTAATTATACTTTTACTTCAACACAACAAACATACAAGAAAATGAACTTTTGTTATTGAATTACATTTTGTGTCACTCGTTATACAAAAAAATGAATTACTTTAAATGCAACTTGAAGTTATTTAGAATGTACGCAATTGACATTTTTATCGTCAAACAATTCTCAGTATTTAAATGGTTGATAGTGCAGGATTATGACTGTCACTTTGTTATATACATGATGGTATAATCGATAGAATAAAGTTGAACATTCTTTATGATTTGGCTACAATGCTCCGATTGCGTTAAAATATCGATGCTGCAATGTGTTTCCTTAGTCTGTGGTTGTTTCGAAAAAGTCATAAGACTGGTTCTAACTCGAAAACATTTATATATAATTAGATGTGCTCAATTATTCACATGTATAGCTAGGATCGTATTTCTGGATTTAATTGTTGTGCAGTTATGCAAAAACTGTTGCTTTCACTATTCCTGGCAGATAGAACAATTCTGTTTAAGGTATGCACATGATACAGTAAAATTTTTACCTGTGACAATACCCACATGGTCGCTAGGCCCATAATATGATAATGAGGTCATTCAACAACTAAGAACCGTCAAGTCTTTACAAACTGTAAGACGTACCATGTTGAAAATAATGAAACAACTCGCAGATATTTCATGTGATCAATATAAATCGAACAGATGAAACTTGTTTAAATTAAAAACAATGCCTGTTGATTACTAATAACTGCCCAACGTGAGCCCGTTGCATACAGTGCTTTATTTCGTATTGAAATGAAGATGAATTCATTTAAATTTGTGATAAATATATGGTTCTTTAGAATGTTAACTACTGCATTCAAGTTGAAATTCCTATAATTTCTGACACAATATAGCTATTTTGAACCAACTATCTCCCAATAAATAAATTTATAATTAAAAACATTTTTCTCTAACTTTATCATTGTAAACCCAGAATTTGGGTCATTTTTTCTGATTTTAGGAGTTTTTAATAGTATATTTTCAGGAATCGAAAAAATAAACATATTAAAAGTTTCAATTCGAAAATGCTATTAAAAATCTTTCAAGAGTGTTTAAAGCTGATTAAACGTTGTGTGTTTGTTTTTTGTCAAAGAACTATTTAATACATATGTTAATGTGGGAGACAAGGCGCCGTAAAAAAAATCGTCTGCCTGATATGAAATTGCCTGATCCTAGATCACGATTTTCTTTTCAGTTAAAGTATAACCGTGGTTATATACTCTGCATTTATTACAATTTACAAAATTTGTTTAACATCACACGTACACTATCATATATAATGAAATGTTGGTACTTTTTTTCTCTCGTTTGTGTGGAACGGTGCACTTTGTATTCAACAGGTTAATAAATGTTGCTATGTTCTTTCTTAGGTACACGATAGTCTTAAGAAGAGCCACTATGGACTTGCTTAGGAACAGGATGGTAATACAAAGAGCCACTGTGGACTTGCTTAGGTACATGCTAGACACAAGAAAAAAGGACGCCGACTAATAAGACGAGCCACTGTGGACTTGCTTAGGTACATGATAGACACAAGAAAAAAGGGCGCCGACTAATAAGACGAGCCACTGTGGACTTTCTCAGCTACATGATAAACGCCACAGTGGACTTGGTTAGGAACAGGATAAACGCAACAGTGGACTTGCTTAGGTACAGGGTAGATATAAGACGAGCCACTGTGGACTTGCTTAGGTACAGGATAGATATAAGACGAGCCGCTGTGGACTTGCTTAGGTACAGGATAGATATAAGACGAGCCGCTGTGGACTTGCTTAGGTACAGGATAGATATAAGACGAGCCGCTGTGGACTTGCTTAGGAACAGGATAAGCGCCACAGCGGACTTGCTTAGGTACAGGATGGATATAAGACGAGCCACTGTGGACTTGCTCAGGTACAGGATGGATATAAGACGAGCCGCTGTGGACTTGCTTAGGTACAGGATAGATATAAGACGAGCCGCTGTGGACTTGCTTAGGTACAGGATAGATATAAGACGAGCCACTGTGGACTTGCTTAGGTACAGGATAGATATAAGACGAGCCACTGTGGACTTGCTTAGGTACAGGATAGATATAAGACGAGCCGCTGTGGACTTGCTTAGGTACAGGATAGATATAAGACGAGCCGCTGTGGACTTGCTTAGGAACAGGATAAGCGCCACAGCGGACTTGCTTAGGTACAGGATAGATATAAGACGAGCCACTGTGGACTTGCTCAGGTATAGGATGGACATAGGCCAAATATCATAAAATTTGCAAATATCAATACTTTTGTGGAACGTCTGATAAAAGATGGCCATTTTTGACAGTGTATATCTAATTTTCATCAAGTATTTATTAATACTATTTCATAGAAATGACTACAATTATATCCACATTAGATTGCCATCTTACTAGTTACGTACATCGCACATGTTAAATTTAGTGCTAGGGGTATTGATTCATATAAAGTAAACATGTTTAAGTTAAGTTTAACCAAGAAAATTGGAACACATCAATATTATAAAGTATTAAAATTATCAGCACTGTAAATGTTGTGAACTTCGTTATTGCTCATACTAGGGGTGCTGTAAAAATCAATTTTACGTAGAGGTTTCATTTATACTCGAATTTTGTTCGAAGTATCGCCACATTTGGAGCAGATTAACGAGACCAACACAAGAGTTTTAGCCCTTTGCAAAACAGAACGATAATCTCATACAGAGGGTCATACTATTTCGGAGTATTTCCTGGTCAACTTCCTTGCTGTGTGGCGGTCGTACAAAGTCACCCCGTACCTCGACTATTACCGCTACAGATGTTCGTCCGTAGTGGGGGGTTTTCTAGTCCACTGGTATAATTAAAGCAGAATTGGTGAGTTTTGTTTGAAAATAGTACCGCTTTGTATTTTGGATATGTATACATCGATACAATGCTATGGACATGGTTGTCTTCGAAAGGTTCGGTGCCTATTAGTATGTATGTGTAGAGCACAGTAGAAACATCCTTATATACAGTCGAACCCCGTTGGCTCGAACTCTCTTGGCTCGAATTCCTCGTTGGCTCGAACTGGATGTAAAGGACCGATTCCTTTATACTGAAGGTAAACAATCCCGCTTGGCTCGAATGTTCCGAGGCTTGAGGTATTTTCGCCGGTCCCTGTGAGCTCGAGCCAACGGGGTTCAGCTGTAAATGCTACGAACACAGTTTATTAAAACATGATGAGGACAGTTTCTAGTCCAATTAAACTTCTATTTTACATCCAACATTGGCTACAATACGCTTTATGCGACGTTTTTTCTCCCAAAAGCATAAAGCAACAAAACGCATCGTATTATCGTCATTAAATAATTGATCAAATTATCAATGTTGATTTTTCTTTGTTTTCTAAGCTATCAAATTTTCGGACCATATGCCTGCATGAGTATGCGTTTTCTTGTCGGCAATTTATCATGTAAAATGCTTCAAACAAGATATTTTTGGGAATACGATTCTGGAATTAATCGGCCGCTCGTGGTTTTGGGGTGTCATCTTTGGTGAATTTTGATTGGATACACATTGCTAGGTGTCGCTGTGGTGAATTTGGAAAACATGGCGGTCTCTCTGGGGTCTTTTGTCACGTTTTCCAAGTAGTATCTTGACAAAGGCATATTAAATATTCATACAAACAGATATCAGGGATTCAAAACGAAATAATCGTAAAGAGATCAAAAGATAATAGTGATTTACACAAAACACTATCCTCCGAGAAAAAACTCCATGCAAATGAATTAAATAAATATTGTTTTAGATTTAATGAGCTGGCTGTTTTCTTTGCCCCGACATCATGGATTTCATCAGTGCTGAATAAGGCAAGGGACCAGACGCCTGAGGGTTTTACAGTAGGTAGACACGACAGAATTGGTTCGTAGCATGATCACAACTTCAGGGGGCCAGATACATCGTTAAATATTCCGCTACATTGTTATGTTGACCATGATTAATAGCATTTCCTTATCTATATTTCTCTTGTCATTAAGCCCATTTAATGCGATAACATTTTTTATGAAAAAGCAAATAAAACAACAATTGTCTGGCACTCTCGATTTCTATAATTAGGGATTTATCTCCTTTTTCAGAAGTTCTTGGACAGGATTGTTTCTTTAGATTGACGGGTACTTAAAACCAGCTTAATGTTCCCCAGAACATTTCCGATAGGGTTTCACAGTGTACATCTCTCAAAGCTTGGAGTAGACCGTAAAAGTCGTTTTAGGTTTCATACAAAAATTAAAAGATTTTAAGCTCTGTTAAGGAGTAAGTCCATATAATTTTAGGTAAACTATATGCTTCGCATGTCCTCCACCCCACAGCTCCCCCACCCGCCCGTACTGTATGAGTGTCATTGTTGTTTCCATTTACGTCTGTCATGTCATTTCATGTCAGTTTATTTGCAGTCTTACGTTCTTGTCGTTTTTGGTTGTTTTTGCTGTCATTTGTCCTTGGTACCGCAACACTACCAGTTGTGTGGCAATTTGTCCTTGGTACCGTAACTATACCAGTTGTGTGGCCATTTGTCCGTGATCCCGTAACTATACCAGTTGTGTGGCCATTTCTCATTGGTATCGTAACACTACCAATTGTGTGGCAATTTGTCCGTGTTACGTGACTATATTTGTCTTTGGTACCGTTAAAATACCGGCTGTGTAGCTATTTATCATTGGTACCGTTACTTAACCGGTTGTGTAGCTATTTGTCCTTGGTACCGTAACTATACCGGTTGCGTAACTTTACCAGTTGTGTGGCAATTAGTCCTTTGTACCGTAACTGTACCCGTTGTGTGACAATTAGTCCTTTGTACCGTAACTGTACCCGTTGTGTGGCAATTAGTCCTTGGTACCGTAACTGTACCAGTTGTGTGGTAATTTGTCCGTGATCCCGTAACTATACCAGTTGTGTGGCAATTAGTCCTTGGTACCGTAACTGTACCAGTTGTGTGGCAATTTGTCCGTGATCCCGTAACTTTACCAGTTGTGTGGCAATTAGTCCTTGGTACCGTAACTGTACCAGTTGTGTGGCCATTTGTCCGTGATCCCGTAACTATACCAGTTGTGTGGCCATTTCTCATTGGTATCGTAACACTACCAATTGTGTGGCAATTTGTCCGTGTTACGTGACTATATTTGTCTTTGGTACCGTTAAAATACCGGCTGTGTAGCTATTTATCATTGGTACCGTTACTTAACCGGTTGTGTAGCTATTTGTCCTTGGTACCGTAACTATACCGGTTGCGTAACTTTACCAGTTGTGTGGCAATTAGTCCTTTGTACCGTAACTGTACCCGTTGTGTGGCAATTAGTCCTTGGTACCGTAACTGTACCAGTTGTGTGGCCATTTGTCCGTGATCCCGTAACTATACCAGTTGTGTGGCCATTTCTCATTGGTATCGTTACACTACCAATTGTGTGGCAATTTGTCCGTGTTACGTGACTATATTTGTCTTTGGTACCGTTAAAATACCGGCTGTGTAGCTATTTATCATTGGTACCGTTACTTAACCGGTTGTGTAGCTATTTGTCCTTGGTACCGTAACTATACCGGTTGCGTAACTTTACCAGTTGTGTGGCAATTTGTCCTTGGTACCGTAACTGTACCCGTTGTGTGGCAATTAGTCCTTGGTACCGTAACTATACCAGTTGTGTGGCAATTTGTCCTTTGTACCGTAACTGTACCAGTTGCGTAGGTATTTGTCCTTGGTACCGTAACTTTACCAGTTGCGTAGCAATTTGTCCTTGGTTCCGTAACTATACCAGTTGCGTAGCAATTTGTCGTTGGTACCGTAATTATACCAGTTGCGCAGCTTTTTGTCCTTGGTACCGTAACTTTACCAGTTGCGTAGCAATTTGTCCTTGATACCGTAACTTTACCAGTTGCGTAGCTTTTTGTCCTTGGTACCGTAACTATACCAGTTGCGTAGCAATTTGTCCTTGGTACCGTAACTTTACCAGTTGCGTAGCAATTTGTCCTTGGTACCGTAACTTTACCAGCTGCGTAGCTTTTTGTCCTTGGTACCCTAACTGTACCAGTTGCGTAGCAATTTGTCTTTGGCACCGTAACTGTACCAGTTGTGTGGCAATTTGTCCTTGGTACCGTAACTGTACCGGTTGTGTGGCAATTTTTCATTGGAACCGTTACTTTACCAGTTGTGTAGCTATTTGTCCTTGGTACCGTAACTATACCAGTTGTGTGGCAATTTGTCCTTGGTACCGTAACTTTACCAGTTGTGTGGCAATTTTTCCTTGGTACCGTTACTACACCAGTTGTGTAGCTATTTGTCTTTGGTACCGTAACTGTACCAGTTGTGTGGCAATTTGTCCTTGGTACCGTAAATGTACCAGTTGGGTGGCCATTTGTCCTTGGTACCGTAACTGTACCAGTTGTGTAGCCATTTTTCCTTGGTACCGTAACTGTACCAGTTGTGTGGCAATTAGTCCTTGGTACCGTAACTGTACCAGTTGTGTAGCCATTTGTCCTTGGTACCGTAACTGTACCAGTTGTGTGGCTATTTGTCCTTGGTACCGTAACTATACCAGTTGTGTGGCAATTTGTCCTTGGTACCGTAACTGTACCAGTTGTGTAGCCATTTGTCCTTGGTACCGTAACTGTACCAGTTTTGTGGCTTTTTGTCCTTGGTACCGTAACTATACCAGTTGTGTGGCAATTTGTTATGGTACCGTGGTACCGTAACTATACCAGTTGTGTGGCAATTTGTTCTTGGTACCGTAACTGTACCAGTTGTGTGGCAATTTGTTCTTGGTACCGTAACTGTACCAGTTGTGTGGCAATTTGTTCTTGGTACCGTAACTGTACCAGTTGTGTGGCCATTTGTCCTTGGTACCGTAACTGTACCCGTTGTGTGGCCATTTGTCCTTGGTACCGTAACTGTACCCGTTGTGTGGCCATTTGTCCTTGGTACCGTAACTGTACCAGTTGTGTGGCCATTTGTCCTTGGTACCGTAACTGTACCAGTTGTGTGGCCATTTGTCCTTGGTACCGTAACTGTACCAGTTGTGTGGCCATTTGTCCTTGGTACCGTAACTGTACCAGTTGTGTGGCCATTTGTCCTTGGTACCGTAACTGTACCCGTTGTGTGGCCATTTGTCCTTGGTACCGTAACTGTACTAGTTGTGTGGCCATTTGTCCTTGGTACCGTAACTGTACCAGTTGTGTGGCCATTTGTCCTTGGTACCGTAACTGTACCAGTTGTGTGGCCATTTGTCCTTGGTACCGTAACTGTACCAGTTGTGTGGCCATTTGTCCTTGGTACCGTAACTGTACCAGTTGTGTGGCCATTTGTCCTTGGTACCGTAACTGTACTAGTTGTGTGGTCATTTGTCCTTGGTACCGTAACTGTACTAGTTGTGTGGCCATTTGTCCTTGGTACCGTAACTGTACCCGTTATGTGGCCATTTGTCCTTGGTACCGTAACTGTACCAGTTGTATAGCTATTAGTCCTTGGTACCGTAACTGTACCAGTTGTGTGGCAATGTGTCCGTGGTATCGTAACTATATCAGTTTCGCGGCCATTTCCCAATGGAAACGTATCTTTACCAATAGTGTTACCAATTGTTCATGGTACCATATCTTTACTAGTTTTGTCTATTAATTGAACATATTGAGGAAATATGTATATATTATGTAAGGAAAACCTTCAGTTTTTGCAGTTTTAGCTGCTTTTGATCGGAGTGCGGTATAATTTGTTCAGTTTTCATTCACAGCTTCAGCAGTGCTCCTTCTTATGTGTAGCAATGGAACGATTAAGGCAGCAATCACGCAAACCCTTTGAAGCAGTGTATTAATATAAAAAATGAAAGCAATCGGATGCGATTCCATACATTTTTATACTTTGTGCAAACGATCCCATCTAAATAAAATCATATCGTATGTAAATATACACTCGCGCAAATAAGATCTAGTTCTTTAGACAAAATTAGCAAACGGTCGTTTTCATTAAATGATAACTGCATATTTAAGCTAGTTGCATGGGGAGTCAAGATATTTAAGGCCAAAAAAAACCCCCTGTGTTTCCGGTAACCCGACCGACCCTATTTTTTCCTCGCCGACCCTAATCTTTTTTAGGCATAAAAGTAAAAAATCAAAAATTAAATATATCGTCGTTATTTTCGTTGTTTGTCTGTCTCTGTTCCCGGAGAATAAACTTTCATTCCTGAGTATGTATTACCGAGACGCTTTGTCAACAGGGAAACAAAATGGCGGAGTTCGGCGATCCCTGTCCGATATCTTCAAATTGGCAAACGCATGTTTATGGTCCAATCACGTGGTTGATCACAGGAGACACATTTTACTGTCTTCATAATGAAAATATTTTAAATATAGATCGCGGTGTTATTTATCCATGTCCAAAATAGAACTTACTTTTTTACATTAGGCTTTCCGTATATCATGCAGGCTTCTTACGATTAGGCGGTGCGAGTTCATGCAGGCTTAACTGCGACGGTCACATTTCATTAATCGTTACATTAATTTATCCGCAGTTATCAATGGTTATTTATTCCGCCTAATTTAAGTCCCATCAACTGAAATCCAAACAAAAACCTGCGGAATTTATAACAACACATTTATAGGAATGGGTCGACTGCAGATCAAACGGTACAATTTGTGACGTCAGAGCACGAGCGGTAATAAGATCAAAGGCGCGTGGCTATGGTTTGTATTTAAATCGGTCGGTCGGATACCGTATGATACTATCTGATTGCCAGGATTTTGTCTAGGCTGGTAAGAAAATACCATACGATCAAAAAAATATAATAATCAATAATCGTCGTCTGGGAGTCTTAAAACAATGACCGAAATTTTTGAATTCACTACGAATATGAATGAAACTTTAAATGTTACGGAAATAATGATAAATGATAAAGAATAAAATAAGATAAATTGAAGTGCTGGATTTGTTCTAAAAACCGATCGCGTCTTATAAAGAAGTATTGTATACAAAAAACGCACCAAATTTCATGGGCAAAATTGGCGCGAAAATACGGTAGTCGAAGGTAAGGAAATGATTTCAGACATTAAACAATGCTGTTTTTTTCTGACTTTTTGTTAATTACGGTAAGCTTAGATATAATATAATTGATTTGATGCAACATAATTTTGTATGAAATCGAAACTGTAAAAAAAAAAAAAAAAAAAAAAATCCCGACCGACCCTATTTTTTTGCCATGTTACCGGAAACACAGGTACTTTTTATTTTGGCCTAAGCTTATTTGTGGTCAACCATGGGATGCCCCATAGTGAGCTGCCTCATTACATAGTGATCTGCAAACAGAGAACGATTTAATTGACAGCTTAACATCCATGGGCAAGAATAAACAGAGTCCTCTTTGACTATACATGGTTAAGTTTGACAAGTGTAGAGAAAATCAACGAATATTTCAAGTCAAGTCAACTTCGAGTGGTCATATGGTTCTAACTTTGAAATGATATTGTCAAGTATAGGCGATTTTCATATGAATTTATAAACAAAATACTTAATTAATAATAAAAACACAACCTCAAAATATGGACTATTTCACAAAGTGACGTATAGAAAAAAGCCGAAAATTTGGTAAATATTTCAAAAATTGATATATCGGTTTGAAACATAAATAATATTCCTGTAACCTTTTCCAGTGAACAGTTTCCAGAGTACGAGACACTCACATAGCTACTTCTATAGTATTACTATTACATTTGAGATGGTTGTTACTGTGCTGTCCTATGTGCTGTTTGTCTTGCCTTACATCTTTAATACTCACTTATAAGACAAAACACAATTAATAATGTGCTTCCAAAGTATCGTGCCACCTGCATGGTTTATAGTTTATATGTATTTTGTTGGATTTGTTTTTTGTACTTTTAAATAAAAAATCGTCACTAAAAATGAGGTTGGTCGGGTTAATGAAACCAAACATTGTTTTTATTGGTAGAAGTGTAATTTCGACCGCAAACCCCTTCCCTTAAATGTAAATGCTTATTCGCTGACCATTCCAAGGCGGTGGGCCATAACATATTCAGAATGTTTGCTACCTACTGGTTCCCTGTAAGTTACCATCCTGGTTCTCTGTAATATGTCCATGTTTCTAAACAGGCGCATTTGCTTTTGGCTACTTCGATAAAATTTAACATGAATCATGCGGCAAACTGCTGGTCGGCAAAAAACCGTTTAAGTATAGGTTACCGTTTTAAAGGAAGTTAATTTCGTCGCTGCTTGAAAAGAAAAAAAACAAATATTTGCCAAAAAAAACACCTACCAGCTATAAAGATTACTTCGTCGACAAAATAAACTAGATGATTTTTAAGTTGAAGTTGTGCTACGCAGAAATCGTACTGATAAACGACATTTCAAACATACACATATGGAATACGATTGCAGTTTTTAAGTTTTTATATAACCAGGTCGTGGCATTTCGCAACATTCCTGTGGTTTTAATTGCATTATAATTATTATTATGTAAATGTATTGCTGGAAACTAAAAGCCTTATTTTGGGGAGCCGACAAACACTCCATATTGGAAAATCGTTCTTGTTTTAATTTTTAACCACGTCATTTCCTTTAAGGGTGTAATTGCACATACACAGAATGATAAATGAAGCAAACACACTGATTTATTGTTTCGAACTTGTGCAATCTACAAACAATCAAATTTATTCGCAATCCAATTAAGTATGAATATATCACTATATTATATATATATTCAATACAAATTAGTACATATTTAGACCATTCCCAGGCATTCCAACTGATGTGTCGTGGTTTGGTGTAAGGGACATAACTTAAAAAGCGAATTAAGGTATAATCGATGTACAGTTCTCTTCCATGGTTCTATAAATATAATGCAAAATGATTCATGTAAATCCAAACCGAATTGCAAATTGAACATGAATTAAGCAAAATAATTCACGTATTACAACATGTCATGATACAATAAACATTTTGTTTTTATAACACGATTATTTATAAAACAATGATAAACCCAGTAGCATTATAAGGATAAAGGCAAAGCAGTCATACAGCGTCACAAGACAACGAGCGGTCATACAGCGTCACAAGACAACGAGCGGTCATACAGCGTCACAAGACAACGAGCGGTCATACAGCGTCACAAGACAACGAGCGGTCATACAGCGTCACAAGACAACGAGCGGTCATACATATCAACAAATTGTAAATAGTAAATGTGAAGATAACGTCTATGAAGACTTAAACTGACTTTACTTATTATAAATGCACGTTTTTATGACGAAATAAAGTGTGGTAAATCATTGGAAGTGTTAAAACTAACATACTGATGGCTGGAATCATGCCTTCAACAAATGTTGCTCAAATAGTGTCTTTGAAGTCCACGATTTGCATAGCCCGGCGTTAGAAACGGGCTTCAATAAAAGGCTTAAAGGATAAGTTATCCATTATTGTATGAGTCATTGTGGGCGAGCGGTTTTAGTGTGAGATTTTTTATGTTTTTCTTCACTGTACCGGCGTGGAATCGCTCCCCACTTCAACCAGATTTTTATTACATTAATTGTACTTTTTTTTTTACTTTTTTGTAGTTCTTTTGTCAGATGTTACAACGGTGCATGTATCCGAATAAATAGTTTATCATTCGATCTAAAATATACATATCCTCACTGGCACCAGACATCCACTAAACGAACATCATAACCGAACATTACACTATGAACTTTTGTTTGGAAATCTAATTTTTCTTAAAGCTTTTGTAACACTTTTACCCATTAATATCAATTTTCGAAAGTCAAGGAAAAAATGCGATCTGATCTTTTGTCAGAAGTCTTGTATCACTGCTGAGTTTCCAGACATTCACGTGAAAATTGGCTTATTTCAATACATTTTTTTTTTTTTTTGGTCAAAACGGTCAATCTGTGAGAGTGCAGCTTGAACAACATTCTGAACAATCGACCCGGTGTTTTAACACCTTTTACACACATGAAAAGCTTTAATTTACGTGTATTTACATTGGCTGCATTCGGACCATCAACATGTTTACAAATCTGTATATTCCTCTGGATGGCTGAGTTTCAAAAGATTCAATGCAAGTTTCTCAAGTCGCTCCCTGTATTCGAGATTCTCGTAGTTGCCCTTTGGTACACCCTTGAAGCCGTGCATTGCCCCGTAACAGGCCCCTGCTATAACACCGGTGCTGTCGTTGTCCCCGCCGTGGAACATAGCTCTATTACAAAGGTCAATCCATGTCCCGTCATAACCAAGGAATGCGTCTAGCACGATCATAGGAGCGTCATGGCCGCTTGATCCGCCCTTGCCACGAAAGGCGCATGCTTTGTAAAAAGCATCCCGCTCGTTTACACCGTACTTCTGAGGAAAGCTTGGCACGGATTCTCCGTCCTCTATTTTTCTTACCTTAAGATATTCGACCCAACGCTCCGTAAAATAACCCCAGTGCTTTTTGTTTTGATCAAGATCTAAACCTGTGTCTTCTATATATTTCCAGGCAGCCGGAAGTGTTTCTATCAAACCTTTTCCCCATTCCTTAACTGGTTTCATCTGCAGACTATATGATGTAAACAAAGCAGAAGCCAGAGCTCCAAGGTAACCGGTTGGGTGGTTATGTGTCATCCGTCCACTCTCGATACTCACTTCGATCAGTTTGTTAAGATCCTCTGTGCGCGGGTACATAAGACCAATACACATCGCCCTCATGGCGGCACCACACCCGCCACCATGGCGGTTAAATGGGATCCTGTAGCCATTTTCCATCTCTGGTTCTAACTTCAGAGCGTTTCCGACACACGTGGCTCCAGGTGCTCGCCCTGCCATGTCCTCAACACACTCCTTGTACTTGGCTGCGATCGCCCGGTACAATGCGTCCCCAGTTCTACCCTGCACCTGCACGATCCCTTCTGCGGTAGCGATATGCATAACGGTATCGTCGCTAACTATCCACTCTTCTGTGTCCACCTGAATATTCTCCAGGCCTCCGAGCTCTTGAAGTTGCCAATGAATCTCCTCCCCATGGTGACAAAACTCCCAGTCACCATTCTTGTAGCCCAGGGCATCGCCGGCGCCACTTAGCACCATACACGCCTGATACCTGAAAAAAATGATCAGATTTGATACCATTTGTTTGTTTGTTTTTAGCTGAAGCAAGTTTATAAATGAAAATACGTGTGTAGTTCTCTTCAATGGATACTGACAAGTGTCAGAATTATTCTCGATTTCAGTAGTATTTTGGTTGAAAATACGGTGGTCATATGAGTTTCACTTCTTCAGTCTAACAAGGGACGATGTATGGTTGTATATCATATTCATTTAAATGACACTAGCTACACGACGTTTTTGTAGACGGTTTTAGCTATCCAATGAGGTGGTTGGAAAAATAAAAAAGCTCACGAGATCCTAATCAAGTTCAATGTTTATAAAACAACACAGTCTGAATGTTTGGCGTAAGCAAAGCCTTGGTGCTGGTGGTAAATTAAACTAATCTAGAATCGATGATTAAATCAATAATGTACCTTTCAGGTACGGAGTCCATCTTGAATAATCCAAAATGTCGTCAGTCTAATTTCTATTTATGTAATCCATCATGTTTGAATTCAGTATTAAGGCCACACAAAATTTATGCTTCGTTTTACGGATTTACCGCACCATTCTTTGGTCTGAAATGATGTTTAAAAGTCAGTTTTCACCAAATACTGCCCCAAAACAACAATTCCGTACATATACCTGGTCACCAACAGCGATCAGTACAGAAAGGATCAGACTCTTTCATCATAATAGAATAAAACAACTCCGTTACCATGACTGAATACTGACATCAAGTTCAATTTAGGTAAGCACATGCCATTGGCTTCACAGGGATAGTAATAAATAAATAAATAAATAAGTGCAAATGTATATAATCTTAATCGTTTTGATAATTCCTTTGTAAAACATGCGCTAAAAACTGGCTTGTTCTTAAAAGAAGTGAACATATTTAAATAAATGTATAAGGCATAACTAGTTATCAATTTCCAAAATGTCCAACATCACGCAAACTGTTGCAAATGATGTTAATAAGATTAAGGTAGGAAAGATGTTCCAAACCTTTTCCTTGTATAATAAGAATAATATTTCGTATAAATATAAAACATCTAAGCATCTGTTATTATCACTCTAGAAAATTGGCTTAACCTTTTTTGTGCTTACTTAAAATAATTGAGTAAATATTAAGTATTGGAACATTTGTTCAATGCAGATTTCAGATCAAAACTGTGAGTCAACTGTTTCAGAGGCAATATGTTAGAAACTCTTTTTCACTCTATACTGATTTTGTTTTTATGAAAAATGCTAAAAGTAAAATAAATTCTCGCATTGGTTTAGCCTTATAACATGTTTAAATACATCATTACGAAATGGATGTCTAACATTAGATATTATCAGCTCTGTGCGTCATATGTTATATTTAATTATTACTAACTCTGTATGTAACCGCAAAACACTCATTCAACCGAAGCCTATTCCAACGCAGTGACCTCCCTTGTCGTTACAGGGTGCTTATCGATCATTACTAATTTTATGGACAAATTACCCCCGTTCAGAAGTTCCTACCCGTTGTTACCCATCTTTTCTTTTATTTAACACATGACAGTCACACTTAATCTGCTTGTTTTTTTTTTTACATTTCCACCGGATATGGTCATTTTACCGAACACAGAATGGTAACGTTCAACCAAATTTATTTTTCTAATGAGAAACGTAACTTTATGTTAATGTTTAGTATACACGTGGAGCATTCTCCCTACATTTGGTGTAAGGGTCATGAAGGACAAGAAATCAGTGTTAAATTGCGTGCAACGTGGTCATTTGACTATAAAATATATAAGAAGTTTATTTATTGGTGTCAATGTCAGTACGGTAGATGTAACACTGTAAGATAGTCGCATAAATTATTTATGACTAAGTACACGTATATAAAACACCATAACGAAACGAACCTGCATAATTATCATCTATGCGAATGACAAACACTATAAACAATGTAAATATTCGGAACATCTTTCTCAATTGTTTAGATCACGAAATCATAATTTGCATTCTTTGCTTCAAAATCTGATTATAACGGAGTTTCGTACCTTTAACCCCTTCGCTTGCGTTCTCATATTCACTGTTAAAATCAAGGTCTCTGAGAATGTTACATCCCGCACTTTTTATTCTGCATAAAAATTGAAATATTTTTTTGTCAAAATATGAATTGTGTTTAATTGATATTTCCTCTATATAATGTTTTCACAAATCAATAAAATATATAAACGAAATATAAACAAAAAGTACAAAAAAATGTAACATGAACACGAAATAAATAAAAGAAACTAAGTACGTTAAAATATTACTGTACATGTAAAATGTTCAAGTAAATAAGAAACCAAAGAGAGACAAATGGTGCATTCGGTAAATAAAAACATGCCTAACCGAGTAAGACCCTTTACGTTCGGAATCTACTGTGTCAAGCCTATCCCAGAATTGTGAGCAAGAAATTGTTATTACAAAATTTACATGCACAATTTATTTCTAATCTGTGACGTTCAGGATTCAAAGCTAAATACGCCTATGTTTCTCCTGGCTTCTGTGCTTTAGCGCCCATTTCTTGCTGTGTCGTGTCTTGAACCTTCTCGCTTTTTCTTTTGATACCAGAGCTCCCCTCCTCCCTATTTAGGTTTCCCTTATCAGGACATTTCTGCAGTTGTTCCTCTACTGTCTCGTCACTAAGAGGTTTTGAATCGGGGAGTTCATCCTGTGTGCTGCACTCCTCAATATCGCCAACGGATGTATCTTTATAGTCTTCAGGGTGGCTGAGTTTCAGGAGTTTTTGTGCAATTGTCTTAAGTCGTTCCTTGTATTCTAGTCGCTGGTAATTTCGCTCTGGAACATTTTCGAATCCGAACATCGCCCCGTAGCAGGCGCCGGCTATAACACCGGTACTGTCACTGTCACCGCCATGAAACATAGCACGACTACATAGCTCATTCCACGTGCCATTGCAACTGAGAAGAGCGTCATAGGCGATCATCGGCGCGTCGTGCCCGCTCGCTCCTCCCCAGCCACTGAAGCTGAGCGACTTGTAGAATGCATCTCGCTCTCTTATTCCGTACTTCTCTGGAAATGTTGGTTCAGATGTTCCATCCTCAATATTTCTTGTTTTTAGATACTCAACCCAACGATCTGTAAAATAGTCCCAGTGTTCTTTATTTTGTTCAACATTGACACCTGTTTTCTCTACATACTTCCAAGCATTCGGTAGAGTATCAAGGAGACCTTTTCCCCATTCTTTAATTGGCTTTGATTGAACACTATAAGCAGTGAAGAGAGCAGAAGCCAGAGCACCTAGGTATCCTGTGGGATGGTTATGTGTCATCCGACCGGACTCGACGCTCACCTCAATCAGTTTGTGTATGTCTTCAGGCCGAGGGTAGAGAAGCCCTATACACATGGCTCTCATTGCTGCACCGCATCCCCCGCCTCGAGGGTTGAAGGGAATTCTATATCCCTTACCTCTCTGTGGTATTAAACATCTTACACCGTCTCCACACGTGAACCCTGGTGCCCGTCCGGTCATGTGATCGAAACATTCGATGTACTGGGCAGCAATCTCAAGAAACAATTGATCGCCTGATTTACCTGTCACCAGCCCGTCAGCTGTGGCGAGGTGCATCACCGTATCATCGCTTACCATCCAGTTTTTGGGGTTCACCGATATATTATCAAGACCCCCGAGTTTCTCCAGTTCCTGGTGGATTTCCTCCCCGGAATGACAGAACTCCCAGTTGCCGTTTTTGTAGCCTAGAGCATCTCCTGTACCACTGAGAACCATGGACGCCACGTATCTGTAGTGGACAATATGTAACCTTGTTGAATATTTAAGAGTTTAGCAAATGAACTTGAAATAAATGTATGAGTGATATTGCATTTGGCCTTCCCTTCGTTGGCTGCCTCGTCTTCATGATTGGACAGTATTTCTTGGATATGTGTACCAATCAGTGCAAGGCTAGGCTACAATACCGTTTGTTCATGTAACGTGTACTGTATATATTTTGGTAGATGTAAGCGAGTGTTCTCACTTCCCCTTCCCTTTCCACCAATCGCCGGATAACCACAACTAACCCGTTCTATTACTCTCCATTCACTATTGGTTGGTATTTGATGCTGTTTTAAACCACAATAGTAAATGTCGAAATTCAATTAAACCGCCAAAATCAAAATGCATACCCCCTGTACCAAATGGACTATCCTACAAAGGGAAGCTACTGCAGCAATAAACATATTCTTCAGCTATATACAGTATTAAAAACGAAACAAGAATGACACTTAATTTGCCTACCTTTCTTCTATAGTAACCATCCTGTCAACCGAAATGTGTGTTTTCCCTAACATCTGTAATAGAAACAAAGTGTGTTATTTCGTGGTGTCCCTTAAAAATAATGACTATTAGGAAGTTATGATACAAATTCAAACCAATACAGTATCACGGTACAGTATAGAGTCTAAATGAACGAACTACCAAATAGAATATCCGATATGATTCCTTTTAAACGAAGAAAATTGTCACAACTGTTCTTACAGCTTTAAAACCTTGCTCAAACTGTCTAAATATAAACATGATATAATGATATTTAAGGTCAATACTGGATAAGAGGAAAGCGCATTCGATTGACGAACATGGAGTCTGCTTTGGGTAAATTCATTTGCAACTTTATTATATTTCACCACGAAAGGAATATCCTTTGACATAATTGTTATATTTAATTGCATTATTTTATATCATAATTATTGTATTATAATTTATTATAATGTATCGTGTTATAAAGTATTGTATTGTATTTGTACAAAAGTATGTGAATTGTTTTTTTAAACTGATATAACAATGGCATAATATTGGTGATATTTATAACACACATGCTCATGCTCTTTATTCTCAAACACGACATTTAATCATTCCTGTTTCCAGTCGATGTTTAGGAATATTAGGAATCACTTTTATGATAGCTCTAGTTTTTACTATTTTATATTTATATTTATGTTTATAAGAGTGGTATTTTTCTAAAGCGACCCCACCTACATGTAGGCTAGACCTTCACAAAAGCTACCGTAACACCAAGTTTAATCACTATCCATCAAGGCTAACTTAAGTTACTGGGCGGAAACCATTTTTCTATTTTTAGTAACAGTGACCTTGACCAATCAAAAGCAACCCCATGCTAGCTTTTCGCATAAGCTACAAACACACCAAGCTTCAAAACAATCCATCAATCCTAACTTATGTTATTGGGCGGAAATCGTTTTTCTTCTTTTATTATCAGTAAACTTGACCCTACCCCCTCAATAGCAACCTATGAGATTGATGAATAGCAGGTAATCATAAGCTTTGTTTAAACAATATCAATTAGCAAAAATATATTTGTAAGGATTTCCTAACATAGTTTGCCCCGAATCCATACCTTTTACTAGCTAGGATTGCCTGATATATCTACCAAGTGGCTGTCATAAGCCTATTCATTCGCTAGGAATGCCTGATATATCTACCACGTGGTTGTCATAAGCCTATTTATTCGCTAGGATTGCCTGCTATATCTACCAAGTGGCTGTCATAAGCCTAATTATTCGCTAGGACTGCCTGATTTATCTACCAAGTGGCTGTCATAAGCCTAATTATTCGCTAGGACTGCCTGATTTATCTACCATTTGGCTGTCATAAGCCTATTCATTCGCTAGAATTGCCTAGTTTATCTACCACTTGTCTGTCATGAGCCTATAATTTAGCCCAGAGTACCTGATAAATATCTTCATGCTGGAAGGCCATGTTTAGAAATTAGACATGTTCACAAACAAAATGCGCTTAAGCAATAAAGAATGAAACATAATTACAGATACTACACCACAGAAAAAATGTAAATTAGGATTTATTAGAATGACTCATGTAGAATAAACGTTCATATTGAACAAAAACGGATTAAAACGTTTAACTTTCCGCATGATTTCAGTTAATTGCATTACTTTTTCGTAAAATCGAGATGTTTTAAACTGTCTGTACATGTTTTTCAAGCCTTACCCTGCCTGGCGTTGACCGATATCCATGAAAATCGTTCACTGCATTTCTTCGCGGGCAGTGTGTACATTGAATACCGGCGTTTCGATTTCAATCAAAGAAAATCAATATGTCCGATTCTTTTTCTTCGCTGCAGCTCAAATGCATGTCAGTCATGTATGAGAACAGTAACTTAAAAATGTCTTCGTATATTTCTGCGTTGATGTTTTTTTTTACTTATTAATACAACAAATCTAAGGTATTTTCCTTTTTTTCTTTTTCATTTCCATATGTTAATAACATAACAACCTGTTAATAATCAATAAACTTAACCTAAAAAACATATACATACTATCTGTGGGTGATATTTTATGCACTATGATTTTGTTTGTGTCCGAAATTGAGCTGTCCGATGTTCGGCACCTTGCTGACGTGCGCTTTTTCCGCAATCAAACTTACATTTATATTAACTCTAACGCTCAAACATTTCAGTTTTAAATTAAAGTGACCCAAGAAGTTTTAGAAATATGATAGAACATTTTGCAATTTTGCGGGACATTTCTGACCCTCATTATACCAGTTACTTAAATATAATATATTTTTCACCTGTATATGATATGATGAAGCCTCCATTGAGACTCTTTTCTATAAACAGCTGGTTATGTCAACCTGTCTTCATAGATTCTCATGAACAGTTTCTATATATAACAGGCAAATACATGGAACAACTTAAGAATTAACTTTCTTTCTAAATTTTAGTTATTGTCATAATCCCTTTATTACATTTTATGTAAAAAAGAAAGATCAGCAAACGTGTTACGGTTTTTCTTTCACTGATATAATTTAGCTACGATTTCCTTATTTCAACTTTATACAACATTCAAATAAAAGGGCTTTTCAAACTCCTTTACATGAGTTATATACATGTAAATAAGCAAGCCTATTCAATATTTTGAGCGATCGAAAGAAAGACAATGACTTTAGAATGACTTGGCATTGAACAAGCTTCCTTTCGTACTCGAATCGAACGTTCAATCACTAGGCTAGTTCGTCTGTACAACAGTATCTGAACAACAGGTATATCACCAAGACGTGATATAATCAAAGCACTGAGAGTGCTGAATGCGGCAATGCGTGGTTATACTGATACTGCCGTCGATGATTTATTGAATAAAAAGGTAAAAAAGTATTGCCTTTAAACTAAAACCTCGAAACCCTTCGATCAAATGGCAACATGGGAATCTTAACTGACACTTAGACAAATAAACTAGACAACCGGGTCGGTATTCGTACTTCATCATTAGTTTTGTTTGGTTTATTATAAGATGCAATCCTCATGTTTTGCAATGTGCGTGGTTTGTTTGTGGTGTTTGTATTTGTGTATGTTATATAAGTATGTTTGTGTCTCTAGATCATTGTCGTTTGGGCCATTGCCTGTGCCATTTGTGAATTTTCGACTATTGGGCTTGCCCCTGTAGTTTTAATTGTATTATGGTTTAGAGATATGTATAAAAACGAATTTATCATTAGTAATTTTCGTTAGAGAAAAAAACATGTAAATATAATTCTGAACGAAATGTAAAACAATGTAACACGAAACATAACATGAAAACTAAAAGCAAAAGTCAATAACACTGTTAATGAAAATGTTCGAAAACGTACGAAACCCAACAGAGGCAAATGGTGAATTTAGATACATAGCTAACCGAGTAATATCTACAGAAAAGCAGTAGGGTAAAATTGCATAATCATTTTGAAAATCCTTTTCCGTTCTGAATCTTCTTTTTCAAACCAGTCACTCATCTGTCAGCAAAATACTGTTAATTCAAACTGTATATGTACAAACAAGTCAATCATAGAACACTTGTTAAACTAACTTTCATAGGCAAAAGTCAGAAGTAAAAAACGCTTATATGTTTCTCCTGGCATTCTCCGCCCTTACTAGCACTAGCTTCCCATGTTGTGTCTTGAACATCCTCACTTCTATAGTCCCTCCTTCGTCACTGGGTCGCCTTGAGGGTTTGCATTCCATCGCTACAATTCTTTCTTTACAGTCTCGTTATTAAGAGGGTCTGACCCGGGGATTTCGTCCTGAATGCCCTCGTTACTATCATCAGCAGGTATGTCCTTGAAGTCTTCGGAATGGCTGATTTTCAGAAGCTTTTTTGCAAGTCTCTCAAGTCGTTCCCTGTATTCTAGTTCCCTGTAATTTCCCTCTGGCACACCTTTGAATCCGAGCATCGCTCCGTACCAGGCCCCGGCAATAGCCCCGGTACTGTCACTGTCACCGCCATGGAACATAGAACGACTACAGAGGTCATTCCACGTGCCATTGTAACTAAGGAGAGCATCATAAGCGATCATCGGTGCGTCGTGCCCGCTCGCTCCTCCCCAGCCACTGAAGCTGAGCGACTTGTAGAATGCATCTCGCTCTCTTATTCCGTACTTCTCTGGAAATGTAGGTTCAGATGTTCCATCTGCAATATTTCGTGTTTGTAGGAATTCGACCCAACGATCTGTAAAATAACCCCAGCGTTCTTTATTTTGTATAACATCGACACCTGTGTCCTCAACATACTTCCAAGCAGCCGGAAGTGTATCAACCAGACCTTTCCCCCATTCCTTAATCGGCTTTGACTGAACACTATATGCAGTGAAGAGAGCAGAAGCCAGAGCACCTAGGTATCCTGTCGGATGGTTATGTGTCATCCGACCGGACTCGACGCTCACCTCGATAAGTTTGTGTATGTCTTCAGGCCGAGGGTAAAGAAGCCCTATACACATCGCCCTCATTGCTGCACCGCATCCCGCGCCTCGAGGGTTAAAGGGAATTCTATATCCCTTACCTCTCTGTGGCTTTAATTGTCTAACACCGTCTTCACACGTGTTTCCTGGTGCACGCTCTGCCATGTCATCGAAACAAGCGATGTACTGGGCAGCAATCTCAAGAAACAAGTGATTGCCTGATTTACCTGTCACCAGCCCGTCAGCTGTGGCGAGGTGCATAACCGTGTCATCGCTAACCTTCCAGTTCTTGGGGTTAACCGATATATTCTCAAGACCACCGAGTTCCTCCAAGTCCCGGTGGATTTTCTCCCCTGAGAGACAAAACTCCCAGTCGCCGTTTTTGTAGCCCAGAGCATCTCCCGTACCGCTGAGAACCATAGACGCCACGTATCTGTAGTGGACAATATGTATCCTTGTTGAATACTTAAGAAGAACTAACGTTAGACTGTATAAGGATTCTCGAAATAATTGTATGAGTGATATCGCATTTTGATTCCTTTAATGGGCCCCTTCGTGTAAATAATTCGACTTAATGTCTTGGATTCTACTAATTGTATAAAGTGTCATAAATGGTAAAAATCTTTTCGACGCATAATTAATATGTTTATTTTCATAGAAACTATAGATCTATGAAGATGGGTTTTCAACCAAATAATGTACGTCTGCGCTATTAATCGTAAACATATTTTCAAGGCATAATTGATTGTTTTATTTCATAAAAACTATATACATCTATGAAAAGGTTTGCCAACCAGGAAGTATAAGTCTGCGCTTCAGTTCCGCGTGTATTGCATATTTTTGTTAGATGTAATCCAATGTTCTCACTTCAACCAATTGCCGGATAACCACAGTTAACCATTCCGTGACTCTCTCTATTCATCATTTATTCGACCCTGCTTTCCACCACAGTAGTTAATGTCAGAATTCAAGTAAACCGCCAACATTAAAATGCATACCCCCTGTACAAAATGGACCGTCCTACAAAGGGAAACTACTGCATCAATACACAAATTCTTTAGCTATTTATAGAAAGCGAAACAAGAATGACAATTAATTGGCCTACCTTTCTTCCAGAGTAACACCCTTTACTGCCAAAATGGCGTTTCCAAATACCTGCAGTAAAAGCAGGATGTGTTTTTTCGCGTAGTACCTCATTTCAACGTCGATAAGAAAGTTATGACAAATTATGACAAAAATAAAAACAAATACGAACAGTACAAAGTCTGCATTTCAAAATAATATATTTAAAAATATTACAGAATATTACAAAAAATATCCTTTTGAACGTTTTAATCTTAAAACAAGAAAATTCTCACGACTGTAAACAGAATCAAACTCTTTTTAAAACTGAGTGAAAATAAACATGACATGGTGATGTATAATGTTTGCGGTAACTAGGTTATCTACCCTTGAATACTCGTCAAATCTAAACAGTGGCATACGTGCTCGTTAAAATGGAAAATTTATTTGCAATAATTTCTATCGTTTACATTTTATTTCGTCCAATATAAAATACACTTTGTGTATTTTTTTTAATGTCTAATGCAGTTAATATTCTTCTGTTAAATGAAGGCAGCACCTTAACAATACACATTCATCTTTCATTCTTCACTGCTTATGCGCATTTTGTTTGCCAATAGAATTAACTTCTAAATATGGCCGTCGCAAACACTAACGATATAAACTATGACACTGGCAGGCTTGACAACACTGACTATATAAACAATGACACTGACAGCCTGCTTCACAACCCTGATGATAAAAACTATGACACTGACAGTCTCGACAACACTGGCGATATAAACTATGACACTGGCAGTCTCGACAACACTTGCGATATAAACTATGACACTGACAGGCTCCACAACACCGGCGATATAAACTATGAAACTGACAGTATCGACAACACTGACGATATAAACTATGACACTGACAGTCTCGACATCACTGACGATATAAACTATGACATTGAAAGGCTCGAGTACACTGACGATATAAACTATGACACTGACAGGCTCCACAACACTCACGATACAAACTATGACACTGACAGGCTCGAGTACACTGACGATATAAACTATGACATTGACAGGCTCCACACTACTGACGATATAAACAATGACACTGACAGGCTCGAGTACACTGACGATATAAACTATGACACTGACAGGCTCGAGTACACTGACAATATAAACTATGACACTGGCAGGCTCCACAACACTGACGATATAAACTATGACATTGACAGGCTCGAGTACACTGACGATATAAACTATGACACTGACAGGCTCGAGTACACTGACAATATAAACTATGACACTGGCAGGCTCCACAACACTGACGATATAAACTATGACATTGACAGGCTCGAGTACACTGACGATATAAACTATGACACTGACATGCTCGACAACACTGGCGATATAAACTATGAAACTGACAGTCTCGACAACACTGACGATATAAACTATGACACTGGCAGTCTCGACAACACTGGCGATATAAGCTATGACATTGAAAGGCTCGAGTACACTGACGATATAAACTATGACACTGACAGGCTCGAGTACACTGGCGATATAAACTATGACATTGACAGGCTCGACAACACTGACGATATAAACTATGACACTGACAGGCTCGACAACAATGACGATATAAACTATGACACTGACAGGCTCAACAATAATGACGATATAAACTATGACACTGACAGGCTCGAGTACACTGACGATATAAACTATGACACTGACAGGCTCGACAACACTGACGATATAAACTATGACATTGAAAGGTTCGGGTACACTGACGATATAAACTATGACACTGGCAGGCTCGAGTACACTGATTATATAAACTATGACACTGACAGTCTCGACAACAATGACGATATAAACTATGACACTGACAGGCTCGACAACAATGACGATATAAACTATGACACTGAAAGGCTCGAGTACACTGACAATATAAACTATGATATTGACAGGCTCGAGTACACTGACGATATAAACTATGACACTGACAGGCTCGACAACACTGACGATATAAACTATGACACTGACAGGCTCGACAACACTGACGATATAAACTATGATACTGACAGGCTCGACAACACTGACGATATAAACTATGACACTGACAGGCTCGAGTACACTGACGATATAAACTATGACATTGACAGGCTCGACAACACTGACGATATAAACTATGACACTGACAGGCTCGACAACACTGACGATATAAACTATGATACTGACAGGCTCGACAACACTGACGATATAAACTATGACACTGGCACGCTCGACAACACTGGCGATATAAACTATGACATTGAAAGGCTCGACAACACTGACGATATAAACTATGACACTGGCAGGCTCGACAACAATGACGATATAAACTATGATACTGACAGTCTCGACAACACTGACGATATAAACTATGATACTGACAAACTCGACAACACTGACGATATAAACTATGATACTGACAGACTCGAGTACACTGGCGATATAAACTATGACACTGACAGGCTCGACAACACTGACGATATAAACTATGATACTGACAGGCTCGACAATAATGACGATATAAACTATGACACTGACAGGCTCGAGTACACTGACGATATAAACTATGATACTGACAGGCTCGACAACAATGACGATATAAACTATGACACTGACAGGCTCGAGTACACTGGCGATATAAACTATGACACTGACAGGCTCGACAACAATGCACGTACCCAGGCATACGCCAGTACGCCAATGCGTACACTTCGTCAGAAAAAAGCGAAAAAATAAAAGTTCCAAAAATGCAATAAAAAGTAAAGGCTGGGGGGGGGGGGGTATAAGAAATAATTACGTCAGAATTTTATCATTTGTTGGTTTTTATAGTGTAATACCTAAATTCCGCAAAAAAGGTGATCACGATATAGATCTCAACTTAAGTTATACACGCGTTATTTTCCCATAAACTGCCAAATCGGTGTGGATCCTGTTGACCTCCTGGTAAATGATCCGAATGATGTTTACAAGGCGGGACTTTTAAAAATGACTGAACAGACATTTAATCCGCCTTACGGTGATATTTTCGGGCAAAAACTAGACGGCAGTGAGAAGAAAGAGCTATTAACTGTAACTTGGAACAACGTTCACCAGTATAAGTTCCCTTCCAGGTCAGTACTATATAATGTTATGATATATCGTGCATGGTTTATTAAAACATCCTTATCGAAATTCTTCTCTTAGCTTATCCACAACCGTTTGTTTACTATCTCGGCTCGTTCGTAGACCATTTGCTTGTTGATCTAGACGCACGGCTGTTCAAAGGCAATGGACGGTACAAGGCACAGTATCTGCCGCCTCCAAAGGTAGTGTAATCAAGGAATAAAACGAATAGTTTGTGCTGCAATGCACCAATCATAAAACTACATTGGTAATACCATGTAGGTTTTAACCCGTTTACTGCCTTACCCCGAGCATCGTTATATATTCAAACAACTTAGATCCGAATGAGACGTCTCATTTGGATCCAAGTTGTTTGACATTTTCACAATGATATTACCAAAAGGTCGAGGGAGTGTGAGAAAACAAAATCGGAAGTTGAAAAAATATCGCGCATGTACACGACTTGCCTGCCAGTGAACGGGTTAATATCTGAATACATTAATACTGTATGTGAGCTGATTCATCACGTGCGTTTTTACCAAATAATCGTGTAGCATTTATGCAAACTTATTTACATGCGCATGCATTAAAGATATTAAAATTAAATAATTATTGATCGTTTCCACAATAATAAGAAAATCCTAATGAAACAAATGAAACCCTTTAATCTAATAAGCACCGGATCATTGGCCGCATATATTAAAATGGCATAAGTGAGAAAATACAATAAAGATTTATTTGCAGGTCGACGGTCTCACCCATGCCGTAACGATAGAAATATTCCAGGAGTTCAAGTTAGACCTGCCAGATGACGAGCCGACTTTCGAGCGAGAGTGTCAACGTTGGACAGCGAAGGGGACTGTAACTTCACCTGCTCCCTACTCAAACCAGGAAAAAGCATTGGACGTAGCTACTGAGGCATCGTATCCTAACATAGGATCTGCCTCATGGTTCTGTTGTGTATGCCAGTAGCAACGGCCACGGCTGAGCGCTCATTTTCGACAATGCGTCGAGTCAAAACGTATTTGAGGAGTACCATGACAACTGAGCGAATGTCAGGCCTGGGTTTGATGAACATTTACAGCGAACGCAATATCAACGCCGAACATTTCGTTGACATATTTGCAAGAAAAAAGGATCGTCGCCTGGCTCTTTTATTCAGAATTTAATAACCATTGTTATGCACAGTGCCATATTTAGGGAATAGATCCGCTAATGACAGGTTGACTGTATCTTATTCTTAGACGGTCATTAACAAACAGTATTGAAGATTATTAATGACAGCTGATGGCTTAATGCCAAAAGAAACTATTCTAGAACGCTCTTATAAAAGCGTTCTGCATTAATTGAACACCTTTTTCAAAGACCACACTGTCCTAGTTTTTGGTTTTGACTGGTCGCTTAAAACTGGTTTGACTGTATTTCTTCCTAATATCCTACCGATAACTATTATGTAACATGTTGTTGAAGTCTAGGTAATATATTGCATTCGCTTCTTCAGTTTAAGATTTTTTTTAACTTTTTTGCTTTTAAATTTAGTCCAATCAAAACACTCATACTTAACAATTAAGAAAAACATAATCTTAAGAAGCTACTGGAATATGAGCTTATCAGAAGAGTAAGAAATAACTGATCCGATTACGATAGTTGTATGCCTGAGTGATAAATTTCATGTAAACGCCAGAGCAAAGCACATTAACAGGTGCGTTTATTTATCATGTTTACAAATCGTCAGGTGTGCATGAATACAAGTTCGATGATATGCTGATTGTTATCATCATTTTAGTCCCATGAAAGAACAGATATTTTCCCATACATTTTAAAAGTAAAATAATTAAGTATAGATCTATTTGTGTTAAGTTACAATATTTTATTAACTTATCTAGATACTGTTAAGCATAGCATGGACACAGTTTCAGTCTCCGCATGTGGTTAAATATACCGGTGAGGTGCGCAAGCCTTTCTGGTCAACGCAATATCTCAATTATTCAGCGGATTGGATGTTAAATAGAGACGCCACCCATCACCCCAGATCTTTTTGTTTATTTAAATCAAAAACAAGTATTGATTTTTGGAAAAAATAATAAAAAAATATCGGGACTAACAATGTTAATTAAGGAAAATATTCATCTATTTGTATGCTTTTATACGTGCCAAAAGGCCCCTAGATAGCACCAAATGCGATGTTGGATTTCAAAATTTTCAGGGGGGGGGGGGGGGGCATGCTCCCGGACCCCCCTAGACTGAGCGTATCCTACATTTTGACCTAGGTACGCCCCTGTGACATTGAAGATATAAACTATGACACTGACAGGCTCGAGTACACTGACAATATAAACTATGATACTGACAGGCTCGACAACACTGACTATATAAACTTTGACACTGACAGGCTCCACAACACTGACGATATAAACTATGACATTGACAGGCTCGACAACACTGACTATATAAACTATGACACTGACAGGCTCGACAACACAGACGATATAAACTATGATACTGACAGGCTCGACAACACTGACGATACAAACTATGACACTGACAGGCTCGAGTACACTGACGATATAAACTATGATACTGACAGGCTCGACAACACTGACGATATAAACTATGACACTGGCAGGCTCGAGTACACTGACTATATAAACTATGATACTGACAGTCTCGACAACACTGACGATATAAACTATGACACTGGCAGGCTCGACAACAATGACGATATAAACTATGACACTGACAGGCTCGAGTACACTGACAATATAAACTATGATACTGACAGGCTCGACAACACTGACGATATAAACTATGACACTGACAGGCTCGACAACACTGACGATATGAACTATGACACTGACAGGCTCGACAACACTGACAATATAAACTATGACATTGACAGGCTCGACAACAATGACGATATAAACTATGACATTGACAGGCTCGACAACACTGACGATATAAACTATGATACTGACAGGCTCGACAACACTGACGATATAAACTATGACACTGACAGGCTCAACAATAATGACGATATAAACTATGTCACTGACAGATCTTAATCTTGACAATGCCGTTAGGTGATATTTGTTATCAATAATTTCAATACATGCGTATTAAAGTAATACTCTTATTTCCTCTGTGAATTGATAATCTCGAACCATGTTTGAACATACTGATTATGAAGTCAAGTTTCAAGTTACTTTTTCATTATGGCATATAATATGTATTTGATATCACAAAACAATGAAACATATATTAATTAACATGAAATAAAACAGTTAACAACCATCAAACACTTTTCCAAACAACATCAGTGAAAATAATAAGTAATAAGACACATCGGAATGGCATAGTAATTATCAACAGTTCTTGTACTTAATCGGAGTATAAAGAATGAGTCATCTGAATTTCAATAAGATAATTTTACAGAACAATGCAAACTTAAGTCACAATAATTAAGAATAGCATTTAAGGAACTTTGTAGGTAATGATTACTTTCAGCAAATAGTACCGTGTCATCTGCATACACCAATATAAAAAAATAAGGTAAACTTTAACATCATCATCACTAAGGCATTTAAAAGTGGCCTTAGACATAGTGGCCGATTCTTCAAACATTGTAGACATAAATTAGGATAAATCATTTATAGAGAACAAAATCGGAGACAAATTTTCACCTCGACGTACACCATTGTGACTACAAAAGAGTTGGCCCAAGCATTGACCTAACACATGATTTTGCCTTAGCATACAAATTACGTATAATTCTAATACATTTCCCATCAATATCATTTGCAAGAAGGTTTTGCCACAAATGTATGCGATTTACAGAATCGTGGGCCGTTTGTAGTCAACAATAGCAAAGTGTATTTTCTTTCCTCCACCTAGGTAAAAGTCAATAAGTGAGTCTGCGTATTAACACGACGAAATAGTCTGTTTCATTGATATAATTTAATCAAAGTCAAACAAAATTTAAAGTGTTTGCGCAGTTCTTTTTTACATTTCGTTTGATAGGAGCTGTCATATACATATATAAATAAAGAGTTCGTGGTATTCAAAACTTTATATCAAAACTTCAGTGCTCTCTGAACATTGAACAGGTGATGAGAAGCGACCCAGTTCAGAGTGTGCTCTCTATCTCTTTCACTCTCTCTTTGCATTAAAAGGATAATGTGTAGCGATTAAGTTCACCTAGAACAACTGCATTCAAGGTCTGCTGACAGAGAAAACACAACATATTTACAAAACTTGTAATGTAAGTTGTAACCCTCATTAAAACTATAGAAAGGCTTTTTCAATAAGCGTTTTACAGATTCATTGAATGTACCATTGTATTAAAGAAGTACACAAAACGGTCAACTGTTTTAATGTTATCATCATTCAGTGACCATACAATGTATACACTTGTTCTAACACTAACCATGTGTTCATGACAATACGCATTTTAAGTACTAGTTTTAAGTCAAACGGTATCCTGTGTCTCATATGTTGGTGGTTTTTAATATGAAATATCTTAATGATGAATATTTTAACACTTAAACAGTTAATTTGACTAAGTTTGGATTTGCTTATTTATTTACGTGTAAAATTGAAACATATTCACAGACTTGCAGAGCTGTTGTTAGATTTGTATATAATATCCATTCAAAACACTGGTATACAAATGTTGGAAATTCTGAAAAAAAAGCGACAGTGTTATTTAGTTTTAAATCAGAGTTTGCGATTGCCATTTATTTATTTTGTATTAATAGCAATACGTTACGGATATTATTTACTAGATTTAGATGTTCGGCACAAAACATCAATATTGAAGAAGAAAGATATAGAAATAAATACCAAGACGAAAGAAAATGCAAAAGTATGACACTGACAGGCTCAACAATAATGGTTGTCCGGTTAGCGCAGTGGTTAGCGCACTCGCTTCTCACCAAGGCGACCCGGGTTCGATTCCCGGCCTGGGCGCATGTGAGTTTGGTTAGTGGTCGCCAAGCCGGACAAGTGTGTTTTCTCCGGGGTCTCCGGTTTCCCCCACAACACAAGACCACATTCTCGCGCAACATCGTGCCAACGAGAGTGATTAATATAAGTTGTTATAGCTTGTTTCACAATCCTTGTAAAATTAAATAAAGTTTAAACTAAAGAAAATGCAATAAATGTCCTCGTTTTAGGGACTTATTTACAAAGTATATACCTACGTATTATACTCACTGACCTAATACGACCAAATTGAACAACTTGATGTCCTGTAATAAAGATAAAATATTGCTACTTAATTATCATTTGCTATTATAAGAAATGATTAGCTTTATCGTAATTTACTTGTTTAAACATATGCCACATAGTCTCCTTAAGATGGAATGATGTATTTCATTTTTGCTGTCATGATACCATCCAGTATGTAAACCGCGTATTGGCAATAGAACTTTGACTTCACTTGACTTAAAAACAAGACAATCAGTTGTACTACAATTGTCTCTAAATCCAAAACTAGCATCGTTAAATTTATTTTCAATCTCACACCACTTATTTTATCGATTACGCGTTTCCGAATTTCGTATGTTTAATACATTTAAACAATAGGCCTTCTGGTAAAAACTTATGTTGAGTGTATGGTCTTACCACACAATTACATTCTCTTATAAACCCTTAAACAAGTGTTCCATTTCTTGAAGAAGGCAAGTATTAACATTACATCATATTATTGAAATCCAGTCCATATCCCTTATCGCAGTCAGTTGCAGGACTTCATACTTCATCTTTTCAAACAGACAAACCAGAGCGTCTTGGCGTTCGTGACTGGCACGATTCATATTTAAGGACGTGACGTCATACTTAACCAAAGTAATGTTCATTCGGAACTCCTCGGCCATTTTCCATCGAAAACAACCTGTTAATCATTTGATCATTGAGGATATTTTGCTTCTTAATTTTGAATTAAAATTCATGTCAGTAAGACACTTACAATGAGGATGGTTACAAGACACGTTTATTGTCACACATTCAATTCGAAATTCATAAATTGCAAATACAATTTCGAGGTAACCATTGAATAAACATGAAAGTTTGTAAAGATCGGATCTTGGGTTGATCTTTCCTCGAGACGTAAGATTCTTCGTGTTGCTAAAATGTATTACCGAATTCATCTGAAATGACTGGGTATAAAAACACCAAACAATGTTAAAATCATTTTTAAACGTGTGAAATATTTTAGACTTCCTGGTAATTTAATGATACAATCCTTGGCCATAATTTAAACTTGATGGAAGTTTGGTCAAGGATTGCATCATTAAAATATAAGAAAATCTAAAATATTTCAAACTAGTAGAAGCAGAAAATAGTATTTTACGGGCTAGACATGTTTTCATATCCTTTCTATCAAATTAGTTATTTAGAAATTAATGTAATTTACTTGTTTGTTTACATCGGTTGTGGCCCGTGGTGATCCACCCCTTTGAAGTCACGTGATTCCTCACCCTGTATATGCCGATAATACAACGTATACAGTGTTCAAGCGGTACTTTAACTACGAAAGCTATTTGAACTTTGACCTGACCAAAAATGAGCGTTCCTTATTGGTCCAGCTACAAACTGGTATATATCCTCAAAGATTATAAACTGGGCGGTTTCTTGATGAGCATGTGAATATAATACTTAGTAGGTTATGCGATGCCAAAGAAGTTGAGAACGAGTGTCACATTGTTTTAAAATGCTCATCGTATACTAATACACATGTACAATAATTTCATGATTTTGACATGAGCTTTCTGAAGATCATTTCACTAATCCTTTACTGACGTTGAAAAATTAGCGAATCTAATGAATAACAAATATAGGCATTTAGCGAAGTACACTATGAAAGCTTATGCTCTAAGAAGAAGTACACTAGCATTAAAGCATGTTTCATTACGCATCGTGTCTTTAAATTTTGTATTAAGCATTTGTTTGTATGTCAATTGTTGAATACTAGTTATTATTAGTATCATTATCACCATCACCCACAATTAAAAAAAACAATAGATATTAAGAACCTCTATGCTTAAGAGAAACAGTACTGCGATTTACATGTTTACATACTTATATATGATAATTGTACTTATGCCTGAGAATATTTGTACTATGAATACCACTTATGTTAAGCACATGTCACTATAATAAACACCTTACTAACTTATTTTTCCGCACTCGATAATTTTGTGGAAAATAAACTGAAACTAATATCTAATTATATGGACTTGTTAGTTAGGCGTATTGCAGTCGATATGGCAAGTATGTTATTGTATCTCTTGTTGTACCACATTCTTCTCTACAATGTACACATTTTTTCTTTGATCAAATATGTACTGTAATGTTTAACCCCATACTATAGCTTACTAACCGCATTCCCCACAAAGCATCTATATTGTTGTTATACGTTTACACTGCAATATCCGCCATTAACCCACCACCGTAAAGCAATCGTCTCTTTAAATAAATATATATCTGCCTAAATCTGTGAAATAAAAAAAAGGTATTTGTTATAATATAGTTTTTTATTACACTGTTTGGTCTTTTAAATGATTTTGTATCCAAATGTTATGCTAGTTTTTTGGCCATTTTGATTATAATGAATATATCCCATTTGCAATTCTTTGTAAGAGAGTGTGATTACTAATTAACCAACATTTTACACAGCATGACGTTTCAGTTTATAAACATAGAATGTTTAGTTTAGTTTCAAGAAAATACAGTTAATTTTACATTATAAAATGCTCCGTAGCATCTACAGCAACCATTTTTTTTCATTTCTCATTGCCATGTTAGGTATCAAGGACTTTACTCGAAGGAATTTCCAGTTTTACATGGCAGGACGGGAAAAGTTCACCGTTAAGGTGCCTACTCTTCATAGACGGATCAATCAAGAAACTGGAAAATAGTGGTAATGGTTTTTGCATTTATGACCTGAACATATGCCCCCCGACATAAGTATTTTGAGAGGTAAATATCTCTATAACGTTAATCATATTAGTTCTTGCATAATAATATTTATCTATGTAAGCTTTCCTTAAATCAGAATACAATTTACATTCAAGAACGAAATGATATTCATCCTCCAGTAAATCACATAAATGACATTTTAACTCCGAAAAAGGTATACCAGCTGGTGTATACCATCTACCAGCCTCTACCTGTAATCTGTGTGCAGACATCCTTAATCTTGACAATGCAATTCCATACTTATCAATGTTAACATCCTTTAAATACGTTGTTATGTTGAAATCTGCAAACAGCACAAAGGTTCAAGTTCTGGTAGACTCTGTTAATTCTGAGCTCCAATTTTGTAAAAATATATCAGAAACTCTTTGCTTTCATATACTAAGTATGAAAAATACCAACATGATATTTAACAATTATGCACAACACATGTTAATCACAATACATGATTTGTTTATTGATGATCAGGCCAGCAATGTCATTATAATTTTAACATACGAAAACCATATATGCGAATGACAAATACTATTTACAAGGTAAATATTCGGAACCTCTTGTCAGCTTGTTTACAAACATGTTTAAGTTACACAAATACAAGTTCATAGTAAAAAGTTAAATTCTGAATAAAATCATACAAAATGTAACATGAACATAAAATGAAAACTAAAAATAAAAGTCAAAACGTTTAAATATCACTTAATATGAAATGGTCCGAGGAAAAACGAAAACAAACAGACAAATGGTGAGTTTAAGTACAACTGAGTAAAGCTACACTCACTGAGAATAATGTCAGACTAACAGAAACGCGTAAGAGGTTAGAATGGCATAGTGATTAATAAGATACCCTTCGCACTAAACATTCTGTTTCAAGATTATCACAAAATACTGTCAATTCAAGTATACATGTAGAAGAAATCAAGCATAGAGCAAGAACACTTTGTAAGCTGACTATCATTGTCAAAGTCAAACCACTACATATTTACTCTCTTCAAATTTATTTTTATTGAACATACGCTTATATTTCTCCTGGCTTCTGTGGGCTATCGCCTTTTTCTTTTCCTGTTGTGGTTTCATCATCCTCGCTTTTTCGTTTGGTACCAGAGTCACCCTCCTTAGTTACTTGGTCGCCTTGATGGATTGCAGGACACGGTATTATGTCACTAAAAGGTTCTAAATCGGAAAAATATTTCTCTATGCTTACCTCACTATCGCCAAGGAAAATTATTAACGTCTTCAGTATGGCTGAGTTTTAGAAGTCTCTCAAGGCGTTCCTTGTATTCTAGTTCCCTGTAATTTCCCTCTGGAACACCTCGATATCCGAACATCGCCCCGTAGCAGGCGCCGGCTATAACCCCAGTACTGTCGCTGTCACCGCCATGAAACATAGCACGACTACATAGGTCATTCCATGTACCATTGTAACTGAGGAGAGCGTCGTAGGCGATCATTGGCGCATCATGCCCGCTCGCTCTTCCAAAGCCACTGAAGCTGAGCGACTTGTAGAATGCATCTCGCTCTCTTATTCCGTACTTCTCCGGAAATGTCGGTTAAGATGTTCCATCCTCAATATTTCTTTTTTTTAGATACTCGACCCAGCGATCTGTAAAGTAGTCCCAGTGTTCTTTATTTTGTTCAACATCGACACCTGTGTCTTTTACATACTTCCAAGCTGCCGGAATTGTATCAACCAAACCTTTTCCCCATTCCTTAATTGGCTTTAAATGAACACTATAGGCGGTGAAGAGAGCAGATGCCAGAGCACCTAGGTATCCTGTAGGATGGTTATGTGTCATCCGACCGGACTCGACGCTCACCTCAACCAGTTTGTGTATGTCTTCTGGTCGATGGTAGAGAAGTCCTATACACATCGCCCTCATTACTGCACCACATCCCCTGCTTTGAAGTCGGAAGGGAATTCTATAACCCTTATCTCTCTGTGGCTTTAATAGTCTCACACCGTCTCAACACATAATTATTAATAATAATTATTATGAATACACAAGGACACTCCAGGACTGCCCTATGATACCTCATATCTCCTCGAGAACACCTCCGGAATGCCCAATGACATCCCACAACTATGAAGTGACACCGCAGAACTAACCCAAGGACACCTCAGACTACCTGAAAACATCCAATGACTATCAAAACATTATTAGGACTTCCCAAGGATACTCAGTACTCAGTCATGATACGTTGTGTTTATATATTCCAAACAAAGCCTATTGGATTAATTTGCCTCCGGAGGAAATTCGCACATGTAGTATTTTTCAGACGCGATTAGTCGCTACGATCATACAGCAAATAGGAAACATATATATTCATTAACATACCAATGGTTTGCATTTCAAAGTACATTAAACTTAATCATAATTGTATTATCTTTATTTAATAACACTTATAATTCTAATAATATTGGGTAAGAAACACGCAATTAAAATTGTTAAAAAATAAAACAAATATGGGCCTTCAAACAGTGCAAAAGTCGTTTGAAGGACCAAAACATAAAATGTTTAAACAGATCTTTGCTTATTTAGTTTTGAGGTTCAATATTTAGCAAGCATAATGCATATTCCGTTGCAGCATGTTTATCTGTAATTGAGTGTTGAGCAAATTTTACGAAAGAAGATTTATCCGAATTCCAATAAAGAAAGCATTTGCATTTTTTTTTACGAAATGTGTTTTTACAAAATGAATGTTTTTTTTTGGTGTGTCAAAATAGTCAACACTACCCAATCAACAGTGTCTTATGGCTTTGTGATAATTGCAGCAAAAAGAAACTTGTTACCAGGAAATCAATTTCATCTTCAATTTTTTATTATCTTATTAAAGATATTTCTTATTTTAAATATATCATGAAGAAACCACAATTCATTGTTTATTGATAAGGTTGTCTGAGGCATGTTGACACAGACGCATATTTATATTGTCGACAGTCATTTCGGAAAATTCAATATCCAGTAGAATCTGTTTTCGTAAACTCGGTCAACTCATTACCCCAAAGCGTGTCGCAAAGTGTGCGTATAACTGCTGAAAATGATGGTTCCTCAAATTTAAGGTGTTACAAGATGGTCGTACTTGACCATGTATAATTCGTACTTGAACCGTATTGGTCGTATGGCGATCGTATGAAACCGTATTGGTCGTATGGCGATCGTATAAAACCGTGTGTACACTCGTGTGAATCATACGGTGATCGTGTGACATTCGAGTGTTAATCCGGGTGTTGGATGAAGGACTTGGGAACGGTTTCACACGATTCCATACGATTTATATACGATATTGACACGGTTGAGCTCACTCGTGGAGTGGACTTCATGTGCGGTTGTATATACGGTCTCGTACGGTCTCACACGGTCTCTCACGGTTTTGTACGATCGCTAATACGATCATACACGGACATGGCACCCGTGCCAGTTTTTTAAAAGTTTTAAAAATCATACACGGCTTTCACGGATACACTCGAATGGTCCAAGTGTAACTCAGATAAGGCCACGGTTGGTTCGGTTGTATGTACGGTTTACACGGGTGGCCAACCGTATAAGCCGTGTGTTCTGTGTGAGACAGGCTTAAAATGGCCCAGCTTCGAACCTTAACACTTAAGAAGAGAAACTGAGCGGTATCTAGGTGAGCCCGTGGATACAAGACTTTGTAGTCTATGCTAAATTTTAATCTATATGAAAATCATAAAAATGTCTAAAGTTTACGGTACTCCGTTAGGGCCATTGCCTGTGAATGTGTTGATTTGAAACGCGATACTCGATAGTACGACGATGAAAACACGACAGTAGGATGATGACGTGACTTACGATAACGAGAAAGCAGAAATACGACAGTACGATGATGATAATGCGATAATAATGTCGCATATTCACCATCGTTATATCGTGTAATTGCGTTTTCGTTATCATTGTATCACGATGATGTTAACGCTAGATTGCGGTGATAATAACGCGATAGTACAGATCAACACAGGCGATAGCCCTTACGGAATTCCGTTTAAGTAAGCCATAGATTAGATTCAATAAAAATCTAGGCTATTAAGTTTATGATTAAGGGTAATCTATAGACAAAAATATTTGTCACAATCTAGTTTTTATTACACTGATTGATCCTTTTAATGATTATGTATCCATATGCAATTATATTATGATAGATTTTGAACATTTTGTTTATAATAAATATATCTACTTTTGCAATTCATTGTTAGAGTTTTTTCAACACATGTAATTTACCAACAGTTTTTACTGCATGTCAATTCAGTTTATAAATATATAAAAACGGACGTTTAGTTTGAAGAAAACACAGTTTATTTTTCATTTCAAAGTTCTCCGTAGCATTTGCTCTCGTTTGCTTGAGCAAACAATGTTTAATTACTCATTGCACTGGGACGTAATAAGAAATATATGTAAAATGAAAACTAAAAACTAAAGTCAAAACGCTTAAATATCACTTCGCATGAAGTTAAAACGAAAACAGACAAATGATGAGTTTTGGGTACAACAAAGTAAAGCTATAAACTCAAAGAGAACAATGGTTATTGACAGAAAAGTGTACAAGGTAAGAATTACATAGTGATTTAAAAAAAAAAACGTTTCCGTTCTAATACTACTGTTTCACGATTATCACAGAATTGAGAACAAAATACTGTTAATTCAAACTGTTAAAACAGGTAAAAAGAAGAAAGTCAATCATAGAGCAAGCTGACTAACATTGTCATAAGTTAAACCACTACACATTTACTCTTCAAATTCATTTTTTAAATTTGTGATGCTCAGGATCAAATTTTCAATACGCCTATGTTTCCCCTGGCTTCTGTGCACTAGCTCCCTTTTCTTGCCCTGTTGAGTCTTGAACATCCTTGTTTTTTGTTTTGGTATCAGAGCCTCCCTCCTCTGTAACTAGGTTTCCTGGAGGGATTTCAGGACATTACTGCAATTGTTCCTCTACTTTCTCGTCATTAAGAAGTTTTAAATCGGGGAGGTCGTTCTCTGTGCAACCTTTATCGTCGCTAACAGGAAAATCGCTATAGTCTTCTGGATGACTGAGTTTGAGAAGATATTTTGCAAGTCTCTCAAGTCGTTCCTTGTATTCTAGTTCACTGTAATTTCCCTTTGGCACACCTTTAAATCCGAACATCGCCCCGTAGCAGGCGCCGGCTATAACCCCGGTACTGTCATTGTCACCGCCATGAAACATAGCACGATTACAGAGGTCATTCCATGTACCATTGTAACTGAGGAGAGCGTCATAGGCGATCATCGGCGCGTCGTGCCCGCTCGATCCTCCCCAGCCACTGATGCTGAGCGACTTGTAGAATGCATCTCGCTCTCTTATTCCGTACTTCTCTGGAAATGTCGGTTCAGATGTTCCATCCTCAATATTTCGTGTTTTTAGATACTCGACCCAACGATCTGTAAAATAGCCCCAGTGATCTTTATTTTGTTCAACATCGACACCTGTTTCCTTTACATACTTCCAAGCATCCGGTAGAGTATCAACCAGACCTTTTCCCCATTCCTTTATTGGCTTTGATTGGACACTATAGGCAGTGAAGAGAGCAGAAGCCAGAGCACCTAGGTAACCAGTAGGATGGTTATGTGTCATCCGACCGGACTCGACACTCACCTCAATCAGTTTGTGTATGTCTTCAGGCCGAGAGTAAAGAAGCCCTATACACATCGCCCTCATTGCTGCACCACATCCCCTGCTTTGAAGTCGGAAGGGAATTCTATAACCCTTATCTCTCTGTGGCTTTAATAGTCTCACACCGTGTCCACATGTATTTCCTGGCGCCCGCCCCGCCATATCTTTAAAACATGCCTTGTAACGGGCAGCGATGTCAAGAAACAAGTGGTCGCCTGATTTACCTGTCACCAACCCTTCAGCTGTGGCGAGGTGCATCACCGTATCATCGCTTACCATCCAGTCCTTGACGTTCACTTGTATCTTCTCGAGGCCCCCGAGTTCCTCTAGTTCCCGATGGATATCCTTCCCTGAATGGCAAAACTCCCAGTCGCCGTTTTTGTAGCCCAGAGCATCTCCTGTACCACTGAGAACCATAGACGCCACGTATCTGTAGTGGACAATATGTATATGTTTATTTTGATAGTATTTTACTTAACATCTGTGAGTTTGATAGACCGAACAAGATTCATCAAGACATAACCCGTTTATAACATAAGACTGGAATGAATGTATTAATGATATCACAAAAATGAAATAATTAGAGAACTCTTCAAATATTTAAAGACCTATCTCATCAATTGCATTAAAGAGCTCATAAAAGGAATTGAAGCGCTCTGTTTAAATCAATTACGGATATGTACGGTATTTTTAGAATTGAAACTACCATCAAATGATTTGTCAAATAATGTATATCTCTCATTATTTGAGGAGCATAGAGAGCTCCTGAAAGCAATTGAACAGAGCACTAATCCAATAAATGAGGAAATCAAATGATGTGTAATTAGCAATAACTATATAATAATAGCAAGACATGATTTGGCGAACTCACCAACTAAATACGTCTTCAATTGATTTGAACATGATTTAAAGTGGTCTCCAATTATTTGAAGCGGTCTCTTATTATTAGTTTGCCTGTACCGCCTAGACTTACTCATGATTTTTACTTTATGGAATCCATAGGGAACAGAAGAAAGTATTTGTATGTTTTGCGCCTACTTATACTATTTATACATTATGTCGCCTGTGGTGGAACGTGACGCAGCTCAATATCAGTTTCCACTTATAAACCGTCATAATGAAAAATTACTACTGAAGTATCCCTGTGTACAATAATGGACTATTCCAACAGAAGGAAAAAACAACAATATTAAACAGGTAAGCAGAACGATAAATATTCACCAACCTTTCTTGTAGAGAAACCATCTTTAAACCGAAATGGTGTTTCATCCAAATACCCTGCAATATCTATTTATCTATCTATCTATAACAAACAGTACATGTACCATCTTGTCACAACGCTATCTACAGCATCAATAGTGTTTTTTTTATATATATGTATTAAGATAAACATGAACAGGTGAACTATGATATCGAAATTGGACATTCAAGGGGAGTGTGCATTTGATTGACGAACAAGGACGATTTGCGCCAACCTTAAACAATCCAGGCAACCCTTTAGATGATTATAACTTTGTTACCAGATAAAATTTCATATTTATGAAACTTCTTTCTGGGCTTCGCACATAGTTCTGAGGCAAAATGTTTATAAATGTTAAAGTGACACTCTTATTCAAAACCAATGCATACACATGTATAACAAACATCAATTTTGACAGTTAACTCTTTCACTACTTACTAAATAATGCATTTATGGAAAATTTTAATTATTGATAACAAGATTGTAACTGTGTATCTAATAGCGTAAAGCGCAAAAAATATTCAATGCTTGGTGAATGGTAAAAGATTTACTGTTGTCTACTACAGTGTCGTAAGGAAGTAATACCATGTTTTATGCTCATTTTAATCAATAAAATTCGGTACCCTTCATTAGAACCATTGTTTTTGACATTTATTTATCCTTTTTGTAATATTAAAACAATATTATTAAATGTGGTAAATCTTATTTGGGAGTAATAGTGCATCTTTAATGATAATAACCAAAGCAAACCCGTTGTTCTCTTTTAAAATCAGATCTAACTAGGGCACTTGACGGAAAGTTGTGGGTTCGGGAAAACTTTGACCACAGAGACCGTTGATGGTGCTTTTTGTAGTATCTTGACTTAGAAATAGCACGAAAACACACAAACGATGAATTGCATATTAAGTTGATTTTTTTCAAGTTGGTATAGTACATTATTTCTAATAAAAGAAAGAAATTTTTAACCAGGAAATGACATTAATCGACTGTGTTCATTTTTTACTGAAGATATTTCTTATTTGAAAAAACATTAATACCAAGAAACCACAATCCATTGTTGATTAGAAAGTCTTGGGCATTTGACACAAGCGAATAGTTATATTGTCGGCATTCTTTCCTAACAAAATGCAAATCCAAAATCTGATAAAATCCTTTTCCGTAAAACTCGGCCAACTCCATATTACCCTCAAAACGTGTCGCAAAGAATGTATTTTCAACTGCTGAAAAAGATGATTCCTCAAATTTAAGTAAAACGTGAACTTTTGAACATTTTTTAAAGCTTGGAACCTTTGCCTTTAAGAAGGGAAACTGGGCGGTATCTAAGTGAGCCTTTGGATACAATACTTTGTAGTATATACGATGTCGAAAAGTTGAGAATGAGGGTCTTTTTGTATTTGTATTACCTACCTACCTACCTACTTACTCGATATGGCAAGTATGTAATTGTGTGTCTTTTTGTACCACACTTTTCTTTTCCATGTACACCTTTCTTTCATCAAATATGTTCTAAAATATATTACCGCATAGTATAGCTTACTAACCACATTCCCCCACTAAGTATATATAATGTTGTTAAACTTTTGCACTGCTAAGCCGCCATTAACCCTCCACCGTTAATTAATTGTTCCATGTATAACTACGTATCGTGTGAACTAAAAATATATTTGAGTTGAGTTAAGGGCAACGCTTTTATAGCGAGGATAATAACAAAACAAATCTATATGAAAATCATAAATATGTCGAAATTTTACGGTATTACGTTAAGGCGATCGTTGTGAATGTGTTGATTTGAAACGCGATACTCGATAGTACGATGATGAAAACACGACAGTAGGGTGATGATAACGCGACAGTACGACAACGAGAACCGATAGTGCGACAGCATGATGATAATAATGCTATCTCGTGTTTTCACCTTCGTGCTGTCGCGTATTCACCATCGTAACATCGTGTAATTGCGTTTTCGTTATCGTTGTATCACGATGATGTTAACGCGAGAGTGCGATGATAATAACGCGATAGGACAGATCAACACTTGCGATGACCCTAACGGAATTCCTTAAAATTTGGCCTCATATTAAATCCAATAAAATTCTATGCTATTCAGTTAATGATTATGGTTAATCCATAGAAACAAATTATTGTCACAAACAAGTTTTTTCCTTACACTTTTTGATCTTTTTAATGAGTGTGTATCCATATTTTATTATAATTATAATGTTTTGGAACTTTTTGTTTATAATAAATATATCTAATTTTGCAACTCTTTGTAAGAGTCGTTTTAACTTATGTAATTCACCAACATTTTACATTGCATGTCGATTCAGTTTATGAACTTATATTAACGGACGTTTAATTTGAAGAAAACACAGTTAATTTTACATGCCAAAGTGCCGTAGCATTTACACTCGGTTGCTTGAGCAACCATTTTTTTAATTACTCATTGCATTGGGACGTAATAAGAAATACGTGTGTAGACTTCATATGTACTGTTAAATACGTGTGCATAGTTTCATGGAAACATTGTTAATGGTTTTTGTTTAATTGGACAGCCTTGGAACTTTACGACACCCCTCGTAGTTTTCAAAATTTGTTGAAATACTCGTTTGGCACAGTAGGTGGACAATGCCAGTAGCAATAACAATTTATATATCGCTTCATATGCTATTAAAGTATGAAAAACAACAACATGAAACTTACAATTCGAAATGCACAACACATGTTAATCACAACACATTTTTTGTTTATTGATGATCAGGCCAGCAATGTCATTATAAGTTTAACATACGAAAACCATATATGCGAAGGACAAATACTGTTAACAATGTAAATAAATATTCGGAACCTCTTTTCAGCTAGTTTACAAACATGTTAAAGTTACAAAAATACCATTTCATAGAAAAAGTTTAATTTTGAACAAAATGTACTAAATGTAGCATGAACATAAAATGAAAACTAAACTTTAAAGTCAAAACGCTTAAATATCACTTAACATGAAATGGTCTGAGGAAAAACGAAAACAATCCGACTAATAGTCAGTTCGGGTACAACTGGGTGAAGATTTAACCTCACTGAGAATAATGTCAGAGTATTAACAGAAAAGCGTAAGATATTAGAATGGCATAGTGATTTATAAAATACCGTTCGTACTAAACATTTTGTTTCAAGATTACCACAGAATTGTGAGCAAAATACTGTCTATTCAAGTATGCATACAGCAGTGATCAGTCTTAGAGCAAGAATACTTCGTAAGCTGACTATCACTGCCATAAGTCAAACCACTAGATATTTTCTCTTCAAATTTATTTTTAATCTGTGACGTCCAATACGCTTATATTTCTCCTGGCTTCTGTGGGCTAGCGCTTTTTTCTTTTCCTGTTGTGTTTTGATCATCCGTCAATTCTTTCTCTGTGCTATCCTGACTATCGCCAACAGGTAAATCTTTAACATCTTCCTGATGGCTGTGTTTCAGAAGATTTTTTGCAAGTTTCTCAAGGCGTTCCTTGTATTCTAGTTTACTGTAATTTCCCTTTTGCACACCTTTGAATCCGAACATCGCCCCGAAGCAGGAGCCGGCTATAACCCCGGTACTGTCGCTATCACCGCTATGGAACATAGCACGACTACAGAGCTCATTCCACGTGTCATTGCAACTGAGAAGAGCGTCATAGGCGATCATCGGTGCGTCGTGCCCGCTCGATCCTCCCCAGCCACTGAAGCTGAGCGACTTGTAGAATGCATCCCGCTCTCTAATTCCGTAATTCTCCGGAAACGTCGGTTCAGATGTTCCATCCTCAATATTTCGTGTTTTCAGATAATCAACCCAACGATCTGTAAAATAGTCCCAGTGTTCTTTATTTTGTTCAACAGCGACACCTGTTTTCTCTACATACTTCCAAGCATCCGGTAGAGTATCAACCAGACCTTTTCCCCATTCCTTAATTGGCTTTGATTGAACACTATAAGCAGTGAAGAGAGCAGAAGCCAGAGCACCTAGGTATCCTGTAGGATGGTTATGTGTCATCCGACCGGACTCGACACTCACCTCAATCAGTTTGTGTATGTCTTCATGCCGAGGGTAGAGAAGCCCTATACACATGGCTCTCATTGCTGCACCGCATCCCCCGCCTCGAGGGTTGAAGGGAATTCTATATCCCTTTTCTCTGTGTGGCTTTAATAGTCTTACACTGTCTCCACACATGGCTCCTGGCGCCCGCCCTGCCATATCTTTAAAACATCCCTTGTAAAGGGCAGCGATCTCAAGAAACAAGTTATCGCCTGATTTACCTGTCACCAGACCTTCAGCTGTGGCGAGGTGCATCACCGTATCATCGCTTACCATCCAGTTCTTGGTGTTGACTTGTATCTTCTCGAGGCCCCCGAGTTTCCCCAGCTCCCGGTGGATTTCCTCCCCTGAATGGCAGAACTCCCAGTTGCCGTTTTTGTAGCCCAGAGCATCTCCTGTACCGCTCAGAACCATAGACGCCACGTACCTGTAATATGTATATGTTTATTGTTATAGTATTTAACTAAAGATCAGTCAATATGATATGTCGAACAAGATCCAGCAAGAAATAGCCCGTTTTAAAATAAGATTTGAATCAGAATGTATTAACGATATCACAAAAATGAAATAATTAGAGAACTCTTCAGATATTTATAGACCTATCTCATCAATTGCATTAGAGAGCTCATAAAAGGTATTGAAGCTTTGTTTAAATCAATTACGGATATGTACGATTTTTTTTAATTGAAACTAGCATCAAATGATTTGTCAAATAATGTATTTCTAGAGAGCTCCTCAAAGAAATTGAAGATAGCACTAATCCAATAAATTAGGAAAGCACATGATGTGTTGCTTGCTAAAATTGTATAATGATAGCAACACATCATTTGGAGGACTCACCAATTCAACTAAATACGTCTTTAATTGACTTGAACATGATTTAAAGTGGTCTCCAATTATTTGAAGAGGTCTCTTATTATCATTTTGCCTGTACCGCCTAGTCTAACCCTTGACTTTTTACTTTTGGGAATCCATAGGGAACAGAAGCAACTATTTGTATGTTTTCCTGGCCTATATATACTATATATAAATTATGTCGCCTGTGGTGGAATACGGCGTAGCAAAATATCCGTTTCCACTATTAAATAAACCGTCTTAATGAAAATATATTCACTATTAAAGTATCCCTGTGTACAATAATGGACTATTCCAACAGAGGGAAAATACCACAAAATTAACCGGATAAGCAAAACGATAAATATTCACCAACCTTTCTTGTAGAGAAACCATCTTTAAACCGGAATGGTGTTTCATCCAAATACCTGCAATACAAACAAAGTGTGTCGTTTCGCTATTGAACGATATATCGTTATCACGTAAACAAGATATACGTTACATGTTCAGTACACTTCCGAATTAAATATTTAATTATATGGTAAAATCACATAATCCTTTCAAACGATTTAACTTTTAACCATTATTTTGTCACAACCCTACATACAGTATTAATAGCCTACATGAAAATGTGATATTTGATATCGAGTATTGACATTTATAATAGGAGTGTGCATTTGATTGACGGACACGGATTCGTCTGCTCTGTTCCACAGGCATCTGAATCATTGTTTGTCACTAAAATATTGTTTAAAACCATTTTGGTTAGGCCTAAAAAAAAATGTGTCTGTTTCCTGTAACATGCTGAAAAAAAGATGGGTCGGTAGGTAGGGATTTTTTTTTTTTTTTTTTTTTTAAATGTCAGAATGATCCAATATTCAAGTTAATTTCAGGTGAATTATTTTAATAAGAATTCAGTGTGATATATAGATTCAATCTTTCTGCCACTTATAAGCTAAAACTGCTAGCTTGACAGCCATCAAAACATAAAATACCATCATTGTAATAAATCAAGACTAAGTGATTTTTTCACATCTATATATAGGTGAAGCTTGGCAAAGAAACAGCATTGTTTATCAGTTATTTTTAGCCATGGTACATGTATTTCAGTTGTAGAATGCATCCTGTTGAAGGGCAAGCCATGGGTTCGACTCCCAGCGGTGGCAACATTATGTGCAATTTTGAGCATTGTTCACCAGGGAAGCAGTTCATCTTTAGACTTTGCAAATATAACCCAGTGAAAGAGTGAATCAAAGAACATTTAGACAATTTATTTTTGTTTTAAACAAAACTTCCAAAATGCATACATTTTCAGATAATAAAACATGATATTATTGCACATACTATTTTAAGATAGACTGTGTAATAATATCAAGTTTATTACAATTAAATGTACATGACAACTATTATAAAATAAAATGCTGTTACAACAAGAACAGGCAAGAATCTCCACAAAACATAATTTTATATAAATCAATACTTCGATTGATAAATGACTAGAATCAATGACTAAACCATTTAACTCTTAGAGGCTGTCAGAATTGTACAGATCTTTGGGACCAGTGTAGACCCGTGGTCTACGCTGTTCACTGCTTGGAGACACTTAAACCTTACCTGCTGACTCGACAGCGAACAGTGTAAAATAACAGATTGGACTGGAATATGTTTAAATAGACTAGAATCAGTATCAAAAAAGCTTAGACTGACTAATAAAAAGTAATACCATTTTCTTTTTTAAACAGTAAAACAGCAAAACTAGTACACGTACAGTACCTTAAATAGTTTCCACAACTTATTTTTTTTAACAATTTTCAGTGTTTTAAAAAGATCTGCTGTATAAGATCCACTGTTCATTCTGTAAAAATCTCGAGCACGATAATCAATGTAACTTTCAATAGAATACCTTGTTGTTTTTTCCTTTTCTGGACTTGACTGGACTACGGGGGTTAAAACATTCCCAGAGTCAAAACTTGGTAAAATATGTTCTGACTCTGACGAACATATTATTTAGTTAATGCATCTTCTTTATGTAATCCAGTGCATCCTTGTCAAATTCCAATATGCACCAGCGATTGTTTAGTTGCAACGACATCTTTCTTACTTTAACTTTCACTTTCAGGTTTATCTTTTTTTCCGGAAGTAAACAAAAACATTTAACGTTCCTATTGCCAGTATTGCAACATCGTATTTTTCATAAATGGCAAAACCATAACAGTTTTGTTATAGAACCACGGACCTATAAACCAGGTCCGTGATAGAACTAAACTATAACACTGACAACGATCTACGTAGTTCTCCTTTCACTTTCATTAAAATTGACAGGAAGTTAGCGTGCACCTGTTTTCCGTGCTTTTTAGACCATGTGGTATGAAAAATGTTTATTTTCTGTTAACTCATTAAAAACTTATAAGAATATTTTTTAATTAACTGGAGATATAATAAAAAAAATCTTAAATAAATGAACAAAATATATCCTAGCATTGTTGTTTTTCAAAACTATTGCACTTAGCGAAAAAGCGGAAGGTATCCGTTAATTTGCATAATGGGCGGAGTTAATATTACGTCATTGAGTTTGAGTGCTGCTAATTGACAAGGTTACCGATCAGATTCCAGATCGATAATCACTTGTCACTTCGGGTGTAAATTGCTCTTGCGGGTTAAACAAACATTCAGATCATGCATTGAGGCTCCTTTCAGATGATACCGACTCTCACACCGTGTCAAAACCGATGCATATTACAAATGGATGATGCGTTGATTTCGGGTCATTTACGATTCCTGTGCGTCAAAACCCGGGAGCTCGGGTCAATTGAAAGCCCTGCAGTTTAATGTCACAGCCATTAAGGTTTTTGCCATTGTTTCAACTTGCCAAACCGGAAACGTTTGTAACTATGCAACGATTCGGACACTACCAAAATATTTAAATTATCGTTGTCATCATAGGCCAGAGATCGCTAAAAATCTGACTTTTCGAATTTTGGGGCATAAAAAAATTGCGGTCGGCGGTAAAAAATTACGGTCGGTCGGGTTACAGGAAACAGACATATTTTTTTTTTAGGCCTTACATACAATGAGATAAACAACACATCTGAAGATATTTAGTGTCGTTGATATACAAAAAAGAAACAAGGTATGTAACTCAAACTTACCCGATTTCACGGTAGAGTCCAGTTTTATGTAAATTTCTCAACCAACATGTAAACACCATTTTTAAATAAGTGACATGGAAAGAAGAGTCAAAGACCTTTAAAATGGTATGCGATATGTTGGTATAACTATATTGTCTTAAGACAGACAAGCATAATTCAATGTCAAATTCTCATGTTTTTCTTTAGTCGGAAAGAGTACAGCAAATTAAAATCTTCAATTTTCCCCGTGTAAACAGTACTAAACACAGACCTATTAAAGTCATTTTATGCTTCAGTATACAGATAAATTAATTCCATTCCTTTATATCACAATAAGACTAACCACTGGACCACGGATCCGCTTGCGACCCCTTGGTTGGCAGTCAAGTGTCTAACCACTGGACAACGGATCCGCCTGCGACCCCTAGGTTGACAGTCAAGTGTCTAACCACTGGATCACGGATCCGCTTGCGACCCCTAGGTTGACAGTCAAGTGTCTAACCACTGGACCACGGATCCGCCTGAAACCCCTAGGTTGACAGTCAAGTGTCTAACCACTGGACCACGGATCCGCCTGCGACCCCTAGGTTGACAGTCAAGTGTCTAACCACTGGACCACGGATCCGCCTGCGACCCCTAGGTTGACAGTCAAATGTCTAACCACTGGACCACGGATCCGCCTGCGACCCCTAGGTTGACAGTCAAGTGTCTAACCACTGGACCACGGATCCGCCTGCGACCCCTAGGTTTACAGTCAAGTGTCTAACCACTGGACCACGGATCCGCCTGCGACCCCTAGGTTGGCAGTCAAGTGTCTAACCACTGGACCGCGGATCCGCCTGCGACCCCTAGGTTGGCAGTCAAGTGTCTAGCCGCTGGACCGCGGATCCGCCTGCGACCCCTAGGTTGACAGTCAAGTGTCTAGCCGCTGGACCGCGGATTCGCCTGCGACCCCTAGGTTGACAGTCAAGTGTCTAGCCGCTGGACCGCGGATTCGCCTGCGACCCCTACGTTGACAGTCAAGTGTCTAACCACTGGACCGCGGATTCGCCTGCGACCCCTTGGTTGACAGTCAAGTGTCTAACCACTGGACCGCGGATTCGCCTGCGACCCCTAGGTTGAGAGTCAAGTGTCTAACCACTGGACCGCGGATTCGCCTGCGACCCCTAGGTTGACAGTCTAGTGTCTAACCACTGGACCACGGATCAGCCTGCGACCCCTAGGTTGGCAGTCAAGTGTCTAACCACTGGACCACGGATCAGCCTGCGACCCCTAGGTTGGCAGTCAAGTGTCTAACCACTGGACCACGGATCAGCCTGCGACCCCTAGGTTGGCAGTCAAGTGTCTAACCACTGGACCACGGATTCGCCTGCGACCCCTTGGTTGGCAGTCAAGTGTCTAACCACTGGACCACGGATCAGCCTGCGACCCCTAGGTTGGCAGTCAAGTGTCTAACCACTGGACCACGGATTCGCCTGCGACCCCTAGGTTGGCAGTCAAGTGTCTAACCACTGGACCACGGATCCGCCTGCGACCCCTTGGTTGGCAGTCAAGTGTCTAACCACTGGACCACGGATCAGCCTGCGACCCCTAGGTTGGCAGTCAAGTGTCTAACCACTGGACCACGGATTCGCCTGCGACCCCTAGGTTGGCAGTCAAGTGTCTAACCACTGGACCACGGATCCGCCTGCGACCCCTAGGTTGGCAGTCAAGTGTCTAACCACTGGACCGCGGATCCGCCTGCGACCCCTAGGTTGGCAGTCAAGTGTCTAACCACTGGACCGCGGATTTGCCTGCGACCCCTAGGTTGGCAGTCAAGTGTCTAACAAGTGGACTACGGATCCGCCTGCGATCCCTAGGTTGGCAGTCAAGTGTCTAACCACTGGACCACGGATCCCCCTGCAACCCCTAGGTTGGCAGTCAAGTGTCTAACCACTGGACCGTGGATCCGCCTGCGACCCCTAGGTTGGCAGTCAAGTGTCTAACCACTGGACCGCGGATTCGCCTGCGACCCCTAGGTTGGCAGTCAAGTGTCTAACCACTGGACCACTGATCCGCCTGCGACCCCTAGGTTTACAGTCAAGTGTTTAACCACTAAACCATGGATCCCCCTGCGACCCCTAGGTTGGCAGTCAAGTGTCTAACTACTGGACCGCGGATTTGCCTGCGACCCCTAGGTTGGCAGTCAAGTGTCTAACCACTGGACCGCGGATTCGCTTGCAACCCCTAGGTTTACAGTCAAGTGTTTAACCATTAAACCATGGATCCCCCTGCGACCCCTAGGTTGGCAGTCAAGTGTCTAACCACTAAACCACGGATCCGCCTGCGATCCCTAGGTTGACAGTCAAGAACAGCCAAGTGTCTAACCACTAGACCACAGGTCCGCCTGCGACCCTTAGGTTGACAGTCTAGTGTCTTATGACGAATCCACCCCAACCCCTTGGTTTATAGTCTAGTCACTCTAGTGTCTGCTGCGACCCCTATGTTGAAAGTCTAGTGTCTACTGCGACCCCTAGGTTGACAGTCTAGTGTCTGCTGCGACCCCTAGGTTGACAGTCTAGTGTCTGCTGCTTCCCCTAGGTTGACAGTCTAGTGTCTCCTGCGACCCCTAGGTTGACAGTCTAGTGTCTGCTGCGACCATTGGTTGACAGTCAATTACATTTGTACTTACTTAACGTTGGCATTGAAAGTGTGTGTTATCTTAAAATTGAGATTAATAAACTACCCAGGTTTCTGACTTTGTGTAATAATCCATACAATTTTATTCATTTTACAGTTTCACAGAGATAAAATATACTGGCAATGGCAGGAACAACAATTACTACCTAACATAGCTATAAACAATGGGTACAATCAATAAAACAACAACGAAAACAACATGGAGGTTTATACTAAAACATACATAATCAGTAAAACAATTATGAAAGAATGTACTATAATACCCACTTAAAAACCATTTCAAAAATAATCATCATTTTATTTACATTATATAACAATAAAAGTTGTTTAATATTAAAATTAGTATACTTCTTATTACTAATTACTTCTTTCATAGATCTAATTTAAAGCAAAAATACAAACTATTCAGTGTGAATTTAATTATTAAACTTAAAGGCAAACCCTTTTAAATAAATTATGTAAAATTTGTGAATGATGGCAAACTTTCCACAACCTATGGAAATTCCTTACATTAGATGACTACACAAAATTGTCTAAAACAATCAACATTGAATTTCCCTGAAGCTTTTGAAACATAAGTTAGATGTATGAATGTCACTGTTAAGTTTTACACTAAAATATAAATGGATAGCTATTTTAAAACCCTAAATGACTTACAAACTTTTGACAGAATAATCACATAACAGTTCATAAACAACATAAATAATTATCAATGTCTAGTTTGACCAGGGGTTGTAAAGTTGAAATCAGGATTGAGACCTGATAGTATTGATGGAAAAACCTTGTTTTCTCCACACTTTCTTTTGACACTTGCAAACAAACAAAAATTTGGAAACAATTTCAAAAGAATCTTAGCCCATTAACCTTGTTTTGGGCATGAATTTCTCTGGCTCAAACTGACACCCGGCTATTTTTCACGATTGACAGTTGTCAGGTGTTATAACCCCTGTTTTAATATTCATGACTAATAATCATCTTTGGGTTCTTCTTTTATATATGGTCCTGGTTGGTTGACAGTGTAACCATAGTTAGATGCATCCTTGCTGCTTTCCGGCTCTGAGGTTCGGTGCTGACTAGACCCGCTGGCTTCAGGGTAACAAAAGTTAGATGTCTCCTTGTTACCTTCCGGTCCTGAGGTTCGGTGCTGACTAGACCTACTGGCTTCAGATAGAGGCTCAGTTTTAATTAGTGAGGTAGTGGCTGACTTTCCTGGTAAAGAAGGCTCAATTACAGCATTCGTTAGAGTACCATTTGCCTGATTTGCCAGAGGTGCATTCAGATAATCGGATAGTGTAAGCTTATTGAGGCTTCCTCTTTCAGCTAGATGTGGAGATTTTGTCACTGGTATTGATGACGGTATCATCCCATTTTGGGCAGGAGAGGCCAGAGTTGAGGTCAGTATTGAGAATAACTTTGAATGTTTTGACTGAAGAGGTGATTTGGGAAGTTCTGTCGATATGACAGGCCTTTTGACAAGAGGAGCTCTTCTTTTTATTATGACATGACTTTGTTTTGGTGTAGGTGAGTTTTGTGTATATCCAAGATGTTGCGCAATAATGCTCTGCAAGCGAGCACTAGAGGAGTAGCTTCTAGTTGGGGATGTGGGCTTGGAGGAGTAGCTTCTCACTGTGGATGAGGGTCGGTCATACTCACACTGTGTGCCCTTTGTGTGCAAACTGTTATCATTATTTGCCTGCGATAGGGCATTGTCCGCTTGAAAGCGAGGCGGCGGATATGACTGGGATTGGTCTTCTGATGCTGATACTGAAGCAGTCTCTATCACTTGAGGCGAGAAGTCAGGTGTTGTTTCCACCTTATGTTCTTTGGCAGTTTCTGAAATAGCACCAATTGTCTCAGACTTTAAATTGGAGGTTTTTGTGGTCATGCCAATATCTTCACGACTTTTACACTCAAGAGTTTTGCAATTCTGAACACTTTTTCTGACCTTGTTGTCATGATCATTGAAACTGTCATCAGGCTCCTGTTTTATAGCAGTATGCGACTGTGGTGCGCTGGTCACAGACTGCAAATTTGACATGTTATTCACAATATCTGTTGTTTTCTTCTGAGTATCGGAATACATCTCTAATACACTGACACTGATCTCTGAGGCTATTGCCTTAAATTTCGCTTCCACAAAACTTGGATCATAATTGTTCATTAGAAGTCCTAAATGCTTTGAAAGTATCTCCTCCGCAAGGCATTCAATTTTTTCAGCATCAACTTTCTGGCCAATTTCCACAGAGTTATCAGAAGTATCCGTAGCTTGCTTTTCATTGACAACCTCCTGTGTCTTATTAGCAACTTCAGTCACATTGCTCTCTTCATCATTCCGAGAGTTGTCATCATGTTGTGTGTCCATCTCTATTGAATTTTCGTTATCAACATCATTATTCAAATCATCTATAACATAATTGTAGTTAATATCATCTACCTCTTCCAGTACAACATTTGCATTCCCAACATTGTCAGACAAACTAAAGGGTTCCTCAGTAATATTTGCTAATGCATTTTCAATACACTTCTTAATACTCCCATTGGGCACATTATTTGCTTCTTCCTTCCTTTTAGCATCTTCCAGTCTTTTAGCCTTAATTCTCTCCCTTCTCCTCTGCCTCCGTCTTTCTAACTTTGCATTTTTTGCTGCCCTTTCACTTTCATTTTCGTTACTTTCATTAACATTAACCTCAACATCATTTGGAAGTACGTGATCCAGTTTGTATTCAGCACTTTCATACATGGCTGTTTCTTTATCCTTGATCAGCTTAGCTAACCCCTCTGAATCAGACTGCATGCCTCGCCAGTCTATGTCTACAAAGAGGTACGTCTCATTCATGTAACTTTCTTTGTCAGAGCAGTTCCTTGGTACGAATCCCACTTTAATCAAGGTATCATAGTTAATGTTTTCCGGGATCAGGAAGCCTTTAGCATCTGTCACTCCAATTTGCTGTTTGTGGACATTCCGTAGATGGTGATTTAAACTCTGTTTCACTGCAGTTCTGTAGGCACAGAATGCACACCTGAAATAATGTAACAGACACACCTGAAACATTGAAACGGAAAGGACACCTGAAATAGTGAAACAGGCACACCTGAAATAGTGTAACAGGCACACCTGAAACATTGTAAAGGAAAGGACACCTGAAATAGTGTAACAGGCACACCTGAAATAGTATAACAGGCACACCTGAAATAGTATAACAGACACACCTGAAATAGTATAACAGAACGCACACCTGAAATAGTATAACAGGCACATCTGGAATAAGATAACAGGCACACCTGAAATTGTTTAACAGAACGCGCACATGGAATAGTACAACAGGCACACCTGAAATAGTATAACAGCTACACCTAAAATAGTATAACAGGCACACCTGAAATAGTATAACAGCTACACCTAAAATAGTATAACAGGCACACCTGAAATAGTATGACAGCTACACCTAAAATAGTATAACAGCTACACCTAAAATAGTATAACAGCTACACCTAAAATAGTATAACAGGCACACCTGAAATAGTATGACAGCTACACCTAAAATAGTATAACAGCTACACCTAAAATAGTATAACAGCTACACCTAAAATAGTATAATAGGCACACCTAAACTAGTATAACAGCTACACCTAAAATAGTATAACAGCTACACCTAAAATAGTATAACAGCTACACCTAAAATAGTATAACAGGCACACCTAAAATAGTATAACAGCTACACCTAAAATAGTATAACAGGCACACCTGAAATAGTATAACAGCTACACCTAAAATAGTATAACAGGCACACCTGAAATAGTATAACAGCTACACCTAAAATAGTATAACAGGCACACCTGAAATAGTATAACAGCTACACCTAAAATAGTATAACAGCTACACCTAAAATAGTATAACAGGCACACCTAAAATAGTATAACAGCTACACCTAAAATAGTATAACAGGCACACCTGAAATAGTATGACAGCTACACCTAAAATAGTATAACAGCTACACCTAAAATAGTATAACAGCTACACCTAAAATAGTATAACAGGCACACCTAAAATAGTATAACAGCTACACCTAAAATAGTATAACAGGCACACCTAAAATAGTATAACAGGCACACCTGGAATAGTATAACAGCTACACCTAAACTAGTATAACAGCTACACCTAAAATAGTATAACAGGCACACCTGAAATAGTATAACAGCTACACCTAAAATAGTGTAACAGGAGACACACCTGAAATAGTATAACAGCTACACCTAAAATAGTGTAACAGGAGACACACCTGAAATAGTATAACAGCTACACCTAAAATAGTATAACAGGCACACCTGAAATAGTATAACAGCTACACCTAAAATAGTATAACAGGCACACCTGAAATAGTATAACAGCTACACCTAAAATAGTACAACCGGCACACCTGGAATAGTACAACAGGCACGCCTGAAACATTGTAATGGAAAACACACCTGAAATTGTACAACAGGCACGCCTGAAACATTGTAATGGAAAACACACCTGAAATAGTGTAACAGAAGGCCCTCTGAAATAGTGTTACAGAAGGCACACCTAAAATAGTGAAACAGAACGCACACCTAGAATAGTTTAACAGAATGCACATCTGGAATAGTGTAACAGAATGCACACCTGGAATAGTGTAACAGAACGCACACCTGAAATAGTGTAACTGAACGCACACCTGAAATAGTGTAACAGAATGCACACCTGGAATAGTGTAACAGAAGGCACACCTGAAATAGTGTAACAGGAGACACACCTGAAATAGTATAACAGGCACACCTGAAACATTGTAACAGAAGGCACACCTGAAATAGTGTAACAGAGCGCACACCTGAAATAGTATAACAGGCACACCTGAAACATTGTAACAGAAGGCACACCTGAAATAGTGTAACAGAGCGCACACCTGAAATAGTATAACAGGCACACCTGAAACATTGTAACAGAAGGCACACCTGAAATAGTGTAACAGAAGGCACATCTGAAATAGTGTAACAGAACGCACACCTGGAATAGTGTAACACAACGCACACCTGGAATAGTACAACAGGCATGCCTGAAACATTGTAATGGAATACACACCTGAAATAGTGTAACAGATAGCACACCTGAAATAGTGTAACAGAACACACACCTGGAATAGTGTCACAGAAGGCACACCTGAAATAGTGTAACAGAAGGCACACCTGGAATAGTGTAACAGAAGACACATCTGAAATAGCGTAACAGGAGACACACCTGAAATAGTGTTACAGAGACACACCTGAAAGAGTGTAACAGGAACACCTGAAATAGTGTAACAGGCACACCTGAAATAGTGTAACAGGAACACCTGAAATAGTGTAACAGGAACACCAGAAATAGTATAACAGGAACACCTGAAATAGTGTAACAGGATACACACCTGAAATAGTGTAACAGGAGACACACCAGAATAGTGTAACAGATACACCTGAAATAGCATAACAGGCACACCTGAAATAGTGTAACAGGAACACCTGAAATAGTGTAACAGGAACACCCGAAATAGTATAACAGGAACACCTGAAATAGTATAACAGGCACACCTGAAATAGTGAAACAGGAACACCTGAAATAGTGTAACAGGAACACCAGAAATAGTATAACAGGAACACCTGAAATAGTGTAACAGGATACACACCTGAAATAGTGTAACAGGAGACACACCTGGAATAGTGTAACAGATACACCTGAAATAGCATAACAGGCACACCTGAAATAGTGTAACAGGAACACCTGAAATAGTATAACAGGAACACCTGAAATAGTGTAACAGGAGACACACCCGAAATAGTATAACAGGAACACCTGAAATAGTATAACAGGAACACCTGAAATAGTGTAACAGGAGACACACCTGAAATAGTGTAACAGGAGACACACCTGAAATAGTGTAACAGATACACCTGAAATAGTGTATCAGGAACACCTGGAATAGCGTAACAGACACACCTGAAATAGTGTAACAGGAACACCTGAAATAGTGTAACAGGAACACCTGGAATAGTGTTACAGGCACAGCTGAAATAGTGTAACAGGAACACCTGAAATAGTGTTACAGGCACACCTGAAATAGTGTTACAGGCACACCTGAAATAGTGTAACAGGAACACCTGAAATAGTGTTACAGGCACACCTGAAATAGGGTAACAGGAACACCTGAAATAGTGTAACAGGAACACCTGAAATAGTGTAACAGGAACACCTGAAATAGTGTTACAGGAACACCTGAAATAGTGCTACAGGCACACCTGAAATAGTGTAACAGAACGCACACCTGAACTAGTGTAACAGAACGCACACCTGAAATAGTGTAACAGAATGCACACCTGAAATAGTGCAACCCTGAAATAGTGTAACAGAACGCACACCTGAACTAGCGTTACAGAAGGCACACCTGGAATTGTGTTACAGACACACCTGAAATAGTGTAACAGAATGTACACCTGAAATAGTGTAACAGAATGTACACCTGAAATAGTGTTACAACAATACAGATTGCAGCCATAAATTTAAGACATGTAAAATAATCCTTCTATCCACTGGCCAACTATTGATTATATATGGTAGAATCTATATTTAAAGGCAAGTACACAAGACCATATCGTAAAAGATTCAAACCTGCTTTTAATATAATGATAATTAACCCAATCAATACACTTATGCGTAAAAATTATTTGACAGGCATCAATAAGAATTCATAGTTTCCATTGTGGATAGATCTACTATACCCTTAAAGGTAAAAAATACTGTAATAAATTTATTGATATATCAATGACATGACAGATGGACACCAAACTTACGGGAAAGGTTTCTCCCCAGTGTGTACCCGAAGGTGTTCGATGAGGCACCTGTTGATGTAGAACGACTTGGGGCAGAAAGGACACTGGAAATCTTTCTCTTTCTTGTGACGCTTTACGTGGATCTGCAGCGTCGCCTGCTGAACAAACGCCCTGGGAGAGAGGTAATTTCAGTTTCAGCTTGTACAACAAAACAAAAAACATTAGGTCATATGCTGTGCCATACTACTTTCTTCTTATTTGCAAATCTAATTTACAATCCTTTAAACAATGTACATCAAAAAAGAAAATATCAGAAAAAGTACAATTGCGTTAAAAAATATATGCTTGTTTGCTATTTTAGTTCATCAAGGGCATTAATTCAACAATAAATCAATCAAGAGTTATGGATAAGTGACACACATGTCACTGTTAGCATTTGTACAACATTTTATGTGTAATTCTTAAATGGTTATTGATGTATGGTCAAGAATAAAGGTTTTGCATAGCTTTCTTCAGTCTTTGGCATTGCTACACAAGTGCGTATTGTCAGTGGTAGCATGAGAACAAATGTTATAATGACAATTACAAATGGTCAAGAGGCATATTGACATGAAATGAATGGGAGCCTGACTCCACTTGGTCAATTATCTAAGGTTGTTTGTCAGAGATGGTCAAAGTAATTTAATGAATACTGTGTTTTTTCAGCCCTTTAAGCGGATGAAGTTTGGCCCATTCTTCACCTGGAAGTCTTTATTTTTTCCCTACCTAGGTAAAAAAAATCACCTTTGATTTTTTTTCTCTTTCTGTTTCTTTTTGGAGGAGCATTGACCTTGAACATTTTGGCAAATGTAGCAATATAGTGCCATTCAGAAATATGTTGTTTGGTTTTTTTTAATAAAAGGTTTGAAAACGAGTTCCACATTTTATATATCATGTTATTGTGACAAAATCATTTACAAACCTTAAAACCATTAATAAAATTAGACATTTTAAACAGGTTTTAAAACACACTTTTACCAAACTAAAATAATAAGATAAATACTAAGATAAATAAATGATACACATGACATATACATACTGGTCACAGAATTCACATTTGAAGGGTCTCTCCCCGGTATGCAGCCTACGGTGTGACTTGAGTGCCCCAAGCTGGCTGAAAGACGACGGGCAGAACTCACAGCGGTATGGTCGCGTTGTCAGGTGGTTACGGGAGTGGATCTTCAGCGAGTATGCTCGGTTAAAACATTTCCCGCACTCCTTACATTCAAAGCTCTTCTCTGTCGAGTGAATGACCATGTGCTCACTTAAATTATTCTTACGGTTGAAACATTTCCCACAAGTTGGGCACTCAAATGGTTTGTCTTCACTATGTACCACAAAATGCTTGACAAGGTTAGTTTTGGTGGAGAATATTTTATTACAATATTCACATTGGAACCTCATTTTGGCCCCTTTTTCGTGAAACTCCTGCCTGTGTTTCTTCAGGGCTGCTGACATCTTGAAACCCTTGTTGCATAGGTCACAGACAAACCTCCGCAAATCACTGTGAACGTATGTGATGTGATCCTTCCAGGAACTGACCTGAAATAAAACGTTGGAAATACTATATGATTAGCCCTTGCCAAAGTGTGTCATTCCCATGACTGGCCCTTTAACCACTTAGAAAGTAACAGACATAGTGTTCAATCAGATCTGGTATTTTTTCAACAAATTTAAGACAAAAATGCTAGACATACCCGCAAGGGCATTTTTATTGCAGATTGACGCATAAAGCTGTAGTCTTTTTCCAAGTCAGATTGGGGCTTACATTTCATATAATAAATAAATCATGGCATACACGTACCTTGTGTCAGAGACAAAATTAGAAAATGTTACAAGGTATATTCTATTACATATATGCAAGTTGTTAGAGTACAAAAAGATGTGTATATATTTTCTATAAACATATTCCAGTTCTACTCACAGATGTGAACGGTTTCTTGCACTGTTCACACTGGTACGGGTACTTGCCCTCGTGTATGGCCTTCATGTGGCGCCGCACCTGATATGGGAACTGGAAACCCTTGTCACACTTGCTACACGAGTACCTGTAAACAAACGTTGGGGTTGACGATAACGCTCATAAACGCTCATAATGTATACATAATAATACTTAATGACACCAATTTAGTTTTACTTCATACTGTTTTTGTTAGCTTGAATGTGAGGAATCTGAAAGTTACAAGGTGACCACATAATATAAACTATGAATCAATTTTTCCCCGCAAAATCTGGTTCTGGTGTTATTTTGAACCTAATGTTTGGAATATCTCCTTGGTGACAGGCAGACACCCATACCTTACTGACACTTATAAAGTTATAAGGCTTATAAATAACATATTTGAAAAAGAAAAGAGGAAATTAAATGGCTAATCTGTAACCTTAATACCTTAATAACTTAACAGTTAATAAAATTTCAGAAGAAACTCAAGATACATCTAAAAATATAACTTATCATTCCCTTCGATATTGACAACATTTCTTCCATGTCGATAATATCAGAATCAATATATATAACAGACATACTTGAGCAGGGCTGGGTCTGGTCCCTGCCTCACACGGTACGGGGTATCCTTGTTGAGCACAACTATCTTATCCCGGCCTGGCTTTTTCTGTTCGCCATCACCATTCAGATCATCTGACATCTGCAGTGATAAAATAGCTTCAATAAATAAATAATTACTGGTCACATGTATTTCATGTTATATTAACAAACTGTTTCATAAAAGAAGTGATTGGTCATTAATTAGTTTTATACTCTTTGAAATCAAACTGATAACTTGTACTGATTCTATTTGAAACAAGTTATTGATCGGAAACCATTTGGTATTCCGACCGACCGACAGACAGACAGACAGACAGACCGACCGACATGTGCAAAACAATATACCCCACTTTTTTCAAAAGGGGGCATAAAAATTACACATAGCATACACAATGTATAATTCACTTGAGAGGCTTAAGTATATTAGTTAAAACTATCGCACTATTGACCTTTATGTAAACTTGAAACCATATAATGGGAATTAAAAGTTACAACTCAATGCCAGTTCATACCTGAAACAATCGTCCACCAAAGCCATCCTCTGTAGCACTTCCTAGTTCCTCCTCAGAGACCTGTTCAAATGTCAATCCATGGTCGTAACCGTCCACGGTGTTATCACTATTATCATCCATCATACTCTCTTCTCCATTCGCTGGATTTTTTTCAAGCGCTTCTGGAAATGCTTCCCCACACGAGTTGGCTTTTTCATCATGAAGATGGTCATCAGACCCTGAATTCTCTTCAAGTTCAACTGGTTCATCTTTGAGACATACAGCAGACGCAAATGGGGAAGCCATCCTTACAACTGTAAGTTCCTTCATGATGAAAATAAATAAATCAGCAGCGTCTTTATTTTTAAACAGTCTGATATCAGTATAATACGGGCAAAAACGAGTCATAAATTATCAAAATTGGAAAAAATATAGAATACAATCCTAGACAGTCTCCATTTTTTTCTAACAAGACATGCATAATTACAGAACTTATTAATATCATTAAGCATACACCACTAAAGTGTTTTCGAGATGTTATATATCTGATTTCAAAGCTAACAAAAGTATTTTAGTACACTTTGGTCTGTTTAATAAAGACTTGACTCATGAACTCTAGGAGTGGGTATTCCAGGGTCTGGGCTATAGTGAACCAAAGTTACTTTAAAGAGGAACAAGATATGGCATTCAAATACCAGAAAAGATTTCAGCTTTCAGCGGACTTCTTTGACTAAAATAACAACTTATTAAATTAAATTACATGGTCAAATATCTAATTATGATTGTTCAAATTTATATAAAATCTGTCGAACACATACAACTACTTGCGTTTTTCTTTCGGCAAGAATTTTGTTTAGGTGTTAAGACTACTTTTTCAATTAACATTCTTTTACAGTGATAGGTGTAATATCAAAATAACATGATACATATCATACCTCCTCTAAGTAATACTTTCAAAGGATTTTTCCTATCATGCTAGATTAATTATAAGGTTGTTTTTTACAAACTACACATCGATGTACAAAGCTGTTATTCCCTTTAATATTTTGCTACTTCAATGTATATGATTACCCTTTAAGTTATACTTTTGAAACAACTAACCATTTTACAGTGGTATATCAACTAGTTGAACCGTGCACGTGTGGACTGGCCGTACAGCCGGGAAAACTTGTTGGTGTTATCACTGTTCTTGATGCTCTAATCCTATTTTCCTATTTATATGCATGCTCCACTATGTGTTCATTTTAACATATATACTTTTAATTCCAGGTCACAAGCTCATTGTTATTTTATTTGATATGTTATGTAAACATGTCTGTTATTCAAGTCGGAAAATAGCTCATTGAGCTAATGTTTCTTGTTAACACATACCCGACTTTAAATAAAGATTCTTGTATCTTGTAACAAAAAACAAGCCATAGTTAATGTTTCAATAATCATAATTTATTTCGGCAGTTAACTTACACATGTATAACAAATATAAACTTTGAGTGATAGACTTAATAGTTGTGAATGTGTGAAAACTATTAATTACTAATAACAATATTGTAATCGTGTAATTGAAGCTGAAAACATACAAATATTATATGACTAATGGTTCCTAAAAGATTTAAAGTGATTAACTATTGCCCCATAATATAGAAATACTGTGTTTGTTGCAGCTTTCTTTCAAATCAAACACGGTATCCTTCATACGGACCATTGTTTTCGATATTAAGTCATCTCTTCGGTAAATTTGTATTTGTTGTGGTACATCTGGGAGTAAGCGTGCGTCTTTAAAGCTGTATTCCATGAAAAGCTACCTAAGAGTGAAATATTTGCTTTTGATATTCATCAGGTTTACAAACGAAATTGCTATATATTACACTGAAACAAACAGTGTCTTCAGTAGTGTCTTTATATGTAGTTTAAATAAATATACATGTATACTGATAAATGATGACGACTTAAACACCATTCCCCCAAACATCAGGAAAGTTCAGAAAAAGGCTCGGTCATTCCGACTGATAGACTCTGATATTTGGTCGGTACGAAAGAAAATTTGCCAGTCCGACAATTTTTGTTTGAAAACTTGCTTTTTCAAACCCTCTGTTGCTAATTTTACATTTACAAGAAATAAAAACATATTTAGATATTAATCAGTTAAACTTGAACACAAATAACGTAATCTTGATTTTTTTTCTGCTTTCATCTGCTTTGTCCTTTCTTTTTTTGCCAGGTTTTGCCCCTGAATAAAATTGTAAGGCAGCCATTTTTTGATATGTGGTACACATTCCGACATCTACACTTCCGGAAAAGGACATCAGATTCGTAAAACAAATGGTTATTTGACAATATCTTTGGTAAAAACCTGATTTTATGTTAAACAAAAAAATCATCCTTACTTTTGAGCGGTGTTTAATATTTGATAAAGATTAAATCTTCTTTATTTTTTTAACATCTGGCCGTGAAAATTTTCGGTCAGACGAACCGACCCCATCACAAATTTAGTCGCACCGAGTCAAAATTTACCGGTCAGGACCACAATGATTTGGTGGGAATGAGCTGAATTTTGATCTTTACAAAATTTAGTGACATTTAACCTAAAATAACCTAAAATATATATTTTTTTCTTCAGATTCATCAAAGGGGTCACTCCTTCCAAGGATCTAGCATAAAATAACTATGAATTACTGCACTTTAACACCCCTTTGATGAATCTGAAGAAAAAAAATTAAAAAATAGGTTAAAAGTCACTAAATTTTGTAAAGGTCAAAATTCAGCTTATTCCCACCTAGTCCAAATAATTGTACGTTGACGGATTTTTTTTAGATTTTTGATATGGCAAATCCTTCACATACAAATTGCTTAGTATCAAAAGCGGGTAGTTGTTCCGATCAGGATTCCGGGTTAAAGCATATAGCGTCTATAAAATATCATAAAAACAAGAAATATTACCAGATAATGTTATTTTATATTAGTTACATACACAAAAAATAAATATCCAACTTATAATTATGAGTTTGACGGCTTTTCTTCATTTCATTCTGTCAAAACATAACGATATATACATGAAGGGCACCTGCAAGGCTTCAGGGCACAGTTTTAAATCGCCCGGAACATTTAGGCCATGGCCGAGTTGTTACGATTGTTTAACGAGGTCTATCTCGAAGCTTTGTCGGAGGAGGCCGAGTTATTACGATTGTATCGAGTTGTTCCCCTTCGCATAATTGTTGTCTGTGTCAGTCAACTTTCGTTTTATTGGAAAGGTAAACAGTTTGTTTTAATGCATTACATGTTTGTTCAGTGCAAAATAACATTTCACTTACATGGTAAAATATTAATATAACTCTTTATGATCAATTTCAACCATAAAATACTTCACTTAAAACAATTTTTATATTTTTAAAACACCCCCGTTTTTTGCACATTCCCGTTTAGACGTTAGGGATTGGAAGAATCCTGTATAACACGTCTATGATTTTAGACCAATTCCCACCAAATCACTGTGGTCAGGACGGTTGGACCGATGTTTTAGCGATGTCTTTTCCCCTATAATATTTTAAATAAAGCCAGGGTTCCCCCTGGGTTCTAAAAAGTTGTCGCCACTTTTTCGCGGGGGGGGGGGGGGGTTAAGGGGGCCGCGAAAGGCCCCCTTACGGCTCCAGGGCAGCGCCCTTGTGGGGGCCAAGGGGGCGAAGCTCCCTGAATCTGATGGGGTTTAAGCATTTAAAGAGCCTTAAATTGCATTTAATAAGCACATTGTCGTGCAAAAATATAGCATTTTGTTGTAAATGAAGCACAAGTTAATCTATTGACAAAATACTGTATATATGGACTAGTATATAAATAAAAAAATATGAAAATATTGCAAAAAATGTGACATAGACATCAATATGTTGATTTCAGTCTAATGCCTGCATACAATAGTGTCATAGCATTAAAGACTGCAATTAAGAATTTATGAGACAATTCCAAAATAAATGGAAACTCAAAGAAATATACATTGTCAAACTAGTGCCATAACTTTCCTAATAGAAATTCGTCTACCTACTCTTTACCCCAGCCAACTTATTAGAAGCCTTATCAAATGGGGTTTAATTCTAAGTATTTGTAAGCATACCCAATGATTTCTGTTAATCTTTTTGAACCCTTAGAATGCTGCATTTATAGCAATTATAAATTGCGACAAAACTGAAAGCAAATCTATTTTTAGCGCGTAAACGTCATTACAAAATTTGCATATCACATGACTTTCCGACAACATAAAATTCCATGATTTGCATTTATAAAACTAACACGATAATTACATAACAACAAAGCTGTTGAGCTAAATATTAACCTTGTTTGCTAATAAGAGACATAAACAGTTAAAGGATGTCATTGTTTATCCGTGAAAGCAATAAAATTCTGCAATAATTAGCGAGGTGTTGACTGGGCGTGATGCTTGCCCTAATTATCGGATTAATTTTTGTTGTCGCACCAGCAGATGCGCATGATTTATGACAGTCATAGAATTGATTATCATGCAGGCCGCATGGGCACCACTTACGTCATTAAAAGAAAATATTTTAGAAAAAAAATCGTTGTCGCCATAAATTCGCCAAATTTGAAAAGTTGTCGCCACTTTTGCGAATTTGTCGCAAATGGCGACAATGGCGATCGCCAGCGGGAACCCTGAAAGCCTAATAAAAAAGCCTACCTACACTACCATTACTTTTAAAAGGATGTTATCCAAACCAAATCTTATTTAGTGGCCTGGGTTGACTGACTGGAATTTGACAGACCCAATGAGATCATTACGTCCAACCACTTGGGTTTCCACAAAATTCACTGTTACTGTGTAAGACAATAGCTTTTTGCAGTTAAAATTAATTTCCTTGTTGTGTCATCCGCACTGTATGGACAAACATTAGATAGGTGAATTATTTTATCATCACATTGACCTAGTGACCTAATTTCAGCAGTGAGCTTGACAGGAATAGTGCGAGAAATAACATTGTAAGTAAAACTGAAAATGAGAAACAGTTAACATGAATCAAAAAATAAGCCAGCTATAATTATAAATGTTAAAATGTTTTTGAATCATCTGATTTACTCACTAATTATGGCACCAACATTCATGGAATTTGATCGACGCTTGGACAAAAATTAATCGAAAATGGCAAGATTTTACAAAGGGAAGCTACTCATTTTACATAGATCGTTATGACCGGTATGACTAAAATACGAAAATCGCTATTTTCGCGAAAATAAAGTTAATCTGCGGAAAGGGGTTTTGATTACGAAAGGTTTCTTCAAAATTGACATTTTGTTTAAAACTACATGATTTATGTTTCATATAATCACGGACATGGTTTATATGTCCGTGCTATTATTATTTTACTTACACTAAAGTATCAGGGTAAAATTGTTGTAATGTTTAAAAAGATCACTGCTTTGATGGAGTTTCTTCATGGCGTGCAAGCGGTTTTTTATAACATGTATCTTCCTTGACATATGCATTTTTATTAAACAATTAAGTACATTTTCTTTTACTTCTTTCTTTGAGATTCTGCCACCACATACCCACTTATTTTTCATGAAAGCTGTCATGTTAATCTGGAAGGAAAGTCATCACATTAACGTTTTACAAGTGGAAACTCATCTTTATGAAAGCCAGACAATTGTCTTAACCCTAACCTGCTTTATGCTGCCCTACAAGCTAGGATTTTTTTACGATACCAGCTATTCAACTGGAACTATTTTACTTAAACAGTTAGTTCAAACTAAACACTGATTTTGTTTTCCGCTTTTGACAATATTTCCCAGGCCTCATCGCTTAATCTACTGCTATACCGTTTTATTTTTAGAACGTTTTGTAGAAACGGTTGTATGAACTTCATTCATCACAATGGTAACACGCCTACAAAAACTCATTAGATGTTGTTTTATCAGTCAATTAAGGACACAACACAAACTAATAAATTATTTCAGTTATGAAACTTGTAAATACGTTTGTATTTTCACTGGTAACATATTTAACAACTTATTTCTTATCCGAATGCAATAAACAAATGTGTACAATTTGTAAGGTATGGTGAAAGCACCAGTCTTGCAATATCAATAACAATTAATCCAGATTTATGAGCCTTTCTACAGATGTCGAATAATTGTCACTGGTAACGTTCAACATCTGAAAATATAAAAAAAGTTTGCGAGTTTGTGCCATTCACGGTAAACGTTTTGCAATACGACAGGCTATATGACAATACCATGAAGAGACTCATGAAATAAATTGCATCATCCATCTTCAACCGAATCGGAGCAGTGCAACACAATCTGATGAATTTTAACCTCATTAATTATTCTTTCGTTTAACCTGTAAACTTATTACAATGTAAAAGTCATAATTATATAGCAATGAGCATACATTTGTATCAGACAATACAATTATACCAATGTATATAGTAAATATAGATTTACTAACTATTCAAATTAAATTACTTGTAAGTCGTTGAAAAGTTGAAGCAACAGTCTTATTGCAAATACATACACTTCTTTTTTTGAACATATATTTGATTATTTTTTTAGCGTTTCCAGTTTTCTTTCTTGGTAACAGTGAGTCTTTTTAAAAGAATCCAGTGTTTTTGTTTTTGTTGTTGTTTTTGGCTATTTTGGTGCCGAAATACAGCCCATTCACCTCATGAAAAAGTATATATATATATTCCTTATTCCCTTGTAAAAAGAAATCCTCTAAAAGTTTATTTGTAGGAGCATTGATCTCTCAAACATTTAGCATGTTAGTGCCCTTCATGCATGTGTCGATAGGTTTGTCGAATAAAAGGTTTGACAACAAGTTGAACATTATATGAATAATGTAAGTGCTTTTCCCCTTTTTGTCAAAACGACGCTTTTTCCCCTACCAAAGGGCCCCGCCACCTTGCATTCCCTTAAAGATGGAATAATAACACCGGACTATTTAACTCTGTAAAGGTCAGACCTCGAAGAAAAAGAAAATTGGTGTAAAATGTGAACTTATTATTTGAAAATATACGACGTCATTCAAAGTTCGAATTAGAGCTCAGTTGTTTTATATTATAGCAGAAATATCCGACATTATTATCTAGGTTTCAAGTGTGAAAAACTCTTTCTAGACTAGTACCTGTATACCGTTGTAGTACTAGTTATAGTTGCCAAATTAGAACCAAAATTAGATTGAAATGTTTCAAACATAAAATTTACTCCGCGTTGGCGGTTTATTGTATATTGTTCATAATTTCTATTAAAATTTCTGTTGTGTTTTTTTCTTGTAAAATATACTGGTTTGGTACATGCACCGCGCAAAAACACACAATCATCCTTACTGCTATGTACAGGGATGATCACTGGGTTGGAATCGACCCCTGTTAATAGTGGTGTCTAACCGTTTACGTTAGATACATTGACCATGCATCCGAATTTCATATAAAATATTACAATTTAATTCATTATTTTGACTGATTTCATTGTATGTATATTGAATGGAAGTGAATATTAAAAAAATGAATAGTTATACACTCATTCTTTATGATTCGATGTTGCGGCTGTACACGTAATTTTATTTCCAACATGGCGATGACCAAAGCTCGTCACCGGTACAATCATTGTTTTTCGAATTTCATAACTTTCTCTGTTGTTGACATTCATATTTTGTGATTGCAATATATTGATAACCAATTGTCTAAACAGAATAGTGTTTCATGGTTATTCGGGGCTTCTCATTTAGTTGAAATGATCGATTTTCCTGAAATGTTCTTAAAATATCGAACCGTCCGTCCGTCTTTTTTTATTTACATCAGCAAACTTCTCTTAAACTATACTAACTTTTTCTCCGTATGAATTTTCCATCCCTTCCAAAAAAAGCAGGCTGTGTATTACTTGTTAGAAGTATTGAATGTTTCTTTAATTTTGTCATTGTTCAATTTTTCATTATTTTGATAGAAAAATTCTGCATCTGGGTCAGCACATTATAATGAGTATCAGGCTTCCATTATAACAAGTGCTGGAGCTGCAGTGTATTCAATGGACACCTGTCTTAGCTATCTGCAGCCACATTAGTGAGGCCCTAAATAAACAAATTCTTGTTCAGGTTTACTCGATTGTTCCTACAAAATTTGCATCTTGGCGATTCAGTTTGAGTAAAGAAACATACGGTATTTCACCTTAGAGTTCGGACACTTTAAAATAATTATTTTTTTGGCTGTCCGAATTCATCGAAAATTACCATTTTTACATTTTATTTATGTCCAAAATTAAAATAACCCTTTAGCGCATGTATACGAGATAGGCCGACATAGCTCATTAGCAGATGTAAACGCATCTGGCCGACCCTATACACTACTGGATGTAAACGCATCTCCCGCATATTTCAATAGGGTCATTTCAATACTTCAATATTGCATCTTTCTTTTTGTAAACAATATCCCGGATGTTTATAAAGCTGAAAATTAACCTTTTGTGTATTGATTTTCCCTCGAAAATGTCGTCTGCTAAAACTTGAAGGTCATTATTTATACTGCCAATCACAGGTGTGAGATCCTACTGTGACGTAATAAAACCTCGAGGAATGGCAGTACTGTACAGTATGGAATTTCCCCCAAAACATTGATGCGTAAATCAATGAAATTATTATGTCAGTTTAATTTACCATTGAAATCAATAAAGATAATAATTATTTGTAGATAATATTTTGTGTTACAAACAATAGAAACAATAAGTAGCTGAGAAAATGATGAGTAAATTTTCTGCTGAGCTAATCGATGGCCAGCATGGTTCCGGTCGTAAAATAGGTCAAGTAAACAACATTTGTGCAAGCGTTTGATGATTTAGATCTTTTTATTCATTACTTGGAAAACATTTATCGGCTTTCTTTTTGTAAAGAATTTTATGAGGGGGTAATAAAGTTAAACAGACACTCTGGACTGGATCTCTCAGCTGGATGACACCGGATATTCCTGCCACATTTCTGTGTATCATACACAAGAACATCAATTGTCGGCTTTTTAATCCAGATGTGTCTTTTTTATGATAGGGGTAATAAAATTTAGATCGATCACAGCATATTATTACCCTTTGATTTAATGCAATTATGACATTTCAAAGAAATATTACAATTCCATCTTGGAAATGCATTCACAGATGAAATAAAAGAATTTTATATTTCATCATTGACACCATTTATTAGATAAATTAATTACCTATAAAAAATGTTTTCACATAAAAAAGATTTGGAAACAATTATTTGGAGTAATATTGATTTTAAGGTCATACTGCTGTATTCATTTGCTCATTTTCGAATATCCTGAAAAGTACCTATACAGATAAGGACTGCTTATCAGTAAGATGGCTATTGAATGGGAGGTGTAATCTGGCCACTTGTCTATGTGCTAAAGGGATAAAACCTGCCTTTTTCTTCGTGTTTTTTGCGTTTTACCACTTGTTAATTTATCTGTAGTTATCAATGGTCATTTATAACGCATCCTTCATCAAGTTAATTAAAATCCCAACAAACACAAGTTGACCGATTTACACATGCATTGAAATGAATAAACAATCGGCTTCAGATCAAACAGTCACTCTATGTGACATCACATAACTCAAAGTTATACCACCGAGGGAATAGGCTATGAGGATATCGTGGAGAGAATGGACATTGTTATGAGCGATTAATGTTTCTGCTTGGTGTTTTCGATTGTAAATTCAGTATTGCACTTTAATTCATCCGTTAAATAGTTACCTGTATCATTGAATGTGTTGACTTTTATTGTTCTATTGATGGTTTCAATGAATATAACTGTACGATTATTGCTTCATACAGTCTATAAATGTGGTACAAACATGTCATGTCTTTGTTTTCTTAATCCCTTAATTGCCCTTGTTTTTTTAATCCCCCAATAAATATATCACACCTCCTCTTTCTACAGGCAATAAATCGTTTAGGATGGTTAGTAACCAATTAAGTTGCAGTGGTGTATATGGTACAGTAATCTAGCCAGGCCAAAACCTTGTAAAGATAAAGATCAATAATCGTTGTCAGTGAAACTTGTGAACAGTAACAGTTTAACAGTCCTCCTCAAAAAAAATAAAAAAATAAAAGGAACAGCCAATAAAGTTCAAAGCCAATGTCCTCCCAACAGTAAAAAGCAGTGCAAATATATAGAGAAAGTGAATAATATAAATATGAAGACAATAACGTTCATACATAATAGCCTAATAAAAAAACTATAGAAAGAAAAAAAGTGTAACCCTTACCACACTATTTTATTGTTACATGTGATTGCTCTTGTTTCAGTGTCTATGCCATGGCCTTTAGCCAGATGCTTGTTTGCCTCCTGCTTCTGTCCGACCTTGTTGCAAGTGTCAGCAGAGACAACTTTAAAACTTGTGACCAAAGCAGCTTCTGCAAGTTAGTAAAATTTATCTTCATTAGAATTATTTATGTTCTAGTGACAAAAATGCACTGTATGCTTTATTTGTTTTAATTTTGATGTCTGGATTGATAGAGCATTGACCATTAATATTTATACTGTGTGTGACATTTACATATTTGTTTGCCTATGGACAGTTTCTGGTAAAAGGAAGCAATTAAAGAGTAATTAATGTAGGGGTTGAGGTTTTTTTGCATTGTTTTCAAGTGTATATAGTTCCTGATGAAATTAATTAATTTCTTTATTTCAGACGACATCGAAGACTGCAGCCGGGTGCCAGCCCCTATGTTGTTCTTATGGAATCAGTGAAAATCCAGTCATCCGGAATGGAAGTGCAGATATTGAACACAAAAAACAATGTGAGGCTGCTGATGCAGGTTACTGCTATAAAAGATAACACAGCAAGACTCAAGATAAATGAGCTTAATCCATTGCGGAAGCGCTATGAGATCCCAGTTGGTGATGCTTTAGTTGGAGAACCCAAAACTCAAGAGTAAGTTGACTTGTCTTCAAACAACCATTTCTTATTATTTTCTTACTAATTTCAGTAATTGTCACCATTTGATACTTTTTAGTTCTCTTTTTTTAAGTGCTAGAAACAGCAACACAATTGTTTTCAATATAATATTTGCCAAAAAATAGCCTTCATCTACCTTTCAGCTTGAAGGTATTGGAGCGCTCAGACTCAAGCATCAGTCTTGGATTTGAGGAGAACAAAATACTGATCACGAGCCGTCCATTCCGTGTGGACTTCATCAATAAAGAAGAGCCTGTAGTCAGCATCAATGCTCAGGGACTGCTCAAGTTTGAACATTTCAGGGAACAAAGCCCACCACAAAAGTAAGTACATTGTAGGTGGTGGTGATCTCATTTTCCTATATTATAGTAAAAACAAATGAGTGTTTATTATGACAAAAATATTTTCAAAATCATCACATGTTACATAATGAAATGTATTTGAGAGATTTGGTAGAGTCAGCAATTCTTCCCTTTAATGATTACCAATGCAAACAAATTTCACTCTGACACACATGGTTCAGCTTGACGTAACAATTGTGTTTTACTGGCTTAAGATCTTAAAATTTAAAATCTTATCTTGATTATTTAGTGCAATGTGACCTTGCATAATTCATTGTATTTATTAAAACCTTCTTTTTCAAAGTGTAATGTGACTGTCCTAGCACTTAATTAAAACATAAAATATTCATTCTTTATCTATGTATGTATAATATAGTTTAAAAGAAAATCATGTAGAACAAGTAGTGTGTAGGTTTCAGTTATAGATAATTCCCAGTCTTTCCAAGCCAGCAAAACTAACTGACACAGACAGAAAGAAACATTGTATAAGCTTTAAGCTTTCTTCTCAATTCTGTTAAAACATTTCGACCAACATTATGCATTTTCCATCTATTTTATAGCTAGCATTTTCACTTGTCCTAGTTTGGTTATGCCTGATGTTTGTATACCTTATCATGTATTGTTAATCTTTATTAACACTGTTTGAACTTAACACAGTTAGTGTGAAGTAAAGTTTTAACCACTGTTGGCAGCTTTTATTGATTTGTGCATGGTAGTAGTTGGTAATCCGTTTGAACTATTATTTCTGCCACAATATCTCGCCAATATGATGGCTTATGAATAAATAATTGATTTCCCTTCTTTGCTTGAATGAACCGTTTTGCCAGATGGGAGGTATTGTTCACATGTTATATTTTTTTTAAAGTACATCAGACTATATACAGCTTTTGTAAATGTGTGACTACATATTGTTAGAAAGGTTGCTGTGCTAAGTTATGGTTAAAGATGGTTAGTATGTACTTACAAAAATAAATAGTTTGATGCAACCATTTATTTTGTGTAAGTTAGTACAAACACTCTTTAAGGTTTAAGTTGTCTACATTATATTGTGTAAACTAACCACTAACTGTGCCAGCCACTGTTTTTATCTACTGCTGCACCTGATTAAAATCAGTAACGGCTGACTACTGAGTTTCTGTATTGGAAAACTTGTGAAAGTAGATGAGTATCAGCTGTTATTGATTATAATCAAGTGCTCGGTAGAATTATATTGTAAACAAAGTCTTATCTCAAACACTAAGCTGATTAAAGGGTTATTAGTGTGTATTTACCCATATAATTGGTTATGGCTGGTTCACATTAAACTGCCTATTTTAGTAAAGACATACAAATAATTTTAAACCATTACTAACATTCCACTGAAATGATTTTGAAAGCACTTTTATTGGATAATGCAACCATATGATCATGATGGACTATATTGAAGTTTAAAACAAATGTCCAATAACTATATGGTCAAATCCTTAGCAGGAACTTAAGATGATTAAATGGAAATTGCCACTGAAATTTATTTTTATTACACACATCCAAATACAGCTGTGTACATTGCATGGAAAAAACAGCTGTGTATATTTTCCTTAAACAATCAAAAGCATATTTCTTTTTGGCTGAATGTTATATACTGTGGTCACAGCTTCTGTTGACCACAGCTTCTGTTGACCAAACACTTGCTGAAGATCTTTTGAAATAGTACTCTTTGCAAATAAGCTAAGAATAGCATACTCGTCAATCAGTTAATAAAATCACATTCACAATGTAATTTTTTGACAATCAGAGAGTAAATTTTTTTCAGTCCCAAAAGTGATTTCTTACAGTTAGTTTTTAAAGGTATTCTTATGTAACCATGCCATCCAGGTGATCATAATTCAAAACTACGATTTCATTAGTTGGTTGATGTAAAACTGATGCAAACTGTACATGTATAGATGCTTTGCGGGGTATGAGCATGCCTCTTTAGTATATTATTTCAAGCTCCCTCCCGTGTCCCTCACATATTAAGTATTGCATTAAGAAAACTGTCACCTTCTTTGTAGTTGCCTATATAATACAATGCTAAATAAAATGTAATACATGTATAACATGAATCTGAATTTCTATATTTTTGCTATCCTTTAACTGAGGAACTTATGCAACCTATAAAACCATGCATCTTACCTCTGCAAGGTAAATGACACACAACACATCTAGTAGACCATTAGTGGCCAATTGTATAACTCTTCAGGAAATATGGTCTAGAATTTTATAGTAATTTTGCGTATTGAATTTTTTAAATGGTTAATGGTAATAATCAGATAAATTCTAGCTGACAAATATTTGTATACGTTATTTTGATATCATATAAAACTAATCAAAAGGGAATAAAACAGTTTTATACAATTGGCTGCTGCTCATTAAATTTTGTACTATGTATATGTGTATTCTTGTAGTGCTAGAGGTAGATGGGTAGAAAGGGTGTGGTGTTACTTTGTAGGGGCTGGTTAGACGGGGTAACATCTTGGTTTTCCCGTGGTTTCAGTGAGGGACAGGAGGAGCCACAGGATGCCCCACCAGCCCCAGCAGAAGAACAAGCTGATGAGAACAAAGTTGAGATGGAAATTCCTGAAGATAAGGTACTAATGCAAGGCTCTTTTCTTGATAATTTAATGTTGTTGTTTTTTTATCAAACAATAAACAGGATTAACTTTAGTAACTGTCAAAGATTGCTTACCACCTTGAATAAAAATACCACAATTATCTAGGTATGAAGAATTAGTGAAAACCATACAATCTTGAATGTGAAAATGATATTATAGAACTTGACATAGATGTTATTTCTTTTCCCAGTTTAATTTAAATACATTGCTATGCCATGACCCCCTGTTATCTATCTGTTGTTACACTATTGTATGTATTGTACATGTTTATTTGTCTGTCCCCAGGAGGAGGTGAAGAAGGAAGGAGAGGGGAAGCAGCAGGAGGAAGATGACAACAATGAGCCCGGAATGTGGGAGGAGACTTTCAAGACCTTCCATGACTCTAAACCATATGGTGGGTGGCCATATACTGTCAGCTTGATTGCTGCGTCTGTTTTCTGTTCTAAACATACAATTCATCCTATGTTGATTTTTGCGTTGTCAACTTTATTGCATATAAATGGATCTAATATTTACTGAGATCATTGGAAATCAATGCCATTCAATCATTAACGAGTTTTGAGAATTCAAAAAGTTTTTGTAAAGATATATGTACAATTGAACTGATGAAAATTTCTATTGTGAGAAGCTTAAAACAGATGATTGATTGATTACAGGGCCCTCATCTGTGGGAGTTGATGTTTCGTTCCCTGGGTATGAGTATGTCTATGGTATACCTGAACATGCTGAGTCTATGGCCCTCAAAACCACCAAGTAAGTATATCTAGGGTATACCAGACCATGCTTAGTCCAAAAACCACCAAGTACGACCCTACCAAGTCATTTGTACTGTTCAGCTTTCAGAGCTTTCCAGTATTTATGAAGGTGCATGAACCCATAAGTTTTTAAAAATTGAAAACTGAAATGCATGTATTATAATTGGACTGTCAAAGAGAATAATTATTTGTATTGCTTAATGTACATAGCCATTATAATGCGTTTATTAAGCGTAAAGTGATTGACCCAAAAAAATAAATGGCAAATTTTATACAAAACTATACATGCAAGCTATACTGTTCCAGGAGTGGAGACCCGTACCGGCTGTTCAACCTGGATGTGTTTGAGTATGAGCTGTACAACCCAATGGCTCTCTACGGCTCTGTGCCCGTCATGCTGGCTCACAAGTACGTCACATATCATCATAGTTTGTTAGCTAATGTTTTGTTGGCTAAAAGCAACAGAAAAAATCCTCAGATGTGAAGATCTTCATGTAAAGTTTATTTGACTACATATTATTAAATGTAAAATTAAAAGTCAATTATCTATGTTTTTTAAATATATTTTTTAGAGTTTATAATAACAGGCAGGAAATGAAAACGTCATTGTGAAAGATTATACTATTGATTTCATGATAATTTAAGGACATGTTTTTTACAAATACAGTTAAACTGCGGTCGTTCGAACAAGCGGTCATTCGAGAACCGGCAGTCCCTCAAGGTCGGAGCTTGGTCCCGAACATTTTTCCTTCTATTTTCATATAAAATATACCTACGCTGTATCGAAACTTAAATATATCGAGGAGTCGAGCAATATAGTCGGTCCCAAGTACACAAATCATCCACAAAACCTTATGGCTCCCTCGAGGTCATTATTTCAGACTTTGTCCCGAACGCGTGTTCCAAAATAAACAAACAATTGTTAGGTGTTAAAAATTTTGCAAGTTGTTAAAATTGCAATGACAGTTGAAAGGCAATTTGATCGATCCAACATCGGAATCTCTGAAAAAAATTCCTTCTTGTCACTTTGCTTTGCAATATGGCAATTTTGTAAAAATAAACATTTCTGTTTATTCATTTATTGATATTTTTTTTACATTTTACATTTAGTATGTGACAGCCTTTGATCATATGAGCAATTTCCACAACGCAACACATATCGGTGTCTTAGTAAAAAGTTGGTTTGACGACTTCAAACTTAAAATACACTGAAAGATATTTCATTACAGACCGGAAAATTGAAATTCGGGTCGTTCGAAACATTGGTTAACTCAAGGTTTTGGCTCTGTCCCCGGCATCCTCGAGCGATCGCAGTTTAACTGTAGATCACTGTGAATTAATCTTAATCCGAGGATCAACTATATTAAAAATTTGATTGAAATATCAGCAACTTTGGATAGTGATTTGTCATAATCAGTTAAAGAAAAGATATCCTTGCACAATGTTTAGACCACTTTGGTTCAACTTCTCTTCTTTCAAAACATACTTTCCTGCCAAGTTCTCACCGTAACTCCTCTTAAATACTATAATTGGTAATTAATGTAATCAAACAAGGCTATATGAATGAAAATAACATATTAAAGAGTGCCACTAGAAAAGACATTAGAAATACATTGTTTTTAAGTAGTGAAATTTGTGCATGAGATTGTTGGATTATTAATCAATCATTGTTCGTTTTTTTTTTCAATTTTTGATAATCAATAGTGAAAATTGGTATGATTTCTAACTCAACCGTCAATCCAAAGAATATTCTACTGACAGAGCAAATTCATATCATAAAACTATTTGCAATTTAGCTTAAGTGTTTCATATGAATGAACTAATCAACAGCAAGAATGGAGTGTAGAAGGCCAGCCTGTGTATTTCAGTGAGAAGAGGACTGTGGGAGTATTCTGGCACAACGCAGCAGAGTCGTGGGTAGACATCAGCTCAAACACTGCTGACAAGGTGTGTACCTATTAAATTCTCCCCCATCAATTCTGCCATACAGAATGAACTTTGGTAATTTTGCGCCACAACATTATAATGAAGAACATTATTAAAACTTTGAGATGATTTTTGGTCAAACAGTTATTGTTCGAAATGAATATTGTTAACATTAAATGATTTCCAGGTTTCTATTTATAGGGAAATGTCATGGTAACAGAGGAATCCACTCTGGTACAAACCTGGGTAGATCATTCACCTTTTTGAAACAGACAATTTGTTTTTGAAAAGCTTTCCAGTGCTTTTCCTACCTTTGGAAAGGCCTGCTACTTTTCCCTACCTTTTGTCAAACCTTTTATTATGCCTGTTTTTAAGTAAAAAATAACTGATAAATAGAGAAATTATCATTTCAGTCGTTATTTCTTTCCACTCTCACTGCCTTGTGACTGTTATGCATAGCTTTGTTTCATCATATTTTTTTTTTAATATTATGACTGAGATATTGAAAAGTGTTTTAATGAATTGAAATTTGTTCATTCATGTCAAAATTCTTAATTCACTACTTTTTTGTGGTGATAATTTCATTCTTTTTTTCAATATTCTTTCTGAAAAGAAATGCCAACATTTCTATGGGACGTCACTGGAATGCATGTTTTTAAAGTTTTCATTGTTCTATGGTTGGTGTTTATTGTTGTGTTCCTGGTTGTAATTAAAATATGTGATTTTGTAAAAAACAGTCAAGTGGTTCAGTAACATTGAGTACATCTATTCATAGATAATAATACTATTGCTCCTTTAATTTGATCTTCATGTATTTTCACTCATCACTCATTCATTTGGTGTGTGTTGTTTTTTCACTATGTTAAAGTATGAAAGATTACATTGTTTATTTACCAGAACTTTCTGTCGAAGATCGCGGATATCGTCGGTGGGGTCAGTAACGAGATCCCGCAGACTGACACACATTGGATCTCAGAGAGCGGTGTTATCGATGTGTTTATTATGATGGGGCCTTCCGCATATGACGTCTTCTACCAATATGCTCAGCTAACCGGAACCACAAATCTCCCACCGGTAAGCCCTTCTGTATTGGCGGGAAAATGATGGCATTTTCTGTTCTTCAAGAGTTCTTACTCAGAAACATAGCTTTCACAAAATAATGGAAACAAATTATACGTTTCTTCCATTTAAGTATTTGAAGTTGTCCCACTTTCAGTTTAAGTATTTATATAAGCTACTTCTAAAAGAGTGACACAATAGTTGGTTGTCGTGTTATAGATCTCAAAATTTATTGGCTGCATTATGGCTAGACCCCACTGCAGCCCCTGTGCAGTTCAAGACGAGTTCAGAACTGAAAGGAAGATATTTACCGCCATTATTGAATAAAAGGATGTATAACAACAATAAAACATCAAAAACCACTGCAAGAACAGAAGCAAGAGTGGTCAGCCCCTGTTAAATGAGGGCCGACCAGGCTCTTTTCGTCACCTTAGTTCAGTTGCAATGAATCATACGGGAGGCCCAGAACCAATGAAATTTATAGCTGAATGAAGTTAGCCCATCATATTTGGTTTAATTATAGGGAGGTAATGCAAAGATTGTTTTAAAAGTCTCTGTACTTCATAGTCTCTGTACTTATAGTCTGCAATTACTGCATAAATTGAATAACTCTTGCAAGCTCTCCACTCCAGAATTTTGACTGCATTAAACAAGGGAAGTAAATGCAACATTAACAGTGAAAAAGATAAATACTGGTCGCCATCCTTATAGTTCACTGTAAGATTATCAGCTTTGGGTTCAGAAGGTCTGAGGTTCAATCTATGATCCTGACACTCTGAAAGACATTAAAAATTGGTCCAGTAGCTCCCCTGCCTGGCTTTTGGCAGAAGAGGATAGTACTGGGATATTTGGAGTACTCAGTACTGCTTCAACGCAGTTTGTCTCCCATGTATTGGTGCTTTTCACTTGGCATGTTAAAGAACCAAGTGGTCTTCTCCTCAAGGCCGAGTAAAGCCATATGATGCAGCTTAAACTCTAATAAGAGACATAGCGGTCTTGCCCCCTTTTTTTTTTTATTTGATACTGCCTTGAATATTGAAGACATGGTTGTATGACTGTGTTTATTTGGACAGATTATTGAATTTTATGTTTATTTTGGAAGTATGAATCCAGACAGGATATGAAACAATCTTTTTAATAGTTTTTTTTTTTTTTTTTTTTTTTTTTTTTTTTTTTTTTTTTTAAATACTTCCATTTCCTCTCAAGAAGTGTTAAAAAGTCTCATTCTTATTACCTCCCTTTAATAAAATAGAGTTGTTTTGAAGCTTTTGTTGGAAGACTGTTATGAATTTTATTATATATGACATTCAAAAATGTCTAAATGGCTGTTTTCAACATAAATGCTGGTATAAAGAATGTTAAAATATTTTGTTATATTTTGACTTAAAATGCCTGATTCACCCTCTCAAAAATGGACACCTATAGTACTGGTAAATCTTTGAGTGCCTTGGGTTGGTCTAGCCCAAGGTGTAGTATTTCAACATGATCTTACTTAATAGTACTTTTAAAATGTATGGGTTCTCTCTGTTAAAGGGTATGACACAAAAAAGTCTGAAGAAGTTCCAATCACTATGGCAATTACACTCATTTCCTCCTCCCTTTCTCCCTTATTAAAAAAAAATAAAACTATACACTCACACAATAAATATCTTCAGATTTCATTAAACTTAAAATAATCATGATTAAAAGTTACATTTTATTTGCTTCTATATTTCTTTAGAGGGATGACGACATAAGGCCAAATATATAAATCATTCTTTAGTTTCTTAGGCACAAACAATAGAAATTGGGAGGGGTCAGCAGCTGGTGATTTTTTGTTTTAAACATAGCAATTTAAGCACCTGAAATATATGTGACCATGACACACATGAATCTGATGGGTAATATAATACATATGTTTTACAAACAACTATACAAACTTATTGGGCCTTGATATAAAAATCATTTCTTAACACAATTCTTCCTTTTGGCATAAAAATAGAATACAATTATTCCATTGAATATAATAAAATAGAATTGTATGATGAAAAAAATAGAATTGAATGATGAAAAATGTGTGCAGGTGTGCCCTAGAAACTAACATATTTTTTGGCCTAATAAATAGCAGTGCGAAGGGAAGTAACTCGGCTTTCAAAATATTTTAGGTTTGAAAATATCCTTGTCTACCTTGAAGTATAATATATTTGTTATACATTTAAAAAATTGCCAAATCTCAGCTTATAAATTAGCCAAAACATGTCAAATTGGCTGGATGGTTTGACAAGTGGGAAAGCAATCCCTCGTCAACTTTTTAGGTAAAAGTTTCATAACATCCAAACCATTTAAGATCATTATTTTTGCCAAACCGTAATCATAAGTACATGGCCATGGCAGGAATATCTTGTACAGGTTTCATCATTTCTCCAAAACATTTTATACTGGAGTTGAAAAGCTTTAAAGTTATGGCACACATAACCAAGTGATGAAACGGCTTGTAATATGTTGTGAAGGACATCATTATGTTTGGAATAAGTGAATAGCATTTATTTTATCCAGACAGTAACCATAGACAGGTATACCCATTCTTCTTCTTATTGTTCCGATTTGGGAGTTAATGTATAGAGGAAAACAAAGTAAACACTTTCAAAATGGTACATAAAATTTTAACAAGGAGTATCCCACTGAACATGAACACCATTCATTCTATTTGTGTCCGACTTTAAACATATTAATATGGCCATATCAGGGATACCATGGGCAGGTTCTGTAACTCTGAGGTACTCCCTTTTGAAATAAAAAATAAGCAAAAGAATATGATATTTAAAACTTTAAACTCTAGTGCGTAGCCGTATCAGATATATATTAAAACATGGAATTTACTCTTGCTTGATTTAATTTAAGTTGTTGCCCATTAAAAAATGAAAAGTTTTTTTTTTATTCCTGTTTTTCCAGCATTTATTTAGACCTATCTTGGTTTTAATTTCTTTTCAAATTTGCCACTTGTAAGCGAGAGTTACCTTGTTGTTTCAGATGTTTGCTGTATCCTACCACCAGTGTCGATGGAACTATAACGACCAGGATGATGTAAAAAAGTAAGTGGCAAAAAAGTGAATAGATGTCGCCATAATCAGGCCAGATTAATATCTAGAAAAATAACCTACATTATTAAGTAACATTTAGTTTTTACAATGTATAGGTTGAAGAAAAATATCGCTAAAAGATAGCAAAATAATTAATTGGTTAAAGATTGTTTAGTTTTTACAATGTATAGGTTGAAGAAAAATATAGCTGAAAGGTAGCAAAATAATTAATTCTTTAAGATTGTTTACTTTTTGCCAATTAATTTTGTTGGAATTTTGTTATTGAATGTTCTTAGATAGTTATTGTGTGGACAATGCTCTATTAAACTTGTTTACCGTACACCTATCTATTGCTGTTTCAGTGTGGATGCCAACTTTGACACATTCGACATTCCCTATGACGTTATTTGGCTAGACATCGAACACACAGATGGTAAAAGGTTCGTTGACTGTCTTAAGTTACACTAATGCTACGTGTACAAACCTTGTTAATATACGTTTTTAGCACTAGTTGTTCATGTACTGTCATGTATTATGAGAGCACTTTAACACTAAATTGCTGGACCAGTGGGTTTTCTCCACATTCTCCAGTTTCCTTGCATGAATATTTGTTATTTAAGAAGTTGATGCTTATTTTTGAAAACAGGTACTATTAGTGATACTATCTAAGTGAACACCAACATTTCGTTTATAGCTATGTGAGTGATCTAACAAATGCTTTAGAATTTGAGTGATGAATTTAATACTTAACATGAGGAAAAATGGAATGACATCATGTGAAAAAAAGTTATATAAAAAAAACATCCTCCAGTGGAAAATGAAATGGCCATATTGTTTTTTTATTGTTCATTGATGTAAATAAAGGCTTTTCCTGATTCAACAGTTTTGCTTACAATGTTTTCAGTACAACATTTTGGATAATTATAGAATGGTTGCCTTGGATCAACCATGGAGTTTAGGATAACATAGAAAAGATATACTCTGAAGAAAAGTTCTGCAATATGGTATATCCTTGAAAAACGTGTAGATTTTCAAGTCCATTTTTTTTATTGTCTAATTGAAAGTAAATATCAAACAAACTAATGATGACACTGCACAATGTGGACACCTTAATTATGTGGCAACAACATTAAAACAAATTTTAGAATGTTGAGGCACATGCCATTGATGTTAGTCAGAATTTTGTACTTTGAGATATGTAGCTGAACATGAACAAAATTGATAAAATTATTAATTATTAAATGACCTTGTACCTAAAATTCTGTTTGTAAACGGCCATGTTCGTAAAATATTTGTGTGAATTATAACAGTAACTTCTCTAAATCAGCTGACTTTCAGTCCGTGATAGAATCTTAAATGAAACAACAGAGTGGAACTTGCATGTTCTAGTAGGAAGTTATTGGATGGAAGTGGGTCTTGAACCAAACATAAGCCCAAATTTACTAAAACTGTCCACTTCATATTTTGTTTTTATACTGAGAAGTGAGGCCTTTATATGCAGTTTCATTCTACTGCTAGCAATGCATAATGGCTGAACAAACATAAGTTATACATACATCACACAAATGGCTCATGTTGTATTCCAGATTTGGCTGTATATTTTGATTTTTTAATCGTTAATCATCAAATATCAAATCTAATTCAAATCTCCGAATAATCTCACACCATGATAAACTTTGAAAATTTACCTTTCCTTATCTTGTATGGAAATAGCGTAATGATATTTCCTGGAAGTTGTGTAACATTTGTGACTAATAAATTATTTTATTTTTAAATATAGACAAACAAACACATTGTCGCATTACTTTTTGTGCTGAGTTTTTTTGCACTTAACTGTAGCAAAATATAATTCACATAAATCAGTTGTGGAAAGAATTGTTACACATGGTTCCGAAATGGCAGTTCTAAGAGAGAGAGAGTTTCCCGATTACTTTTCTATTGCTCTTTAGTGCTGTCTTTAATTCTGAAAATTGTTGTGCATTTTGTTCCTTGAATTGAGATTTATGTTGTAAGCTTTTGTCTAGACATAACTTACAGAACTATATTGCCTGATGATAATTAATGGCTCCTTTCCACACAATGTATGTATTGTAAGATAGATGGCCAAACTAAATCATGACACTCACATTTCTTATTTATCAATTTAATTTTACCCAACATTTGCTAAATTTACTACAATAACTAATATTTACTGTTGCTATAGTTCTAGTATAAAAAGACTACTTGTAACTACATAATAAAGAAAAAGTCAGTTTATCATAGCTTTGGTCAAAGAACAAAATGTTGGCTGTAATAGAAACTAAACAAGGCATGATCAAGGCAGGTTTTGAAAACTACTTTTAATCTTGCAGATACTTTACCTGGGATGCCAGTAAATTTCCTAACTCCATTGAGATGGTGAACAATGTTGCGAGTAAGGGCCGTAAGATGGTGACAATCGTAGACCCTCACCTGAAGAGCGACGGCAACTACCGTGTGTACCAGGAGGCCAAGGACCAGGGACTGTATGTGAAGAACAAGGATGGCAACGACTATGATGGCTGGTGCTGGCCAGGTATGATCAAAGTCATTTCACCCAACAACCACTAAATAACTTTAACCTTTTTCATATATAACAATAATCACTAACATTTTGGATTTCATGTTGGTTCTTGTACGACCAGAATCTTGAGAATTTCCTCTTTTGTACCAATATTGGTTTGTTTCATCCCACAGGTGTTTTGAATGGGTTAGACAAACATGGACTTCAAAAATTGGTATATCAAACTCAAGGAACCTGATTGTAAATTACGTTTAGGGCTATTGCATTTAATCATACAACCCATGGTGGGAAGGAAACTTCAATCAAATTTGGAAACCATTAATCATATATTATTTAATAAATAAGAAATCTTGATTTACTTTTACACCCTTTATATTGCAGGTACTTCGAGCTGGCCAGACTTCTCCAACCCAGAGGTACGGAAGTGGTGGGCAAGCAAGTTCCTGTTTGATGATTACAAGGGCAGCACTGCGGACCTGTTCACCTGGAACGACATGAATGAGCCCTCTGTGTTCAATGGACCGGAAATAACCTTCCACAAGGATGTGAAACACATGGACGGCTTCGAGAACAGAGACCTGCACAATTTGTATGGCTACTATGTGGTAAGTGTGTCTTTATAGAAAGTACATGTGCTTTTATTGGAATCATAAATGGTTTGACCATCCCTAGTGTTTTTGAATATCAGTACACAAGCATTCACCTCAAGCCCAATCATTACCTTTATTCATATTACAATGTATAGAATCAATTATTTTGATATACATCACCGACTCTATGCTGTCACTGGTTACAATAGATTGATGAGCAAGCAAGTGAATTGTTCAGAAATATTATGACTTGGTACCTTTCAGCAACAAGCGACAGCGGAGGGACAGTTGTTGAGAAGTAACAACCAGGAGCGGTTCTTTGTGCTCACCAGGGCATTCTTCGCTGGTTCCCAGAGATGGGGTGTGTATATTCTAAGAGAGTTAAGGTACTCATTGTATAGTACGCTAAATATTGGATACCTGACTGTTAGACCCAAAATTCAGTAAAAAAAATAATAAAAAAATAATCTTATAAAGAGGAAGTTAAAATCAAAATAACATTGAACGTCATGTGGTTTGATGATTTTTAGTTAAACTAGTTAAAATTAAAACTCGTGTGATGGATGTTGTGTATAATTTGACAATAAATGTACGACAAGGTAAGAGACCATTATTCCTCACTTTAATAATAAAAACTTCACCACAGTGACAGTATACCACATGGTCAATAATGGTTCTTTGAATTAAATGGCAAAGCAATAAAAGGTATAGAACATAATTGTTCTGTACACTGACAACAATTTAATAATGTCAAACAGTTCTCCTTTCACTTTCATTAAAAATTGACAGGAAGTAAACAGGCGCCTGTTTCCCGCGCTTTCAGATGATTTTTAAAATGTTTCTTTTTCTGTTACGAATTAAAAACTTAAAAGATTTATCTTTTAATTTTAGCTGATGAATTTTTTTTTATATATTTGAACAAAATGAATAAAATATCAATTTTGATAGTCTAGCATTGTTTTTTTCAAAACCATCATAGTGAGAGAAAACTGCCGAAGGTATCCTAATTTGCATACCTTTATATCATTCACCACATTGAATTTGTTGCTTATAAATTGTGACAATTACTGGTCAAAACCAGATCAGCAATCACATGTCTCTTTGGGCATTAATTACTCTTGACATGCGTTTATATACTTTAATTGAATAAACAAACATTGATTGAATAAACAATCATTGATTGAAAAAAAAAAATCATCACATGGCTTGGGGCTCTGAATCGCAGAGTAAATCGCTTTTTGTTCGTTGTAAGTTTAGGTGAATCTGACTTCACTTTTATCTTTCAAATAAGCCTAGTCGGCGGGGTCTAGAAAAAAACTACATTCTCAGGATTCTGGGAGTTTGACCTCACATGCTGACATGTGCAAACAGGTTTTTCGAAAGCATGGGACAGGTGCACAATCGATTTGATAATGCAGAAGAATTCAAAATTGTGCATCAATTCAAATATTGGACTTGTCTGGTCAATAACTTTCGAAACCTTTGTCCAAGCATCAGCATATATGATCAGAATGTGTATGTGCATTATACAAATGCCAGTTCTGATAACTCAGTCACTCTCAAGTAAGGCCAAAAAAAATAATATGTCTGGTTCAGGAAACGTTGTCCCAAAAAATTAGGAGGGTAGGCATTTTTTCCATTTTTTTTTTTTTTTTTTTTTTTTTTTGGACGTATGTTGTCTATGTGTAGACGATGCACAGAGCAGTCAGATCACTTTGTAACTCCCAGCATGTGGTATTGTGATGTGTGCTTGTTTCAATGCAGTCATTTAACCACATAATAACAGAGCATTTCAACCCTGTATTATCTGTAAGGACCACAATGGAAATAAGGTTTTATTTTACCTCTTTTTTGTGTTATCCTTGACATAAATGTTATATATGTTTATACATGTTTAAATTTGTATTTGTCATGTTATATGCAATTTTTATGTCGAATAAATCTATCTAATCTATCTAATCTATCTAACCATGTATCATCTTTGTTTATTCACATTATTTTCCTTTTCTATGCTTGCTGTTTATGTACCCTATGCCTTTTAGTCACCCTCTGTACAATGCTAACCTGCACAAAGAGTTCACAAAAGAGATTCATGTACAACCTAGTATTTTATAAAAATTCCATTTTTTAAAGATTTCTGTCGACAATTTTGTTTAAAATATCTTGTAAAGATAAGTCACTTTAATACATCTCTTTTGTGAATTCTGTCATTGTAACAAATGCACATTGTGAGTGGTGTTGCACAAAATCATATAAGGCATTAGCTAGGCAATCTTAGTGCACTGAGGACCTAGGGGTCCAGGTTAGAAGAGCAACAAAAGTATTATCCAATACTTTGTGAGTTTAATATTATTAATTGACTGTTGATATATTTCCCAAACACAATTATTAAAGTACAAAATGCGTACATTCAATGACATGGCAATTTTTTCACTGATATATATTTAATGACATTCACTGAAAATCTTCTGATACTTTTACTTAAAGGGGTTGGTACTTTTTACTTTATATAAGTTTTCAAACATATGACAGTGTACAATTCAACACTCCAATGATAAAATGTTTGCCAAAAAATCTAGCAGTGATAGATACAGTTACTAGTCACTGCATTTTCAACTACATGTACTGACAGAAAGCACATGGAAAAAATCTTAAAAAGAGTTTTACAGTTTAACATTTGCCCATTATGTATTCATATTCTTCAATACATACACCGGGCCTAAACTAGTTGCGGCTTCATATTTGGTGGCAAACAGTTTGGGGTTGGTTGGCCCATGGAGCTCCTCGAATACTTCCGAAGCTGTGCAACCATGCTTGACCGCTTTCATGACCTGCCGCTCTGCTCCATGTTCACATTTTTGGAGTTTTATGGCCATCAAAGTGGCTGGTGAACACGCCATGGGCGCCGCCATTGTTGTGCGCTCTATTAACCCAAAGATCGATATAAACGCGCTCTATTAACCCAAAGAGCAATAACTACAGAAAAGAACATTTTCAATACGCAGTATAGCGGTTTTCGGCCGCGATTTCGAAAAAAAAGTTTAGGGTCGGCGGGTAAAAAATAGGGTCGGTCGGGTTTCCTGAACCAGACATATTTATTTTTTTGGCCTAATGACTCTTGATTTGGCAAAAAACTGTTTATACAGTGTCCTTTCTCTAGATTTGGCTTAACCTACAACCGCTTCTCATTTGTGCTCTGTTAAAATGATCAAATAAAGATATTTCAGTTGTTCACAGGTGTCCGAAAGTTTAATTAAACATAAGTTATTTATATAAGCAATACAAGCGTTAATGTTTGTGACTTAAAAAAACTCATAGTGAATGGTCATAGCTTGGCTTGGCCCTGTAGTTTACGTTGTATTTCAACTGTCACAAGTTTTCTACATGCTTTTACATTATAACTCTGATAACGCCTTGGCTCCCTTCCTGCAGGTGCGGTATGGACAGGTGACAACATGGGAGAGTGGTCCCATCTCAAGGTGTCCAACCCTATGTTACTATCCCTCAGTCTTGTTGGCATCACCCACTCCGGCGCTGACGTTGGTGGCTTCTTCAAGAATCCTGACACAGAGCTCCTTACTCGCTGGTACCAGGTCAGTGGTTTTACAATACATGATCTCTGGGCTATGGCACATATTCTTGCACTTAGAGCCAGATTCAATCATTAAGCTTGCTTATCTGAGAGCATAAGTATAGCCTTTGACTGGAAACTTATTGTAAGAAAGACATTTCCTTGTGTTTAAAAATAGATACAATGCAACCACTTCAATACCTCACTTTGAGAACTCTTGTATACACAACTATTATTCTAAACAATCAAAGAGATGCTGTTTTGTTTTTTTATTGTTCTTACTTTCCTGCGGTTGATGTTTAAATGAACTGTTTTGATTGTTTTGATACTTTCACTCATTTTAACATCGCGCAACGATACTTGTTATGGTTTTCGTCACAAGAGTGGAATATGGCTGTATTGCACTGGAGTGGAATACGGACTACCGTGTTTTTGGATATATATTGTGTGTGGATTTATGATGGGTATATAATAAAAATCGTTACTCGTTTCGCCCCTTCAAGTGACAATGCGAACTGTTAAACCGTAATAACCAGTGGTCTTTGTAGGTATTTGACCATTAACTTTGTAATTAAAAATGTTAATTCAAATATCTATTTATTAATTGTGTTGATTCTGATCAAAACATTCGCAAACATTTTATAAACATAATTCCTCATTGAGTACTGTGAACATGTTTGGGTTATTGGGTGATATTATAAGCATTTTGATAGGATGAATTTCTGAGCTCATCATATTTATTTATTTTGCAATATAATTATAGCCTTTTGGAAAAAAAGGGTGTCTTAAAAAACATGGGATCGAATTGTTCTCAGCATGAGAATTTATAAGTGGAAGTGTCAATGACATGGGATTAGTGTCTATATGTCTTCATGGGGTCAAACTTTAGGTACCACAGCCGTGTTAGACAGTATGCTGCTTAATTCATGTATTAAATTTGGTTAAAATGTACAGGGGGGAATTTGGGATGGTTGGATAATACGGGTTGCCATTTAAAACAGGTTTGACTGTACATGTATTTCAGATCTTAATAAATAAGATTTAGCAGTAATGTTATCCATACATGACAAAACCATTGTGGTTTTAGGCAGGAGCGTTCCAGCCATTTTTCCGAGCCCACGCCCACCTGGACACAAAACGTCGAGAACCATACCTACAGCCAGAGGAGAACATGCAGATTATACGGGACGTGATACGGGCCCGCTACTCCTACCTACCCCTGTGGTACACACTGTTCTACGAGGGGGAGCAGAGGGGGGCCCCGCCCATGAGACCCCTGTGGGTGGAATACCCCACAGACAAGGACACCTTTAACATGGATGATGAATACCTCATTGGTAAGTAGTAATATCATGCCAATACTCTGGTGTTGAAAATCTTCAATTTAATTTCATTTGATTTTCATAAAATAATTAAAACAGTCCAATGCTGAAATATTTTTTTTTCTCGGGAACACTTGTTCCAATGATAGTAAGAAACTAATGTTGCCAGTTATTTTATTTGTTTGCATTTCATTATAGGAACATCACTATTGGTAAAACCAATCACTGAACCAGGACAAACTGGAACTCAAGTTTACTTCCCTGGAAAAGATCAGGTACCAGATAGTGTGGATAGTGTAGCACAGTTATTTTGTTTCCATATATAATCCCTTATTGGTCAAATAAATGATTAAATGACAATCATCTGCATATTAATTGCAATGGTTAGCTTCCCTTTGCTCTTTTGATATGAAATTTAACAATTTGTTTTATGAATGTTAGTTGGATTTAAGGTGGCATTTTAGTAGTTGAATGATCATAGTTTATATCTAAAGTTGCATAAAAATGGTGCCTATTATCTTGTTATCATATGATATTTGTGTGTGACGCAGGTGTGGTATGATATTGCCAGCTACAAAAGTTACCAGGGTGGCCAGTCTACATACATTGAAGCCCCCCTTAGCAAGGTTGGTACAGTAATAATCTCATATTTACGTTATCAGAGCTTTTAATTGTTTTTTCAAACAGTCATGGTCAAGTCCTGACCTTTACAGCATAGGAAACATTTTTACCATAGTAACTTTTTACTTCAAGTCAGCCTATAAATATTGAAAATAAAACCTTTCTCTTTATTTAATGTTGTTAAAATCTATAATGCAATGAATGCCCAGCTAAAATCCTCATGATCATAGTTGAACTTTACTCAGATAATAGCCTATTTGATTATGTGTTATTTTTCAGATTCCAGTTTTTCAGAAAGGAGGCTCAATAGTTCCGCGGAAAATGAGAATACGTCGGTCATCAGCACTGATGACACATGATCCATTCACCCTGGTCGTGTGCCTGGATAAGACTGTAAGTACAAACAAACGAGAATACATTGATTGTCGGTACTGATGACTTTTTATCTATTCACTCTGATTTTAAGTTCTTTATTGTATGCTGACCTTTAAGTTATCTTAACACTAAATACAGACTAAGTATCTTCCATGGCTGCCTGTGTGAAATAGGTTCATCCCAATATGAGCGGAGGTTTTGCGGATATAAGGTTTGCTGAGATTCCGTAGAACAACTGTCGTTGGGATAAACTTTTCTCCCACCTCAGATAAGTAGATCCAATAATTTAACCATGCTAGAAATTCTTATCTTGCCCACGGGCGAAGATAAAATGCCCGTATGGAACTCCTTTTTTATGGTCATCACATTGTAATTACCTCCCTTGTTAAAGACTGTCGTCTGTAGCCTCATGGAAACCTTGTCTTGTGGCGACATTTAGAACGCTAAATTATTATTTCTTGCTTCAAATGTCACCATAAAACAGTTTTCACGCACCTGTCAAGAAATAATACTTCACTCTCCTTAGAACTATTTGAAGACCGGTTTGACTATTCACATAATCGAAATCACTGTGCGCATATCCATGACAACAACGAATTATCGCATAACCATACGCAATTATTTTCACTAAGCACAAAAGATTTCCAGCAAAAAATACATTTTTACTTAGTTTTGCTTAATGAGGTGGGAGAAAAAGCATCTACCATAGCCGCTCGTGTAAGATAGGTTCATCCCCACCCTTGCGCAGGGTGTTTTGCGTAAACCTTGTTTCCTCAAAACACCTTAGGCCACACCAAATTGATATTTCGTTCCGCGGATTTTCTGCTCCTATTTTTTTGAAAATGTAAAAAAAATATTTTTATTTTTTTTGTGCGCCTGCACCTCCATTTTGATCGCCAAGCAGATTTTTTTCAGGTAATAATTTATTAAAAGGCTAAAATTAATCTTGTATAATTTTTCTACGCTAGTTTTCTTGTTTTTGTTAAGGGAAGTTACCGATGCGTAGTGTTTTTATACTGTATATCGATCGGTTTAGCATGGGTTCAATAAATTCAATCAAAATGGCCGCTTCCGGTATAAACAATGTGGCTCGAAGTTTGGAAATTAAATCTTATTTTTGACAATAAATCTGTTTTGAGCATGCTTGAAGTCATTGTTGATCGTCTCATACACTAAAGGATCATTATATAAAGCAATCATTACGCAATAAAGCATGTGTATCTGAGACTGGTAGCGTAATTAGTGACTCGTTTTGAATGGAAATCGGAATGATCAACTTAGTACTATTTTATTCAAGTCATAATACAAGGGACCAATATTTTACCTCGTTACGACGATGCTGAAGATGTCACAGGTCAACTTCACTGGAACATGAGTCATTGTTTGGTCCAAATTGATGTATCAAGCTCATTTTTGATCAAATTCTGACAAAGCAACAGTTTTGAACAAATATCTTTTCACAAATAGCGATATAAACACTGGTCTGGATATACCTCAATATAAGTAAGCCTAAGGTTATCACCTTATATTTTGTTTTTATTTGCAACATAATCAGGACTGTAATGCACTTGTCAATTGTAACCACTGCCCCGCCCACCCCTCACCCTTGTTCCAGGTGTATACCAGGGACAGCAGAGGCAATGGGCTGTGTTTTTACCTTTCAGGTTGCCCTGCAGTGCCTAGTGAATGTGGTTTTGTCTTCATATTGAAAATAGTCGGGAATGGGCCTCACATAGGTATTCGGGGTTGCGGGGCCATTTGGCAGGGATTTTAACAGCAGTGTGTCCCTGCAGGTCGGGTATTTTACACCCGTGTTTTGAGAGACCGGAAGTCAAAGTCCCCGCTATTCCGGACTTGGGGGGGGGGGGTGCATATACAGTTGGCTGGTGCATAAAAACATCTAAATAACCAAAAAAAGTACTCTGAAAAATACTCTTGTTCTTTTTGTTTTAATAAGCACATGTCATTGCATTTCTTGTGATAATAAAAACAAAATTTAGTCTGTTGTATGGAGTCTGATGCTTGATGATGCCAGTGTGTAAGTGATTATTTTTTACAAATCCAAAATCAATCCTAAGTTATGTCTAAATACAGTTGCATATTATGTTAAACTGATTCAGGTAGATTTATTAGATTTATATAAGTTGTATCAAACTTTTTACTAAAAGCAGGGTTATTTATTATTATGAATGATCGTCATATTAAAGTACGTTTTAATTATATAAGAAATTAGATTTATCCATATAATGTTTGTACTAAACACGGATGAATAAATAGTATGTATTCCAACATTTTCCCAATGTCCGTTAGAGGTTCAGTTCAAGATGGCATTAAAATGGGTTTAAGAGCAATTATTTTGAACAATCTTTCTCATTTATATTGAATATAAGGAAAAATATATTTTTCGCTCTTCGCTCGCTTCGGTTTTTATGAAAACTGACAAAAAAAATATTTTTTTTTTCGCTCGCTCGCTCCAATTTTTTTTGGCAAAAATCCGAGGAACTAAACATTAATTTGGTATGGCCTTACGCTCGGGTCGGATTGAACCTATCTTACACTTTGCTTGAGCTCTTTTGTGCGTAGTAAAAACAACTGGCATATAGATATGTGATTATTTGTGGTTGTCATAGATATGCATGTAGTGATTTAAAATATGTATATGGTTTCATTCTTTAGGTAGTTCTGAGGAGAGTGCAGCATTATTTCTTGAATGCATTGTTAAAACTTTTTAGGTGCCATTTGAAGCGAGAAATGATTTATTTTTATTATAAATATTGCCACAAGACAAGCTTTCCAGGTTCATCCCAACCCTCTCACAGGGTGTTTTGCTTTCCACGCTCAGATTGGGATGAGCCTTTCTTACACTCATGGCCATTGAAGATACTTATAATCTTTGCCCGTGGAAAAAGATAAGGATTTCCAGCATGGTCAAATATTTGGATCTACTTATCTGGGGTGGGAGAAAAATGTATTCACAGTCTGCTATTGTTTTGTTTCTTAATTCGAACCTTGATGAATATTAAACATGAAATCGTTTTCACTTTTGTGATTTGTGTTTATCAGTGAACCTACGTGTGTTGTTTTCCTCGTCTCTAACATGTCTGTGCTGCCTGCCCATAACACTTGTGTTATGTATAACACATGATTCATCACAGATTAGTCTGGACATTTGTTCTAAACATGTGTCAATTTACTATGAATGAACTTTTTTAGAAAATATATTCAAAAAGGACATCCATCAAACTGCTCTTGGTTGGTATAGTATAAGTGATTTATTGAGAAGACAGCTTATTAGGTGATTAATCAGGATTACTTCAACATTGATACTTTGTCTGATCTTAAATGTTGTTGATTTGGAAAGGTATGCTGTTGACCAGTAATAGGCTGGAATGATCTGGAAACCAATATTTTGAAATACATTGAGTTGTTACCATGCTAGATGTTGGATGGCAAACACTTTCTCTGTTGATTTATCCCAATCCTATTTTATACAAAAAAAAATAAAAAAATCCATTCCCTTCCTCGTGAGGAATTATTTGCTTTCTCTATTTCTGTAGATCATTCCTGAAGTTCTTAAGATACATCACTCCCTTCTGGTATTTGTAATTATGTTAAATAGCCATATCTTGTACATTGCAGGGGTCAGCGACAGGCAGTTTATATGTAGATGATTACCATTCTTTCAACTATAGGAAGGGCGAATATTTACTGCGCTCTTTCTTATTTCAACACAATGAATTCCATAGCCAGTAAGTAGACCCTTGTATTCTTACTAATATATTTCACAACCAATACATACATGCTGTATTCAGTTGAAATATCGATCATCATCACTATGTGCTACTTGTATGTTATGAATTTGATAAGATATAAATAACTTCATCAAAACTGTGACAGTTGAATATAAATGTGCACCTAAGTTGAAACTATATTCATAATGGAATCCATTTGGTGTCAGTTAGCATGCATGTATTTATAACTATAAAAATGCAAATGACCATGCAAATGCCCCATATGTTGGTGTGTGATATATCATCTGGTACAAAAGACTAGTTTACCACTGTAAAATTGCTTTGACGAAAAAGTATTATTGCTTTTGTTTGCACTTATTTATGAACAATTATCGTGTGGACAAAGGTATAAAATCAAATTAGGCATAACAAACTATTGTCATGATAGGTCTATGTCAAATTTAGTCAAAACTGAAGGGCACTTGACTTTAAGATGAGTAAATTTGTTGCACAGGAAAGATATGCCGAGCAGTTTGATAAGCATGATATCTGTTGTTTTTAAGACTTTAAAAGTATTTGTGCCAGTCTTGCAGTCTCCTAGGTGCTATTTCAAATCCCTGATGGTTGCCATAAATCATGATGAAACTACTTGTGATAAATCCAGAACCTCATTAATTATAACATTGAGCCAATTTGATTATTTTCTACAGTAACAGGGCAAGGACCTGTGCACTGATCACCAATTACCTAAGGGCACCTGTATATACAAATTACGCCTCACAATAAACATGACATAGAATAAATGGTTCATGGTGTTTCCTTTTAAAGCTCAGTAAACTTATCATGTTAAAATTCAACTTTGATGAGAACCATTCAAGCCAAAGTGTATACTGTTTTTATTTCACCATTTTGGGGATGGGGTTGGGACTTTTGCCTAGAATGAAACAATCATACTTACAAAAAAACTACAAAGATATAATAATGTGGTAAATGTTCTTTTCATTAAGTATACACCACTTTTTTCTTTTAATACCAAAACAGTAGTGTTCATTTAAAAAAACAAAATGACAAAAAAATTAACTTCGGAATTTTTACATTTGGGAAAAACGTGTATGTTTGAGCATTGGGAATGAGGCCTGATTTCACTGGTGTACATTGCCTGTGTTTAGACTTGCGATTCAGTGTTTGAAAATTTCCTACACAAAATATGAGAACTGTTTATTGTAGTGGAGATACAGTACATTACAAATATGAGAACTATATATTGTTGTGGAGATAAGGTACACGGCAGATATGAGAACTGTATATTGTAGCGGAAATAAGGTACGTAACAGGTATGAGAACTGTATATTGTAGCGGAGATAAGGTACATAAGAGATATGAGAACTGTATATTGTAGCGGAGATAAGGTACTTAACAGGTATGAGAACTGTACATTGTAGCGGAGATAAGGTACATAAGAGATATGAGAACTGTATATTGTAGCGGAGATAAGGTACGTAACAGGTATGAGAACTGTATATTGTAGCGGAGATAAGGTACATAAGAGATATGAGAACTGTATATTGTAGCCGAGATAAGGTACGTAACAGGTATGAGAACTGTATATTGTAGCGGAGATAAGGTACATAAGAGATATGAGAACTGTATATTGTAGCGGAGATAAGGTACGTAACAGGTATGAGAACTGTATATTGTAGTGGACATAAGGTACATAACTGGTATGAGAACTGTAGATTGAAGTGGCCATAAGGTACATAACAGGTATGAGAACTGTATATTGTAGCGGAGATAAGGTACATAACAGATATGAGAACTGTATATTGTAGTGGAGATAAGGTACATAAGAGATATGAGAACTGTAAATAACAGGTATGATAACTGTATATATTGTAGCGGAGATATGGTACATAACAGATATGAGAACTGTACATTGTAGCGGAGATATGGTACATAACATATATGAGAACTGTATATTGTAGCGGAGATAAGGTACATAACAGATATGAGAACTGTACATTGTAGTGGAGATAAGGTACATAACAGGTATGAGAACTGTATATTGTAGCGGAGATAAGGTACATTACAGATATGAGAACTGTATATTGTAGCAGAGATAAGGTACATAAGAGATATGAGAACTGTTTATTGTAGTGGAGATAAGGTACACGGCAGATATGAGATCTGTATATTGTAGTGGAGATAAGGTACATAAGAGATATGAGATCTGTATATTGTAGTGGAGATAAGGTACACGGCAGATATGAGATCTGTATATTGTAGTGGAGATAAGGTACATAAGAGATATGAGAACTGTATATTGTAGTGGAGATAAGGTACATAAGAGATATGAGATCTGTATATTGTAGTGGAGATAAGGTACATAACAGGTATGAGAACTGTATATTGTAGTGGACATAAGGTACATAACAGGTATGAGAACTGTATATTGTAGCAGAGATAAGGTACATAAGAGATATGAGAACTGTATATTGTAGTGGAGATAAGGTACATAAGAGATATGAGATCTGTATATTGTAATGGAGATAAGGTACATAAGAGATATGAGATCTGTATATTGTAATGGAGATAAGGTACATAAGAGATATGAGATCTGTATATTGTAGTGGAGATAAGGTACATAAGAGATATGAGAACTGTATATTGTAGTGGAGATAAGGTACATAAGAGATATGAGAACTGTATATTGTAGCGGAGATAAGGTACATAACAGAAATGAGAACTGTATATTGTAGCGGAGATAAGGTACATAAGAGATATGAGAACTGTATATTGTAGCGGAGATAAGGTACATAACAGATATGAGAACTGTATATTGTAATGGAGATAAGGTACATAAGAGATATGGGATCTGTATATTGTAGTGGAGATAAGGTACACGGCAGATATGAGAACTGTATATTGTAGTGGAGATAAGGTACATAAGAGATATGAGATCTGTATATTGTAATGGAGATAAGGTACATAAGAGATATGAGATCTGTATATTGTAGTGGACATAAGGTACATAACAGGTATGAGAACTGTATATTGTAGCAGAGATAAGGTACACGGCAGATATGAGAACTGTATATTGTAGTGGAGATAAGGTACATAAGAGATATGAGATCTGTATATTGTAATGGAGATAAGGTACATAAGAGATATGAGATCTGTATATTGTAATGGAGATAAGGTACATAAGAGATATGAGATCTGTATATTGTAATGGAGATAAGGTACATAAGAGATATGAGATCTGTATATTGTAGTGGAGATAAGGTACATAAGAGATATGGGATCTGTATATTGTAGTGGAGATAAGGTACACGGCAGATATGAGAACTGTATATTGTAGTGGAGATAAGGTACATAAGAGATATGAGATCTGTATATTGTAGTGGAGATAAGGTACACGGCAGATATGAGATCTGTATATTGTAGTGGAGATAAGGTACATAAGAGATATGAGATCTGTATATTGTAGTGGGGATAAGGTACACGGCAGATATGAGAACTGTATATTGTAGTGGAGATAAGGTACATAAGAGATATGAGATCTGTATATTGTAGTGGAGATAAGGTACATAACAGGTATGAGAACTGTATATTGTAGCGGAGATAAGGTACATAACAGGTATGAGAACTGTATATTGTAGTGGAGATAAGGTACATAAGAGATATGAGAACTGTATATTGTAGTAGAGATAAGGTACATAACAAGTATGAGAACTGTATATTGTAGTGGAGATAAGGTACATAAGAGATATGATAACTGTATATTGTAGTGGAGATAAGGTACATAAGAGATATGAGAACTGTATATTGTAGCGTACATGCTAACTCTGTCCATGCAGATTTGAAAGGAATTCTTTGTTACATTACAATTTTCATGTAGCAGCCATTTATTGAATGCATTGGCTCGTACATGTAATGAAGAAGAATAAATAAAGGTCAATATTGCAAGAGTTATAAACAAAAGTTTTATGATTTTTCATCATGCAAGGTTGAAATGGCTTAAATGATTTTAGCAATTTCCAACATAATTTAACTACACAATTCTATAATTAACTCCTCACTTAATTTGAAACTTGAACCAAAATATTATTGCATAATGTAAAGTCATGGCTGCAAATGCTCCATACATATAAAGGTATGGTTCTAAATTGATTGCAAGTAAAATACTTTTTATGTGTTGAATTTCTCTTTACTTCAGCAGAAGTTTTGCCTTTGTTTTTCAGGAACATATATTTTTTTCTATAATAAGACTAGTAAAATCCAGACCACTAGTCCTGTGAACTGGCACGCAGTTCTTCTGGCAGGATTAGATGCCATGTAATACAGTCCTTTATCATTCTATCATGAACACACATTTATACACCAATTATGCCAATAGCTTTCTTTATATGAATGTGTCAATTTCTATGTATGATTTAATAGATTATAACTTAGTATCTTCCATGGCCGAGGGTGTAAAATAGGTTCATCCCAACCTGAGCGTAGGGTGTTTTACAGAAACGAGGTTTACCAAATTTCCGCAAAACACTCGGCGCGAGGGTTGGGATGAACCTATCTTACACGAGCGGCCATGGAAGATACTTATATTCCTGAACAATGAAGTTGGCATTGACTTTTTAATGTTGGCTTGAATGTCTCTCTTAAATAACAAGTGCACATGTGCTAACCTTTAATAACATATGCACATGTGCTAACTTTATATAACAAAAAAATTATGCACATGTGCAAGCCACTTAATAAATCCTTTTTTGACAAAGCATGAATTTTGCAGTAATTTTCAGTGAATTTACAGTCATTATTTGTCTGGCTATTGGTGAAAACAATAGCACTAACCCAAAATGTTTTGTTGATTTTGTACATGGAAGTGGACCTTGATGGCCTTTTCGGAACTTGTCCTTTTATAAATACCCCCGAATAATGGCCCTTATTAGGAAATCTTCCTTTTTTGGGGGTGGTCCAGTTTGACCTACATGGTTGTGTTAATGTTGCAGATCTGGCGACCAGTTTGGCAGTTTCTCCACCAAGGAGTGGGTGGAGAAGATTGTGATAGTCGGGCTCTCTACACGCCCAACCAAAGCCACTCTCAATGTTAAAGGTATGTCCACTAACATTTCTTAGATTTGTATAATGTTTATATTATTTCATTCCCTCTATCGAAGTCACTAACAGTTTTGAAGGAATGCCTTGAAAATTTCTAGTATAATGTTATTTTAACCCATCCATCCAAAGCTTTTCTTAACACTTAAATTGAAAGTTTAAGTGGATAGGTCAAAATTATTTTGTAAACCTGTAAATGTTTATGGTTTTGTTTGTGTTTTAAGCATTTTACTTGGCAAAATTTGCACTGATTTGTAACATGTTATTATCCAAGAACATTTTTCATGATAGAGAATCAAGCTATAGTTTTCATGAGCCGTACTATTCTCAAGCCGTAGTATTCACAAGCCTTAGTATTTATGAATATAGTGGTGCAGTAGTAGCATCCAATTCGAGAAAAATATATGTATAGGACATTCTTTCACTAACCTGATAAATATGCTGTGGATTGTTTCATTAGATCCTGAAAGATGAAAAAGTTTTTGCTTGTTTGTAAGTTGTACTCCTTCCGAATTTTTCGACTTTCAGTATCTAATAACGCCATTCTTAGCTACTAAAATGGTACCGATTAAAATGTTTAATCTTGTACACTCCTTGCACATCATGGCCTTAAAAAAACGAAATGCACCGGCTCCATTATATTCGTGAATATGATATGAATCTTCATCAGGTTTCCAGTAGATGCAAATAGTTGGCTTTGTTCGCCTACTTAAGTAAATGTGTCTCAGTATTTTAACAGCTCAAGAATTTCCAGCAAAACAACATGATTTACCTTTCCATATCTGTCCATTGTCATGTTTTATTTGCTGATGTATTTTAGTCGAGACTTTGTTTAGACCTCTGTTAGGTAATTATTTTTATATATTGGCTGTTTTATTCGTTGATGCCATTTAGAATGACTTAGATTTGTTACTGATGGCCACCAAGGTCATCCCTTGTCTCTCTTATAAAGACCATGTTTTGTAACTACAAATATTCTGACCCAATAATGTTATTGAACATAGTGTTTGTAATGACAGTCACAGTTTGCCATCAAACATATATAAGACAATATGTGATGTATTCTTCCGTGTGGTTGAACAACTGTCTCTAAATTATTCAGAATTTGACAAGTACATGTATCATGTTCTGTCCAGGATTCAGTCTATCCTGTGAATTTTATAGTCATTTCCCTTGATTTGAAATTTAAGTACATTGTCAATATACTGTTGTCAAAACTGGTTACATGTATTTCTGGATACAGTCTGGAATGGTATGAGCAATTAACATGAAGATGAATTTGAACAGTTGAGAGTGTTATTAGAGATTCAGAAATAGATGAGGTGTAATTATGTGTTCACTCTGACCCTAACTCTTGGGCATACACAGGGTGAAAAGTGAGTGAGTTAGATTGTGCCTGCCTCATGTTCTAACTTACCCTCATTGATTGTGGTACTGAGACTGGAAATTAGGAGTCTAGTTGTGCAAAATACTAGGGATGACAATATATCAACATGCTCATTTGTTTTCCGAAATTCTAATAAAAAAAGTACAAGATTAACCAGAATAGTATAAATATAATAGCCATTTTGTTTCCAAAATGTATTAATAACTAGTGAAATGTGTTATGACATAACTGTGATAAAAAAAATAATCCTGGATAAAAAAAAATTAATGAACAAGTATGTGAATGAAAAATGAAAATCTGACAGTTATAAATAACAAAAAAATCAATGATTTAACCAATTTTACAATTAATAATGAAACTGTTTAAAGCTCAGTTGACATTCAACCGCCTTGTACCTATCAGTCTTGTGTATCGGTGCATATTGGGGCCCGCATATATTGGTTACATTATCAATATTCTCGGAATCATCTCTTCCCTACTCAACATTCCAGAAATTTCCTTTAAAAGAGAATGTTACACTACTTATATAGTTGGCATAACTTTAACCTTGTTTTAAGGGAATTATGATTGTTCCACCAAGTTTAAAGCTGTAAACATTTTGTCACATTGCAGGAGTGGAAAGCAGTCTACAGCTATCTTACAGCAGCGACAACAGCCAAGTCATTATACGAAAGCCAGGAGTTAACATTGCCACAGATTTTAGTATTAGATTGTCTTAGCTGTACACAAAATTATACCATTCATTTTCACTCATAAAAATCCTGATGTTGTTTTTTACAAGAAGAAGAACTGCATTATTTAGTAACTACTTGCATTCTATTGTCGGTTTTCAGTTAGATTTTATGGTTCTGTTAGACAATCCTGTTATTCCAGTCTATTTGAATTTTTGTGGTGGTGTTAACAGTAGTTATGTGTATACGGAAGTGTTCAGTTGTCCATATTCATAGAACATCTTTAAATAATCTTAGTGAAAAATTCAATGAAAAAATGTTTGTTTTGTTCTTAGTTGAATTTATAGAAGACTTTAACTCTTTTACACGAAAAAGAAGAAAAATTAGCAAGAAAACGACCTGAATAAAAAAATACTTATGAATTAATTTAATGAAAAATAGAGGGTTATACAATATTTACTGTTTTAAATTGAAAATGTTCAGTAATTTGAAAATTTTGATTAAGAAAGTTTTTTGAATACCAGCCAAGGTATGCTACAAAACACTGTTTTCACTAGAAATGTGCTGGGAGTATGGCCTCATACATATGAAATACCATTTAGTTTAGTGTACTATTATTGTATATGCACATTTGTATTACATGTTCATATTGCTCAAACAGCGTTTGGGCTCAACACTTCTAGATTTGTACAATTCCTCCATTATGCCTATTTATTGTGATATTGAAGTGTCTATAATGGTCATGTTGTTGAGTATGTATCCTTGTCATGATCTAGATAGATACATGATGTCGTTCATACTTAAGTTCTAGTTGAAAGATACCAAAGTTGACTCAAACACTGTTATTACTAGGTCAGTTATTTAAGGATTAAATATTTAAGTATTTCTGTTCATCGGTGTGTGAAAACATTTGTCAGTTAGTGTTCAAACTTCACAATAATCAGTGCATTGACCAGATGTTTTCTCAATGATAATCCAATCATAGCCGTGAAAAAGACTTCCAAGACAATTGGATGTAGAAGGGTTAGGGTTAGGTGAAAACTCCGCCATTTGTACAGTGTTGGCTTGTTTCATCGAGGTCACACTTTGTTTGACTGAACACAAGCATTATTTTTGTATTATTAGAGGTATTCCAATGTCAGTTCCTCAGAATATACGAAGGAAGCATTATTAGGGTAAAAATATTGTAGATAAGATGTTCATAATGTATTGCCAATATTTAGCTTAGCTCATACTCAGTATGTATATAACCTTTTATTAACCGGGTGCCATCATATTATAAACTTATTCAACGGCTTTAATTCTAAGTAAATACCAGCACGTGGTCCATTAATCCATCCTTTCTCTTCAAATCCCTAGACAAACTTGATTTACGCAAGGACAATTATTAATAAAAACATGGCTATATAGTGTTCTGTCACATCATTAATTATAAAAATCATTGTTTTATAGTTTCTTTTTGGCATTTTTGCAGATAATTGATTGCTGCCACAAAATGGGTTGGTTCATATGCAGATGATCATGTAACATATGTGTAGAAGATCATGCAACTGATGTGTAGATGATCATGTAACTGATGTGTAGAAGATCATGTTACTGATGTGTAGCTGATCATGTTACTGTTGTGTAGAAGATAATGTAACATATGTGTAGAAGATCATGTAACTGATGTGTAGATGATCATGTAACTGTTGTGTAGAAGATCATGTAACTGATGTGTAAATGATCATGTAACTGATGTGTACATGATCATGTAACTGATGTGTAGAAGATCATGTAACTGATGTGTAAATGATCATGTAACTGATGTGTAGATGATCATGTAACTGATGTGTAGAAGATCATGTAACTGATGTGTAGAAGATCATGTAACTGATGTGTAGAAGATAATGTAACATATGTGTAGAAGATCATGTAACTGATGTGTAGAAGATCATGTAACTGATGTGTAGAAGATCATGTAACTGATGTGTAGAAGATCATGTAATTGATGTGTAGAAGATCACGTAACTGATGTGTAGAAGATCATGTAACTGATGTGTAGAAGATCATGTAACTGATGTGTAGAAGATCACGTAACTGATGTGTAGAAGATCATTTAACATATGTATAGATGATCATGTATCTTATGTGTAGTGGATATTGTTACATATGCGCAGATGATCATGTAACTGATGTGTAGATGATCATGTAACTAATGTGTAGATGATCATGTTACTGATGTGTAGATCATGTCACTATTTACAACTTATGTTTATTTCAAGTAGTAAAGTGTATGGGTGTTGATATTGTATTGGTTGTTTGAATGAAGATCTATTTTACACATAAAAATGTGGTTAAAAATGTGGTTAAATGCTGAAATAAGTGCTTATAGATTGGTAATATATATAATATAACATTTGTTTCTCAATGCAATAGGAGTGCTAAGAAAAATTTTGCGGATTTCAGTACTACTGCGTATGGATGGTTAATAAGTAGGACAGGTACCCTTAGTATCAGTGTTAACAAATCTCCATTATCATTGTAAACAAATGAGTCACTTGTCATTGATCCGTGATTGATGAGGTTAAAATGGAGATGCACAGGTCATGGTTGTATGATTCAGTTTTCCATTAAAAGTGCAACATGATGTTTGTTTTGTCATTACAATCATCCAAAGAATAATTGTTGCAAGATTACCTGTTTGCTGTTTCCACCGATCATAATTGTTATAAATCCATTTTACACTTTGTTCAGTTGAAGTTTTGAGAGCTGATATAACACGAGTTATCTGTGCCAATATTTGTTTATGCTCGGAATTATGTGACTGTAAACAGGGATGTCTGGGATCAGCATGTGACTATCACTGGGGGTAAAGGTTAGAGGATGTGGTGATGGATGAGGAAAGTTCAATTTTCCCAGTTATAGTCACGAACACGAGGTACTAGTCACCATCACTGGTGCTTCATCATAGTGTAGGGGCGAACACTGATTTTGTAATAACCTTTAATAATTATCATTGTTTTCTGTTAGATCGTAGACATTACAAATTGAAGTGAAGAGAAGTTAAAGACATACCGTTACCTTAAATATTAATCTGTGATGTTAACATGCTGTTCCAAAGAGATTCACACATACTTCATTGAAATAACATTCAGCTAATGACCCACATATTCAAACATCATACTGCGTAATGTTATTAAGTTTGATATAAGAGTGACTAATAAAAAGAATTGTATTGGAAGAAAATATCCCACTGTTAGTGTTTGCATTTAGGACCCATCCATAAGCATTGATGTGTAAATGTATGGTCATCTTTGAGAATTTGTAAAATATTCTTGGTGAAGTCATGTTCTATAACATCTTTTTGTGATGTATGTATATGTTTAGATAAATAAACATATCAAAAGATACCTTTGTGTTTCTCTATAAGTTATGATAAATGTTCTATTTAGCTCCACTATTGGAAGAATAAGTAGGGCTATACTACTTGCCTCTGCATTTTAGGACATGAGCATTTTCACTAATAACTCTTATATGGTTCATTTAATTCACCAGTATGATCCTTAATACAAATTATGTCCCCTGATGGGTTTTCACTAAGAGCTCCTATACCCTTCATTCAATGGACCTCATACGTCACACAAATGTTGACAGCCAGTATACAATTAGGTTACATAACTCCATGTTATCCTAAATTCAAATTATGGCCCTTTATTAACAAGTTTGGTTAAAGTTTTATCTTTGCATTTTCACTTATAACTCCTGTGGACTTTATACTTCACACCTCACAATTAGGTTTCATAACTCCCTATTATCCTTGATACAAATTATGGCCCTTGATCGACCTTTGGTTAAAGTTTAAGAGCATGTTTTTATTTTCACTAGTTACTCCAAATACCCTTCATTCAATGGACTTCATCTTCACGCAATTGTTGACGGCCATTATACAGTGAGGTTACATGATTACATTTTGACTTTAATAAATGTTATGTCCCTTGAAAAACTTAAGTTTTAGTGCAGTTTTGGGTTTTAAACTATGATCTGAAATGATGTTCAATCAATTGACTTCATACATCACACAGTTGTTCATGGCCATCACACTCAATATCAGCTTAATACAAATTATGGCCTTTGATCAACCTTAAAAGTTTGGTATATGTTTTGGGGTAACTTGGGGTTTTAACTCAGATCTCAAATAGTGTTCATTCAACAGACCCCATTCTTTATACAGTAACTGTTGTTCGCAGCCAAAACACAATTGGGATTCATAACTCCATAAATACCTAGATACAAATTATGGCCCTTGATGGATTTTTTACGCCCCAACAAAAGGGGGGCCTATAGATTTCCCTGAGTCTGTCCGTGTGTGTCTGTGTGAACGTCTGTGATTCTAGTGTGACTCAAAACTCCAAAAGTATATTACCTACAGCCATGAAACCTTAATATAAGCGAAATTGATTTGGGTGATGAAGTTGTGCACGTGGCTTTCGTTTCCTGCTGCACTTCGTTAAACCAGAGTCATAGCCCTTGAATTAGCAAACAATTGGCATTTCTTGACTTGTGTCAATCAAAACTACAAAACTAGGTCACCTAGAGTCATGAAACTTCGGGGAATGTTGTCCTGGTGATGAAGCTGTAGACCTGCGGTTTTGTGTGCTGCTGCACTCAATATCCAGAGTTATGAGTTGAATAAGCAGAAATTAGCAGTTTTTGACTTGTTGAACTTGAAATCTTTCAGGAATGTATTTGATGTTATTTTGTTTTGATGCACATTTATGGACAATGGATAAAAGAATGGCCCTTGCTTTTGAAACAAACCTGGCATATCGGGGCATCTGTGTGGACACATTTCTAGTTTTTTCTTGAACTTTGACAGGCACATAACATCATTCAATTCATTTCTAAGACAAAGAGGGTACAGTCGAGTGTGCTTTCTACATTGGCTAATGCTCTCTGTGTTTTCAAATGTTTCTCTTATTGCACAATGGACCGCAGTGACATTTAACATAACCATTTTATGCCCCTTTTCTTTCCGTTGGTATGTCGGTAGACAAAACCTTACCCAAAAAGATTGATCGATAACTAGATTATGCTTGGTCCTGCAGTCTTCAAACTGGGTATGAAAGTTGGGCATGATCAGGAGATGACCCCCATTGATTTTGATTGGTAAGTAGGTCAAAGGGCATGGTCATGGTGACTTTGAACACAAAAACTTGCCCTATTGATAACTAAAGTATGCCCGGGGGTAAAGGTTCTCAAACTATGTTGGGAAATTGGTCATGACCAGCAGATGACTACTATTGATTTTGATGTGAAATGCCACGGAGTGGTTACCTTGAACATAACACGTTTGTTTTATTGATTACTAGATGTTCGGTAATATGCTCCTCATACTTGAAAGAGAGGCTGGTCATGAGCTGCAGGTCACCCCAACGGATTTGGAGGTCAAAGGTCATGGTTGTGGTTACTTTCAACACAAAATCTTGTCCAATTGATATCTAGAGAATACTTGGTCCTATGGTCCTGATTCCTGGACCTTGATAAGGAGGTTGGTCATGACCAGCAGATGCCCGCTATTTATTATGAGGTCAAATGGCAAGGTCGTGACTACCTTGGACACAAAAAGCTTGTCCGATTGATCACTAGAGTATGCTTTGTTCTTCGGTCCTCAAGCTTGGAAGTGAGTTTTTCATGACCGCTATTTTTTTCTGAGGTCAACGGTCACAGTCGTGATAACCTGGACTCAAAAAGCTTATCCTATTGAGGTCCTCAAATTAGGCGATACGATAGTCATGACCTGCAGATGACTGCCATTGATTTTGAGGTCAGTAGGTCATTGTATTAGTGACATTGTACACAAAAATCTTGTCCTATTGATTACAACAGATTTCTTAATATTTCGTTTATCAAACCTAGTAGCCCTATTATGTTTGCGGTCAGTAGATTGAAGGTCATGGTCACAGTGACCTGTAACAAAAAAGCTTGTCTGATAACTAAGTATAATTGGTGCTGCAATCCTCCAACGTGGCAGGGTGTTGGTCATGACCCGCAGATCTTTTATCTTACGGTCCTCAAAATGGGTAGGGAGGACGATGACCCCTATTGTTTTAAGGTCAGTGGGTCAGTGACTATGGTCGTAGTAACCTTAAACACGAAAGCTTGTCCGATTGATAACTAAGAGTATACTCTGTGCTTCGGTCCTCAAACTTGGCAGCGAGAAGGTCATGACATGCAGATGCCCCTTATTGTCTTTTATGTCATTAGGTCATGGCGGTGGATGTCATTGGACACAAAAAATATGTCAAATTGTCCGCAAGAGTAGCCTTGGTCGTACGGTCCTCAAACTTGGTAGAGAGGTTAGTCATCACAAGTAGATGACCCATATTGAATTTTACGTAAATAGTTCTAATGTCATGGTCGTTGTTCCAAGGCATGGATCTTCCAGCATGGTCTCTTGCCTAGACTCATCTGGCCATTAATGGTCAACGAAACCCCCATCAGCACAGTAGAAAAATTGGAGCAGGCAATTAGCAAGCATCTGAGAAGGTGGCTTGGACTTCCGCCTTCCTTTACCAATATCGGACTCTATGGCAAGTCAACAAAGCTACAGATGCCCATAAGCTCCCATCCGAGGAGTACAAGGTCGCTAAAACACGTCTGCTGCTAACACTCAGAGACTCAAGTGATGGTAAGATTAGTGGAGCAGGAATAGAAGTTCGAACGGGAAGGAAATAATCAGTGGGCCAGGCTGTAGAACAGGCTGAAAGCAGTCTCAAACACCAGAACATTGTAGGCACTACAAAAATGGGTAGAGAAGTTTTGAAAATCAGTAAGAAGCAGCGGTGGGAGAACTCTTATAACGTTGAGAAGAGAACCATTGTTCAGGGAGAAGTTCGGGGAGCAGAAGAGGAGGCACGGTCGGCAAAGGCGGTACAACTTGGACCCCAGGGGAATTGGACGAAGTGGAACCTACCTGAGAGGAAAATCACGTGACAGGAGCTGTGGAGGTATGAGCCACTTCAACTGAGTTTCCTTCTCCGATCGTTGTATGACATGTTACCCACTCCAACCAATTTGAAGCAGTGGAAGTTATTTGAAGACCCTTCCTGCTCACTGTGTGAGAACTCTGGATCGATGCGGCATATACTACTTTCTTGCCCAACAGCTTCGGCGCAAGGGTGGCATGACCAGGTTCTAAGAGAGATGGCAAACGTCTTAGAAAATGAGAGAAGGAAAGAGAGACCTTTGAAACAGGCCCCCAGTTAATCAGCTTTGTAAGACAAGGGGAGAAGAAGCCGTGTTTGAGGTCAGTAGTTCGTGTTCGCGGATGTCTTTTGTTACAAAAAGCTTGTCAAATTGATAACTAGAGTATTCTCAGACGTACGATCCTCTTGGTAGTGAGGCTGGTCATGACCAGTACATGCCCTGTATTGATATTGAGGTCAGTAGGTCAAAAGTCATTGTTATCTTGTTAAGGAAAAGCTTGTCCTATTTTTAATTATAGTATGTTTGTACCGACGGTCCTCAAACCTTGTTGATAGGTTGGTCATGACTAGCAGATTACCCCTCTTGATCTTGAGGTCAGTAGGTCAAAGGTCACGGTCATGGTTGCATTGAACATTCAAAGCTTGTCTGATTAATAACTAGAACGTGCTCGGTCCTATGGTCTGTGAGGACAACATATAATGCAGATCAAGTTGGACTTAAATACAAATTTAGAATCGGTTATGGCACCTTTTGAACTAAAATTTGCCAGAAATATAGTGTAGGGACAATGCATTACAAGAAAATTGACAAATTGATATAATTTTTGGTACACAGATATAACACTATATACTATTTATATAATACAGATCATGTTCGACTTTGGTTACAATCCCCTTGTGTTTGACGGAGTTATGGCCCCTTTTCAAACAAATATTTTACGATGCATGTGTCCAGGCGTCTAAGTGGAGTATTCGTCACTCCTACGACACATCTAATTTAACAATTATTAACTATTTTTGGACAACCCGTACTCCATGCCATCTTTAGCAGCACGTTTTTCGCCAATTCAAATGCTGTGAATGTATTAATATGTTAAAATAAGCTGTACTAAAATGACACAATCCCCCAACTCAAACTGTCTACCACTGTAATTTATTATATGGTTCACACACATAACCAAATTAAGCACACATCATTATATGGCATTTTTACGGAACCGTTCGGAACAAGCGAAGATAAACCTGGCACGCGGACGTCATCGGTTATGTACGGAATACCTTTAACGTGCAGGGAATCATTTAACACCGTCCAGTCTGAAACAGTTGTGGAAGTGTTAAACCAATTACATCCTTGTTCGAGGAGGAAGACAGAACTAAATAAAAGGATAATTAAATAAAATATTGATTCATAATCTCAATCTAAAGAAACTATAAAACCGATCCTAATTTTTAAGATTTGATCATTTAAAAATGCAATACGACTCGTGTGTATAGCTGTGAAATTTGATCATTTAAAAATGCAATACGACTCGTGTGTATAGCTGTGAAATTGGTCTTTTCTACTTCTCAAAAACAGTAATGCTATTTAGCACACTTCCATCAGGCGCTGGTGTAACCAAAATAACGTTCTGACACCAATAGCAACTTCTAATTACCTTACTAAATAAAAGCAATTTATAACGAAATCAAAATCTGTCCGTTATAATCTGCTTAATCATTGTTTAATTGTCAGAGCTCTTCTGAACTATTACATGTGAATGTGTCCGGCGATCTCATTGGCGGAGGCATGAGTCTGAACACTGAGGGTAGATTTGAATCCGGTTTTCGGATTAAACTTCTGCCGCAACAGTGGCTGCACCAAATTTCTGTATACATTCAACATTCCCTACAACCCAATTTTTCTTTCGTAGAACGGAGCACATAGCCAAGACATTAAAGGAGACCGATTGGAGACACAAACAACTATTTGAGTCTTAGTTGAACGCAAGGTTCTTACAAGGTTACACCGATAAGGATGACATGCTTGGTTGAAGTGCTGCATACCTTAATTTCACCCTAAGTTTGTTAAGGTTAAGAGCTATCAATTCAAAAACAATGTAGCTAGCCTTCTGGGCTTCAATGATAATCATGTTTGACTATGATAAAAGGAAATCATGTTCCAGTTTAAAGACATCATGGTTACAGAAGCATACATGGACAAAGTCGCAATGCCCTTGTCCCGGTTGAAAACAAGTAGAACATTCTTATCAGAGGTGAAAGCCCTTATTATTGGCCACACTGGCGTCTTCCCGGTTGATTGAAAAATGTAAAAGTATGAACAAATAACTGCAAGTCAGCAAATAATAATCTCATCTCAAAAACAGGATTTTAGTATGAATACTCACATATAAGGATATGAGCCACGAATAACGATATTTTACAATCAAAGCGCTTGAAGTGGTGAACGGCTTTCGGCGTGCTACGTTTTGAGAACAAAGTCATGTTAGTGTAAAACAAATTAACACAAACATCTAAAGATAGTATATTCACGCTCATGATTTTCTTCTCAAATACTTTACATCTTTATGCTGAAACTTAATTTAATCAAAACCATGTAGTTATCGGTCACTTGTATACCCATTTAATATGTTGAATACTCAAATTATTACTAAAGTATGGAGTAATACTCAATTGCATATGGAACCTTATCGGTAATTTTGGTTTCATAAACAATGCGCTGCCACATTTAGGCATTGTTTAAGTAAAATCTGCTCTACACTTCAAACATGACTGAGTCGTATTTAATTTACTAAAAGGGTATGACCGCTTAAGCAAAACACATCCAACAAAATGCATTGAAACTGTTTATTAAGTTTATTTTTTAGATTTTTTCTACAATGAAAGGATCCTTGCGCAAAATTCCTCTGGATCGAATCACCCACATAGTATTTATTCCCTGTATGTACTGATGTATCAATTAATATTGCCCTCAACCTATGTCACTCGTGGACAAAATGAACATAATTATATCAGTGATTTAAAAACATGCAATATGCTCAAGACTCTCGGCTGAAATTACTGAGAAAAATTGAGAAATCTTCTCACACTTTTCGTTGCATTCAGCATTATCTGTACATGACTATACTCACAAATTGTAGCAGGTCAAAGCCAATCAACGTTTTAAGCGCTTTCATTTTAATTGCATAAGTGTATAATATGCATTTAGTAATGGTAAGAGTTTCTTAGTATGTACTTATACAAGTAAATGATTTAATGCGAATCCATCTTAATCAAGATTTGTCAAGTATCAGCCGGTAAGGTTATTTAAAACATAAAAAACAATACTTTTGAATGAATTAAATCACCAAAAACTAATAAATGATAATATGAAATATCATACTTTCATTTAAAACAGTTTGGTTTGATATATTACGCAAAATGAGCATTTAATTATATCTTCAATTGGATCAATGTGTTTTCCGGATTTTAACGAGTTCTCCGATGACCCAACACTATTTTAACCGATAGTATCTAGTTCCTCGGCCGCGGCCAAAATGTAAAAAAAATATACATGTTTTTACTTTGATTCCGTACTTGTTCATTTATTTTTTTGCGTATTATTCTTTTTATATTGCGTTTTGTAATTCGTCGATAATAAAATGATTGCGTTTTCTATTATTGTAATTGCGAAATGACGCAAAATGCAGCCGTTATTCGCACTATATTTACCGCATATCATATTTTGCATACTCATTACAGCGCTTCTTTCAGTAAGCTATCAGAGAGTTTGGTAGCTATGTAATTTAGATGTAAAGGTAATAGTAAATTCTAACAGCGATGGGGTTGATACGCCTGTGCATGCATTAATTTTTCAAATATTTATAATGTTTTGTCGATCTGCCGATGGAAGATTCCGATTTACGGTTAAAAGGTCTGCACGCCTAGCGGCCGACAGCCTAAATACAAAACAACGTACGTCTAACCATTGATCAATCAAGGTTCAACTGTCTGACGATAGTACATTGTAATAGATTAATGTTGCATTGATATATCATATTATATATTGTTATTTCATTATTAGGCCTTGGAAGATATATACATATCAGAGTAACCAGATTCATACTACTTCAGTATGGAATCATATGTATGTTATTTAGCCGTATATTATTATTTACGAGGCTTATTTTATTCCTTCAAATAGATGACCCTTGCTGTATTGTTATTCACTTGAGGCTATGGGGTGTTTGAAAAATATGTTTACAGCTGATCCCAAGGACAGCTCTGAATAATTGACCCCTGAGTGCCCATTCAGCACACTCGTTCCTATCATGACAGTCCTACGGTCTCCTGTGCTTATGAATATCTAGCGGTACAAACAAATAAATCATTATGGCTGTCCTGAAAGTCGAGCATTTACTTCCACTCGCCTTGGATTTAAAAACTATTTTCCATTTAAACAGAACTTCCAAACAAACTAAACCAAGTCAAAGCGGGGGGGGGGGGGGGGGGGGGTCCGTTGCGCTTTTTCTCGTGTGACATTACTGATTAATTATCAAAATCATATTATATGCTCGCAAATACTTAGTGTACAAATGTGCCAATCATAAGATGAACATGAACTAAACTTGAACAGTAAGCGTTCTGTCATTTCACATTCTTATATGTACGGCAAGTACAATTAAAAAAAAGAAGTAAAAAATATTAATCATTTCTTAGTCTTTTATAACACAGCTTGGGGACAGTGCCATATAGTTACCACCAATTAATGCAAAAAACATTCTCAATATAACCGAGTGTGAAATTATTTAAGTCATTTATTTCTTTTTCAGAATACATTTAGACATTTTAAACATAAACATTTGTATAAGCATTTACCAAAAATGTACCTCACAAAAAGTGCCCGTCATGGCATGTTGCATGGAGCACAACACACTCGAATGACCCGTCATGTCTTATTGCATGGAGCATAACGCACTCAAATGACCTGTCATGGCGTGTTGCATGGAACCCAGCGTACTCGAATGACCCGTCATGGCATGTTGCATTAAGCACAACGTACTCGAATGACCCGTCATGTCATGTTGCATGGAGCACAACGTACTCGAATTGACCGTCATGTCCTGTTGCATGGAACACAACGTACTCGAATTGCCCGTCATGGCATGTTGCATGGAGCACAGCGTACTCAAATGACCCGTCATGTCATGTTGCATGGAGCACAACGTTCTCGAATTGACCGTCATGTCCTGTTGCATGGAGCACAATGTACTCGAATTGCCCGTCATGGCGTGTTGCATGGAGCACAACGTACTCGAATGAACCGTCATGTCATGTTGCATGGAGCACAACGTACTCGAATTGACCGTCATGTCCTGTTGCATGGAGCACAATGTACTCGAATTGCCCGTCATGGCATGTTGCATGGAGCACAGCGTACTCGAATTGACCGTCATGTCATGTTGCATGGAGCACAACGTACTCGAATTGACCGTCATGTCCTGTTGCATGGAGCACAATGTACTCAAATGACCCGTCATGGCATGTTGCATGGAGCACAACGCACTCCAATTGACCGTCATGGCATGTTGCATGGAGCACAATGTACTCGAATTGCCCGTCATGGCATGTTGCATGGAGCACAGCGTACTCAAATGACCCGTCATGGCATGTTGCATGGAGCACAACGTACTCGAATTGACCGTCATGTCCTGTTGCATGGAGCACAATGTACTCGAATTGACCGTCATGGCATGTTGCATGGAGCACAACGTACTCGAATGACCCGTCATGTCCTGTTACATGGAGCACAGCGTACTCGAATGACCCGTCATGTCCTGTTGTATGGAGCACAACGTACTCGAATGACCCGTCATGTCCTGTTGCATGGAACACAACGTACTCGTATTGACCGTCATGGCATGTTGCATGGAGCACAACGTACTCGAATTGACCGTCATGTCCTGTTGCATGGAACACAACGTACTCGTATTGACCGTCATGGCATGTTGCATGGAGCACAACGTACTCGAATGACCCGTCATGTCCTGTTGCATGGAACACAACGTACTCGTATTGACCGTCATGGCATGTTGCATGGAGCACAACGTACTCGAATTGACCGTCATGACATGTTGCATGGAGCACAACGTACTCGAATGACCCGTCATGTCCTGTTGCATGGAACACAACGTACTCGTATTGACCGTCATGGCATGTTGCATGGAGCACAACGTACTCGAATTGACCGTCATGTCATGTTGCATGGAGCACAACGTACTCGAATGAACCGTCATGTCATGTTGCATGGAGCACAACGTACTCGAATTGCCCGTCATGGCATGTTGCATGGAGCACAGCGTACTCAAATGACCCGTCATGTCCTGTTGTATGGAGCACAACGTACTCGAATGACCCGTCATGTCCTGTTGCATGGAACACAACGTACTCGTATTGACCGACATGGCATGTTGCATGGAGCACAACGTACTCGAATTGACCGTCATGTCATGTTGCATGGAGCACAACGTACTCGAATGAACCGTCATGTCATGTTGCATGGAGCACAACGTACTCCAATTGACCGTCATGGCATGTTGCATGGAGCACAACGTACTCGAATTGACCGTCATGGCATGTTGCATGGAGCACAACGTACTCGAATTGACCGCCATTGCATGTTGCATGGAGCACAACGTACTCGAATGACCCGTCATGTCCTGTTGCATGGAGCATAATGTACTCGAATTGACCGTCATGGCATGTTGCATGGAGCACAACGTTCTCGAATTGACCGCCATGGCATGTTGCATGGAGCACAGCGTACTGGAATTGACCGTCATGGCATGTTGCATGGAGCATAGCGTACTCGAATTGACCGGCATTGCATGTTGCATGGAGCACAGCGTACTCGAATTGACCGTCATGGCATGTTGCATGGAGCACAACGTACTCGAATTGACCGCCATTGCATGTTGCCTGGAGCACAGCGTACTCGAATGACCCGTCATGTCATGTTGCATGGAGCACAACGTATTCGAATGACCCCTCATGGCATGTTGCATGGAGCACAGCGTACTAGAATGACCCGTCATGTTTTGTTGCAAGAAGCACAGCGTACTCGAATGACCCGTCAAGCCATGTTTCATTAAGCACAACATACTTGAATGACCCGTCATGTCATGTTACATGGAGCACAACGCACTTGAGATGGAAGATCATTTGGCATGTCAGTTTAGAACGAAAATGAATTATATTTACAAACATTAAGCCAATTATTTTTTTTATGATTTTTGACACAACCTTAAACCATTGTTACATGTGATGAAGAAAAACTGTTGACGGTTCAATTTGGTATGGTATACATCAGTTCTTTCGTAAGTTAAGTAAAACAGGTGAAACTTACAGCATGAAAGTGTTTGCCGCGAATAATGACAACGTTCTAGAAACGGCGTCATTTTACGCCATCGTTTATTTTCGAACAACACCGGATTTTATGTGACGTTAGGACTAGAAAGCAAATAACGCCCCGACCTCATGTCCGGCTGTAACGCCCCCACTCCATGTCCGGCTGTAACGCCCCCACTCCATGTCCGGCTGTAACACCCCGACTCCATGTCCGGCTGTAACGCCCCCACTCCATGTCCAGCTGTAACGCCGCCACTCCATGTCCGGCTGTAACGCCGCCACTCCATGTCCGGCCGTAACGCTCCCACTCCATTCCGGCTGTAAGGCCTCCACTCCATGTCCGGCTGAAGCAATATTAACGTAATCAAATGCCAGATATGGATAGAGGTCATAATTAATAAAGCTGTTGTCTCTAATCATATGCCTGGCAAGGATCACTAATTGAGAGACAGGTATAAAAGCCATGACAAAGAATGTCCATTACAAATAACAATGGGTTTAAGAAGAATAAAAGGTCTGTTTCATGAACAGACAGTGCATATAAAGGCTCCTTACATCGGTCTAAAATAAAAATTCCCAATGCACAATCTGAATGTCATAAGATACGATACATCACACGCCGAATGTGTGAATGTTGATGTGAATTTGTTGTCACAATTTAGCCTTTATTTGATGAACAATCTAGGTGTCGATTAAAGCACTTAATATTCCGTGCCGCATGTTACGTTTCCAGGATAGTGCGACATCCAAGCACAATCTTTACGCACAAGACAAACACGATTCCCGCGATCGTTACACAAAAGTTCGAGTTTGAATACATGTAGCTGACAAACACATCAGAAGTTCTGTGCAAATTTCAAGCAGTATCTGTTTTTGGTATTAATTGTGATCTATAAATGAAAATGGCTTAAGTGGGATATGAACCAAAGTTGCGATCTAGTGACGACATACGCCTCCAACTATTCCCGTATTAGTGCATTCTAAATCAAATTACAAGCTATCTCGGACAATCGACTCACTATTTTGGCAAATTGCATTACTAATGGGTATAGTTTAGTGTGTTATTGATAAATAACATAACTTTATGACAAGAGCAAAATAGCTTCTTAAAGGAGTGATCGCGATGTGTTCTAAATAATTGCATGTCTATTGGGCCCACTCGGAATCATCCATGTTTCCCAAATGAGCTTTGTTACTTTTACCCGTTCAATCTCAAAATAATGATATCTGCCTATAAACCATTTAAATAAAAACACTTTGATGTCTTATACTCGTTGTATTTCAGCCTGCGTTTCACATCGTTTCCTTTCCTTTCATTAGAAAATCAGGACTTTTAAAAACAATTGTAACTGTAATTATTGTTTTCTTGGTTCACGGTGAACGCGGTTTAGGGGCGAAGGTACGTGGCCACTTCTCAATCTTTCTCATGGCTTTTCAAAAAGGACATCATACAGTGTGTGCATACCACGTGATAAATTACGTCATATATGCAACGTCGGAGGGCAACATTTTGCTTAAAATGAAGACTTAAATAAAAGATAACTTTTCTTGAACAACACCATTTTAAATAAAACAAATGGCAGTCCATGCCTCTTAAAGAGTCCCGTATTTGTTTTATTACCGAAATTTGATAAGCTCATTAGTTTCATCATACACTTTCCAAAGTAATGTTTTGACAGTGCTACGTCAGACGGCCGTATTGTGAAAAGGTTTGTCGAAGTGATTTAAAGAAACTAAACTCTCAATCAAACTCTGGTAAAAGACCGAAGACAGGGCACCGTAAGCGGCGTAGACTGCGCTATGTTTCGTTTAAAATGGTGAAGAAATAGTGAATTAAGTTATCTCTGTTTAAAGTCTTTTTCAAATATTATCTTTAGACTTAGCATTTATGACGCAATTTATCACGTGGTATACACACACTGATCATGACTGGTATCTGCCCAAGAAACCAACTCGAGAGTGATGCATTTACGCTATAACAAGTCTTGTATTTAAAATCGAAGAATGTTTTTTTTTCCTGAAATAAATCTTCGGTGATGTTACCGCCTAGGTTAAATTGGTGTATTTTTCTTTTATTAAACCTTACGTTAGGTGGTGTGTGGCAGCTGTCAAATGTCGACCTGTATTCTTCACTCAGTGTAGTTTTTTTCTTGTCATTTAGAACAAGTAGAATACCGCAAAAGTGAGTGCTTAAGGAAGCTCTACCATTTCTGTCTATAAACAGTCTCAATCAAACTGCGGATACTTTGTCATGTTGATGGTGTTCTACCATTGCTGTCATCGAAAAGTCTTAATACAACCGAAACTCCAATTTCATTTTGATGATGTTGCATCATAGCTGTCAATGAACAGTCTCTGTCAAACTGAGACTGCTAATTCACGTTGATGGTGTTTCATCATCACTGTCAATGAAAAGACTCTGTCAAACTGAAACTGCTTATTCACGTTGATGGTGTTTCATCATCACTGTCAATGAACAGTCTCAGTCAATCCGAGACTGCTTATTAACGTTAATTTTGTTTCATCATCACTGTCAATAGACATTCTCTGTCAATCCGAGACTGCTTATTGACGTTGTTGGTCGTGCATCATCACTGTCAATGAACTGTCTCCGTCAATCCGAGACTGCTTATTCACGTTGTTGGTCGTGCATCATCACTGTCAATGAACTGTCTCCGTCAAACCGAGACTGCTAATTCTTGTTGTCGTTGCATCATAACTGTCAATGAACAGTCTCTGTCAATCCGAGACTGCCTAGGATAAATTGGTGTTTATGTATTTTTCTTTTATTAAACCTTACGTTAGGTGGTGTGTGGCAGCTGTCAAATGTCGACCTGTATTCTTCACTCAGTGTAGTTTTTTCTTGTCATTTAGAACAAGTAGAATACCGCAAAAGTCAGTGCTTAAGGAAGCTCTACCATTTCTGTCTATAAACAGTCTCAATCAAACTGCGGATACTTTGTCATGTTGATGGTGTTCTACCATTGCGGTCAACGAAAAGTCTTAATACAACCGAAACTCCAATTTCATTTTGATGATGTTGCATCATAGCTGTCAATGAACAGTCTCTGTCAAACTGAGACTGCTAATTCACGTTGATGGTGGTGCATCATAACTGTAAGTGAACAGTCTCTGTCAATCCGAGACTGCTTATTGACGTTGTTGGTCGTGCATCATCACTGTCAATGAACTGTCTCCGTCAAACCGAGACTGCTAATTCTTGTTGTCGTTGCATCATAACTGTCAATGAACAGTCTCTGTCAATCCGGGACTGCTTATTCACGTTGATGTTGTTGCATCATAACTGTCAATAAACAGTCTCTGTGTAACCGAGCCTGCTTATTCATGTTGATGGTATTGCACCGTTTCAATGAAACCGAGGCGACTATTTTAAATTGATGGTGCTGCACCTGAACTGTCATTAAAGATACCGCTGCTTTCATCCCTCGGAGGTTTTTGTTCTTTCCAAAAGATGTATTTGATATCTCGACCTCACAATTGCCAGTAAGAGCAAAATTAAGCGCATGCTTAATGATAGCAGATACTCCCACAACTAATTTCGAAATAATCTATTCTTACTGTTGTTATTTGATGGATTAACATTGTTTTAGCAACGTTATATTAAATTAAACAAATGGCATTCTTATATGAAATGATAATTCTTCACTATTTGCAAAACCCGGAAAAACAAACTTACTCCCTTGTAGCCGATATCTTCAGCACACATTGATGGTATTTGTTATCAAACATCAACCAGGGGGATGGTCAGTGAGTGCACTTAATTGACCACCAGCAAGCTCACTGTTTGACCAAACAATTTAAAATATGTCGTCCCTGCATACCCACCATATCTTAAATCATTCTTCTCTCTGATATTAAGTAAGAAAATGTAATAGTTGACTATTTAAGGAAATATAGATAATGGTTTTGTTCACTTGATTTCAATATAAAGGGAACACAAGCTTTAAGGCGGTCTTAAACGTTTTTTAAACGCTGTTCGCACGTGTAAAATGGAGTAAAGAAGACTGCGCTCAGAGGATATGAAGAGTTTCAAATATACTATTATTATTGGAAATTGTTTAAGGTTACCATCTGCGCTTCCTCATGAGCAAATATAGGATGTTCTTGGTGACGTGTTGGTCACGTGGTATTGTAGTGGCAGATACGGTGTTGCATGAGACTCGCATGCTTAGTAGGGGGACTAGAGAAGTATAAATACCATGATAGTGGCCAGTACGATACCAGTGATTACCAGGTGACCAAGGTGGGAACGCTACACAAACTTTAAGGCTCACTTACAGAGATAAAGGACTCAAAATATAGCACGTAATGGTAAGACGAAGTTTAACTTTGTTAGTCACTATCGTTAAATAGAAGTTACTAGTAAACTAGTACATGTGTATGTGATAAGAAATATAAAATTGCACACTTAATATTAAGCAGGTCTGATTATGACTTTTTGAAATAATAACTCCTTGTTATAAAACAAACGTAAAAAAAACATAATACATATTTAAAAAAAAAATGAATAGTTATTATCATGACAATCGACGACATTTATTGGCATACATTTTGATCAACAGCATGAATTTAATTTAAACTTTTTGTTTAAAAATTTAGCTATCAGTTTCAGTTATATACAAGTTCCTCCTATTTCATAACTGATCCTGTAATAAAGCATACATACACTTAATATGCACTTAGTATTGTTATGTATTTATTTTATTTCATAAAATTTTATTGTATGTAAACAAAAGGTAAATTTTAAGATAAATAGCTTCGCTTTAGTATTTAAATATTTCCGATTTTTTGTGTGTATATTTTCTTATTTTATTTTTATGGAGTATTATTATCATTTTTGCTTTATCTTGTAGTGCGTATTCAAACACTAGTTCTGATTTATAAGTGTGCGAAAACTCTTTCATTTGTCGGTAACTAATGTATTGTAACACATATCTACTCACTATCTAAAAGGGAACATTATCTCAGATAATTAGATAAGAGAAGCAGCCCCTAGATATTTTTAAACGATTTTATTGAACGTATTATTAATTTACGATAAAATATCAATTAAAGCTGCACTCTCACAGATATACCATTTATACAACTTTTTTGTTTTTTTGTCTTGGAAAGAGCCAACTTTTGCGTAAACATCTTCAAACCAATGATATAAGATTGCTGACAAAAAATCTGATCGTAGTTTTTCAAATTTCCGTTCGAAAATTAATGTTTTATGGCTTAAACCGTTACTAACGGTTTAAGCAAAATGCATAAAACATCAATTTTTGAACTTTAATATAAAAATCTGCGATCAAATCTTGTGTCAGCAGTCTTATATAACTGGTTTCCATGGATTTTCGCAAAAATTGCCTTGTTCCAAAACAAAAAATAAAAAAGTTGTCAAAACGTTCAATCTGTGAGAGTGCAGCTTTAAAATACAAGATCATTTAAAAAATGTTTTAAAAACTACAACTTAAACTTTAGAGTGTTAATTTGCTTGGAACATTTACTATTGTTACATCAAGTAGAACATTGCGCGATGAACCATACATTTACGTTCAACTTGTTGCTTTCTTTCTATATATATATATATATATATATATATATATATATATATATATATATATATATATATATATATATATATATATATATATTAAGCGAAGTAAACGTATGATAATGCTGCATCTTTTTATTGGCTTAGTGATATATTTTTTTTTCATTTCTGTATTTTTATCATTTCGATTGAAAAGCAAGGTGATGACATTTTTGCATATTAACATTTGTATTGACTTAGTAATGAATTTTTCATTTTTGTAATTGTTCTTTTTTATTATCCAGCAAGGAACACGCAATAAAACTCGTTCCACGGTTATCTGTAAGCCGTGCGCTTGTCACGTTTTAGAACAAATTGGCCTGCCCGTTGGTATTGCCTGTCCAATATAAACCTTCCCTTATTTGTTCGATTGAAACATATTCTGCTTGGAAAATACATAAGCCCAAACAAATTATAATGTGCAGTTAGGGTTACATCTTGTCCAAATACAGGTGTACTTTTTTAATTCATTTTTATTAGGCTTTATGGAAGGACGTCATAGTCATTATTGTGAAATGGCGTTAATCAGCACATCGGTAGAAATTAGTATAAAGTTTAGTTTATTATAGGTGAAGAAAAGCTTTTCAAGTATATACAATACAAAGTATAGGCATAGAAAACAGACATTCTCACTTTTCTGAGTCTGAATTTCAAACTCAGATTAACCTCGTTAGTGAATACGGAGCCTGGCCACATTGTCTTGCTATCTGGTCATGTGACCTTGGTGACATTTAACTAAATTATGGATGTATGCATAGTGTAAGATATAGGGTGTGTCTGTAGTTACAGTTGTTTGAGATCAGTTTGTATTAAGCACACACGACACTGATTATCTCTAAATTCTCTGTTTCAGAATTCCTATACACTACTAGTACTACAAGTGGTCATGTATGTGATCACCGGCGCTCTTGCCTACCCTTCTGTCCAGATCCGAGAGAGCTACCACCAGCAGACCAAAGCCATCCGCCAGGGGGATTGCCAATATGATAACAGCCTCCATAGAAACTGCTACTCCTGTGCAAGACTTTATAACAGTCTCACCCTTTACAAGGACTGCTGTTTCGGTATTGACACAATACTGGCGGAACTCTGCGCTACCGGAGTATGATACGTGTTCCTGGAAATTGGAAAGTTGCAGCTTGACGTGGGCAGTGCAATCGGCGCTTTCACCATTCAATGGTCTCTTCTTCGAAAGTGTTTGTCTTGGGCATTTCTGGTCCCCTACACTTCTCTGATCTTCGAAGGGTTTCCCTTTACCTCCAGAAACTGGTATTATTTCAGAATCTCACCAGGAGCCACTCTCAGTGGTGTGGTTGTGGCGATAATGCGACTTTCAGGTTTTTACATACTAAAACTCTCGGCACAAGATCTCAGCAGATATATATAGCCTATTCTACAATAACGGACACATTCCAGGAAAACCTGCATGTCGGTAATAAAGCGATACAGTAGAGCTTTTACGGATTATTCTAAAACAGTGTCATGTTTAAAACAAATGTATAACGACATATGAAGAATAAAGCTATTAATATTTATATAGTATGCTATAACAGAACTAATTTCATCACGTTATTTGTTTATCTTTATGGCTTGTATCTGTGTGAATTCTTTTTTATTTCAATGGATAAATGTGTGTGCATTCTTTGTTATGACAAATGTGTTTGTGCAGTAAAATGTTATTTTTATACAAAAAGAAGAAAAATAAATTAAGCATACAACAGGTTGCGTTCTTTTTCGTAAGGACTGACATTCTATATCTTATCTCAATGTTAGTAACATACTTGTAATGTTTGAGTCTGCTCATTCTGTTCTACAAGCAGATCATGATCTTTTAGGCCGAAATGCATGGTGTTGTTTTGTCCATGTAAAAATAAAAGTTGCAACTGATTCCATCTTGATTCTATAATATTTACACTACTGAGTCTTTCCTTAAAGCGTTAAGACGTTGATTTTTTTGATATCAATACCTATACATATCACCAGCGTAGCAATCAGTGTGTGTATACCACGTGATAAATTACGTCATATATGCTACGTCGGAAGGCAATATTTTGCTTAAAATGAAGACTTAAATTAAAGATATCTTTTCTTTTACTACACCATTTTAAATGAAACAAAAGGCAGTCTATGCTGCTTACAGAGCCCCGCATCCGTTTCATTACCGGAGTTTGATTAGGTGATTAGTTTCGACAAACCTGTCTCTAAAATAACATTTTGACAGTGCTCCGTCAGACGGCCTTATTGTGAAAAGGTTTGTGTTTTAAGAAACTAAACTCTCAATCAAACTCTAGTAAAAGACCGGAGGCGGAACTCCATAAGCGGCGTAGAATGCGATATGTTTCCATTTAAATGGTGAAAAAATGTTGAAGTTATCTTTGTTTAAAGTCTTCATTCGAAGCAAAATGTTGCCTTCCGACGCAGCATTTATGACGCAATTTATCACGTGGTATACACACACTGGTAATTGGAACGGGTCTACTCTTTCAATAACAAGGGCAGTAATGTCAGGTGCGTCCATGCTTCCCGGGTCATTGTTTTGAGTGATAAACGTACTCGATTCGGTGAGTATTACCACTGTTTTCTATATGTTTCAACGATAATTTTTAGAAACGACCTTGTGCACCGAATGAAGAGCAATTGCTCGTTTACGAAGACGCTTGTTTTAGATCAAAATAATATCTGTATAAAAATATCTCGTGAAAACAATGCACGTTCTTACTAGGCTTCCCGACTCACTCAATGCATTTTTTGCTTCAAAACAACTATTTAATACCGTTCTCTTGCGTACAAACCCCACCCGATGCTTTGTTTAGGTCAATAACAGTATTGCTATTGTTTTCCGAATGCAGACGGCCAATTTTGGAGTTAAATCGGCTTATTTACGAAAATGCTTGCTGGTTCATTCTGTACATTTTTAGAACCTAGGTTCATCCCAAATCTGGAAGATCTATGGCACACTGTATTTACCCGAGTACAGTCGTTTTGTTTTAGTTTTTCAAAAATATTAAATTTGTTAATTATTTAATTAAATAAGAGGGTGTACAGATATATAATTTATATTTTCAGGGAATAAATGATGAAACGAAAGAAGAGATCAAACCTGAACCTAAATAGACAAAAAACAAGACGCTTTAAGGTAGTCCATATAAACGACATAATAAATGAACTCTGAATTTTTGTTTAGCGTTTCTTTATATATTAAAGGCACTATACACCAGTTTGGCACCAAAAAGGTTTTATCTGTAAAGAAATTCAGGACAAATATTTAAAGAAATGTTTTACTCTTTCATATCATTAATGTAGAAAATAAATCGAGACGAAGACTGGGTTGGAACCGGTGTCGCCAAAATTGCAGTCCAGTTTGGTATCCACTTTTCTCTCTTTTTCGCTATTTCATCATACGGAGTACAGCCCCTTTAACAAGAGCCGTCGTAAGACAGCGCTCTCGACTACGCCGCTTTGACTAAGAATACAATAACGATGTAATAATACCAAGTTAGGTCTCTTTATGTCAAACCTAACTAAAATTATTCGATACATAAGGTGACTTTGATGCTGCTCCCACCAGCCCGCCCAAACAATGACGAAAGTCATTCAAATAACTTGATTTCCCATTATGAAAATGTGGCTAAGAATATACAAATATGCCATTCAAAGGTAATTTAAAAAAAAATCAAAAAAAAAATCAAGGGCCATAATTTGTATTTAGGCTTTAAAGAGAGTTATGTTTCTTGTTGTAAGATGGTCGTAAATTTTGAATTTTATTAAGTGCATTTAATGAACGGTATAGAAGTTTTTTTTATTAAAATCCCAACATGCCCTTAACTTGTACTTGCCTAAAACTTTAGCCTAGGTCAATCAGGGGCCACAACCTGTATTAAGGATATGGAGTTATGCAACCTCATTGGGTGATGGTCCTGAACAATTGTGCGAATTATTAAGTCAATTGAATGAAGGGTATAGAAGTTATTAAACAATATCCCAACCTGCCCTAAAACTTAAACCTAAGTTCCATAGTCAATCAGGGGCCATAAGTTGTATTAAAGATAATATGGAGTTATCTAACCTCATTATGTGATGGCTCTAAACATCTGTGTGAAGTATTTAGTCAATTGAATGAATGGTATTGGGGTTTTAAGTGAAAATCCCAACTTGCCCTAAAACTTAAACCTGCCCTAAAACTTTAACCTAAGTCAATCAGGGGCCATAACTTGTATTTAGGATAATACGGAGTTATGTAACCTCATTGTGTGATGGTCCTGAACAACTGTGTGAAATATTAAGTCAATTAAACAAAGGATATAGAAGTTATTAATAAATATTCCAACTTGCCCTAAAACTTTAACCTAAGTTTCATAGTCAATCAGGGGCCATAATCTGTGTAAATTATAATATGGAGTTATCTAACCTCATCATGTGATGGCCCTGAACAACTGCGTGAAGTATTAAGTCAATTGAATGTAGGGTATTGGACTTATAAGTGAAAATCCCAACTTGCCCTAAAACTTTAACCAGATGCCGACGCTGGGGCGAGTAGTATAGCCCACCTATTCTTAGTCGAGCTAAAAATTGCTAATGTAATAATGTAAGGGAAAATTGTGAATTATTTAAAACTACCTTTTTAGGAAATAGCAATGAAGAGGAACTAAGAGGTTTTCTTAAAGAGTGTGCTATATGTTTACTTTGGCAATCGAAATAAAAAGGGAGACAACCTGCAGCAAACAGTCAACAGTTTAAGGTCTTAAAACTGTTTTATGTATATAAAACCGTGTCTCGACTTATTATATAACCTCCAAAAATAATGACAGTTCTACTTTAAGTAGAGAGCCCTGTCAGAGTGTGTATACTACGTGATAAATAATGTCATAAACGCTACGTCCGAAAACAAAATTTTGCTTCGAATGATTACTTTAAACAAAGATAATTTTCCTATTTCTTCACCATTTTAAATGAAATATAGCGCAGTCTACGCCGTTAACGGAGCCCCGCCTTCGGTCGTTTACCAGTGTTTGATTGAGAGTTTAGTTTCTTAAAACACTTCGACAAAACTTGTCACAATACGGCTGTCTGACGGAGCACTGTCAAAACAGGTTTGTCGAAGTGTTTGTTGAAACTAATCACCTTATCAAACTCCGGAAAACAACGAAGGTGGGACTTTTTATGTGGCATAAGCTGCCCTTTGTATCATTTTAAATGGTGTAGTTTAAAAGTCATCTTCGATTTAAGTCTTCATTTTAAGCAAAAAGTTGCCTTCCGACGTAGCATATATGACGTTATTTATCACGAGGTGTACTCATATTGCCTGTACAAAAGTACCCTTCTTAGACGTGTTAAAACATATACATTAATTTTAAAAAAATCGACGCCTTTTATTCGTTATTTTAATCTTTAAGATTTGGGATGAACCTAGGTTCTAAAAATGTACAGAATGAACCAGCAAGCATTTTCGTAAATAAGCCGATTAAATTCCAAAATTGGCTGTCTGCATTCGTAAAACAATAGCAATACTGTTATTGACCAAAAAAAGTATCGGGTGGGGTTTGTACGCAAGAGAACGGTATTAAATAGTTGTTTTGAAGCAAAAAATGCATTGAGTGAGTCGGGAAGCCTAGTAAGAACGTGCATTGTTTTCACGAGATATTTTTATACAGATATTATTTTGATCTAAAACAAGCGTTTTCGTAAACGAGCAATTGCTCTTCATTCGGTGCACAAGGTCGTTTCTAAAAATAAGCGTTGAAACATATTGAAAACAGTGGTAATACTCACCGAATCGAGTACGTTTATCACTCAAAACAATGAACCGGGAAGCATGGACGCACCTGACATTACTGCCCTTGAATAAAACTTGACGAATTGTGAAAAATTCTGCCAGCCGGTGTGAAAGCAGGTGATTTTTATAAACACATTTTGGTTATCTCTCATTACCGAGTTGTTCGATGAATAGTTTATATTTAGCAAGCTAAATGCCTTAATATTGAACAAAAATGAAAAGACATTGTAGTCCGTAGACGAAAACACTTGATTCTTTACAAAACGGCTTCATTGTGATTTTATTGTTCCTGTAAGTGTCGTCTCTGACCTTTACCAAGCTAGTACCATTCATCTTTTCTAGAACAACCGTACCACCTACCATCCCACAGTTCACGTGATTCTGTTCATCATCTCGCTATATGCGTGACGTCAGTAGTTCCTGTTCTGCAGGGGAAGCAACCGGTGCGATTCAAGGTTTCAATGTTGAAGTATTATTGAAACACATGGCTTAATTTTAAGCATAATAATTGTAAAATGAAACATATTAACACATAGCATTGAACAAATAATAAATTGTCATAATAATTCATGTTCATACGTCAAAACAAAACAAAACATCAAAATAATTTGTGAGTTTTACATTACTTTTAACTGTTCAATCTAAATTGAAAAAAAAAAACAGACAGAAACTATACATAAATTTCAGAAACTTTTAACCAGATTGAAAGGTTCATCAAATAAAAATCTCTCAAATTGAAATACATCTTTAAAAATCCTATAATTTAAAAACATAATCTAGACTCATGAACTTGACTCCTACAATTCGGTACATATTGACCCTACAATGCTCTCTTAACAGTTTGTATAACAGATGAAATGTGCGGTACATGTTGTGGGTACCAAAACTGAGACCATCCAAGACCGTCCAACATCAGGCGCGTAGCTGACTATACCCAAATACGCTGTTGCGTAATGAATTGTTAACAGGTATCATACCAAAAACACCGAATTTGAAATAAAAACCGAGGGGGTGGGGTGGGGGGAGGGTAGGGTGTGATGGGGTAAATATACCCACCCCAAGGTACCGTGTAATCCCAAATTGTCCCTAACTACGCGCCTGAACATAGAATGTATTGAGCTAAACCAGCTTGAATGAACAGTTTCTGACGTATGTTACTTAATACATTAGTCAGTACAATAAACTGGAAATCTTATCTCTATCACTTACAATGTTATACCAGAAATTCAACATTTTTGATTTGATTTGGACATCAATAGGAAAAAACCAAAACTCGCCATACAACATGATATTTGACGTGCTTGGCGTGCATTTCAAATAGTTTTTTTACAAACTTCCGTTGCAACTGAGGAATAACAGTGTTGTTTTAACACCCCAGACTTCCGATGCATATGCATGTACTAGAATTGGACAACAAATTGTATCGAAAAGGTGGATCTGAATATCAATAGGTAATCCCATAGCACGCAGTTTAGTCAGAAGAGGAAACATAGCCTTTTTCTTGACTTAAAGATGAGATTTTGTTTAGCAATCTTCCCACTGTAATTTAACAAAACCTCAAGGTATCTAAAATGATCAACAACCTCAACATTATTCCCTTGATAATACAAAGAATGGTTATTCCTCAACTTGCCTCTAGAAACATCTAGAAAACAATCAAACTTCAATCAAACTTCAGTTTTTGTAACTGTCACCTTTAAGCTCCATAAAGCACAGTGATCATTCATGGTATTAAGAGCCAATAGCAGATCCTTTTCAGATTCAGCAAAAACTTCTGTGTCATCTGTATAAAACAACAAATATAATTTGGAAAAACACTTTAAGGTCCTTTGTATCTAGAACTCTATGAATACCATCAGTTAAAAGATTTGTTGGACATAAAATATGTGTTTTAAACCACTCCATTTTTGAATCTGTCTGTAGACATAAATCAGGCCAAATCATAGAAAAAAACATAATGATCATATTCTAGATAATAATAAAGCCACTGAGTACTGGTTCTCCCAAATGAGAATCTAACACTGTGCCAATCGTCCGTTCGACTTGGAAGGCAGTGGAAGTATATACCGCTCTACCCACATGCTTTTATTGATGATAGAAAATATCTTATAAAATATTTTTTCAATTTTTCACACACGACCTTAGCTTACGACAATCATGGCTTGTTCCATAAGCGAATGAGACACACATATGACATTATCTCTTGTAAAGTTCCATTAATTTTGAATCTAGCTTCCACCATATAACGTGTGCATATGAAATGGGTATGATGACATGCTACCATGTTTAAAAATTTAACGGCTAAAATAATACCGTTTACATGTAGTATAAATTGACATTGTTTGGAGGAACAAGTTTTGACCAATACATTTTTGATACACGATTACTACTCGGGAAAAAACATCACTACTAGTTCATTAAAAACAAATGCAGTTTTGTCTTCAGGATTTGAGTTTGAACGTCAGCTTACTTGTCCTGCATTCGAGCAGTTGGTTGTTCGAAAGCTCACTTGTCCTTAATTCGAGCGGTTGGGTGTTCTGAAGCTAACTTGTCCTTCATTCGAAGTGTTGGGTGTTCTGAAGCTCACTTGTCCTGCATTTAGGCGCTTGGGTATTATGAAGCTCACTTGTCCTACATTCAAGCGCTTGGGCGTTCTGAAGCTCACTTGTCCTTCATTCGAAGTGTTGGGTGTTCTGAAGCTCACTTGTCCTGCATTTAAGCGCTTGGGTATTATGAAGCTCACTTGTCCTTCATTCGAGCGGTTGTGTGTTCTGAAGCTCACTTGTCCTTCATTCGAGCGGTTGGGTGTTCTGAGGCTCACTTGTCCTGCATTCGAGAAGTTGGGTGTTCTGAGGCTCACTTGTCCTGCATTCAAGCGCTTGGGTATTATGAAGCTCACTTGTCCTGCATTTAAGCGCTTGGGTGTTCTAAAGCCAACTTGTCCTTCATTCGAAGTGTTGGGTGTTCTGAAGCTCACTTGTCCTGCATTTAAGCGCTTGGGTATTATGAAGCTCACTTGTCCTGCATTCTAGCGCTTGGGTGTTCTGAAGCTCACTTGTCCTCCATTAAAACGCTTGGGTGTTCTGAAGCTCACTAGTCCTGCATTTAAGCGCTTGGGTATTTTGAAGCTCACTTTTCCTTCATTCGAGAGATTGGGTGTTCTGAAGCTCACTTGTCCTGCATTCAAGCGCTTGGGTGTTCTGAAGCTCACTTGTCCTGCATTTAAGCGCTTGGGTATTCTGAAGCTCACTTGTCCTGCATTCAAGCGCTTGGGTGTTCTGAAGCTAACTTGTCCTTCATTTGAAGTGTTGGGTGTTCTGAAGCTCACTTGTCCTGCATTTAAGCGCTTGGGTATTATGAAGCTCACTTGTCCTTCATTCGAGCGGTTGGGTGTTCTGTAGCTCACTTGTCCTGCATTCGAGAGGTTGGGTGTTCTGAAGCTCACTTGTCCTGCATTCAAGCGCTTGGGTGTTCTGAAGCTAACTTGTCCTTCATTCGAGCGGTTGGGTGTTCTGAGGCTCACTTGTCCTGCATTTGATAGGTTGGGTGTTCTGAAGCTCACTTGTCCTGCATTCAAGCGCTTGGGTGTTCTGAAGCTCACTTGTCCTGCATTTAAGCGCTTGGGTATTATGAAGCTCATTTGTCCTGCATTCGAGAGGTTTGGTGTTCTGAAGCTCACTTGTCCTGCATTCAAGCGCTTTGGTATTATGAAGCTCACTTGTCCTGCATTCGAGAGGTTGGGTGTTCTGAAGCTCACTTGTCCTGCATTCAAGCGCTTGGGTATTATGAAGATCACTTGTCCTACATTTAAGAGCTTGGGTATTATGAAGCTCACTTGTCCTGCATTCGAGAGGTTGGGTGTTCTGAAGCTCACTTGTACTGCATTTTAGCACTTGTGTGTTCTGAAGCTCACTTGTCTTTAAGCGCTTGGGTGTTCTGAAGCTCACTTGTCCTGCATTTAAGCGCTTGGGTATTATCAAGCTCACTTGTCCTGCATTCAAGCGCTTGGGTGTTCTGAAGCTAACTTGTCCTGCATTCAAGCGCTTGGGTGTTCTGAAGCTAACTTGTCCTTCATTCGAAGTGTTGGGTGTTCTGAAGCTCACTTGTCCTGCATTTAAGCGCTTGGGTATTATGAAGCTCACTTGTCCTTCATTCGAGCGGTTGTGTGTTCTGAAGCTCACTTGTCCTTCATTCGAGCGGTTGGGTGTTCTGAGGCTCACTTGTCCTGCATTCGAGAAGTTGGGTGTTCTGAGGCTCACTTGTCCTGCATTCAAGCGCTTGGGTATTATGAAGCTCACTTGTCCTGCATTTAAGCGCTTGGGTGTTCTGAAGCCAACTTGTCCTTCATTCGAAATGGTGGGTGTTCTGAAGCTCACTTGTCCTGCATTTAAGCGCTTGGGTGTTCTGAAGCTCACTTGTCCTGCATTTAAGCGCATGGGTGTTCTGAAGCTCACTTGTCCTGCATTCTAGAGATTGGGTGTTCTGAAGCTCACTTGTCCTGCATTCAAGCGCTTGGGTGTTCTGAAGCTCACTTGTCCTGCATTAAAGCGCTTGGGTATTATGAAGCTCACTTGTCCTGCATTCAAGCGCTTGGGTGTTCTGAAGCTAACTTGTCCTTCATTCGAAGTGTTGGGTGTTCTGAAGCTCACTTGTCCTGCATTTAAGCGCTTGGGTATTATGAAGCTCACTTGTCCTTCATTCGAGCAGTTGGGTGTTCTGTAGCTCACTTGTCCTGCATTCGAGAGGTTGGGTGTTCTGAAGCTCACTTGTCCTGCATTTAAGCGCTTGGGTGTTCTGAAGCTAACTTGTCCTTCATTCGAGCGGTTGGGTGTTCTGAGGCTCACTTGTCCTGCATTTGATAGGTTGGGTGTTCTGAAGCTCACTTGTCCTGCATTCAAGCGCTTGGGTGTTCTGAAGCTCACTTGTCCTGCATTTAAGCGCTTGGGTATTATAAAGCTCACTTGTCCTGCATTCGAGAGGTTTGGTGTTCTGAAGCTCACTTGTCCTGCATTCAAGCGCTTTGGTATTATGAAGCTCACTTGTCCTGCCTTCGAGAGGTTGGGTGTTCTGAAGCTCACTTGTCCTGCATTCAAGCGCTTGGGTATTATGAAGATCACTTGTCCTACATTTAAGAGCTTGGGTATTATGAAGCTCACTTGTCCTGCATTCGAGAGGTTGGGTGTTCTGACGCTCACTTGTACTGCATTTAAGCGCTTCTGTGTTCTGAAGCTCACTTGTCTTTAAGCGCTTGGGTCTTCTGAAGCTCACTTGTCCTGCATTTAAGCGCTTGGGTATTATGAAGCTCACTTGTGCTGCATTCAAGCGCTTGGGTGTTCTGAAGCTAACTTGTCCTTCATTCGAAGTGTTGGGTGTTCTGAAGCTCACTTGTCCTGCATTTAAGCGCTTGGGTATCATGAAGCTCACTTGTCCTTCATTCGAGCGGTTGGGTGTTCTGAAGCTCACTTGTCCTGCATTCAAGCGCTTGGGTGTTCTGAAGCTCACTTGTCCTGCATTTAAGCGCTTGTGCGTTCTGAAGCTCACTTGTCCTGCATTCAAGCGCTTGTGTGTTCTGAAGCTCACTTGTCCTGCATTTAAGCGCTTGGGTATTATGAAGCTCACTTGTCCTGCATTCAAGCGCTTGGGTGTTCTGAAGCTCACTTGTACTGCATTCAAGCGCTTGGGTGTTCTGAAGCTCACTTGTCCTTCATTCAAGCGCTTGGGTGGTCTGAAGCTCACTTGTCCTGCATTTAAGGGCTTGGGTGTTCTGAAGCTCACTTGTCCTGCATTCGAGAGGTTGGGTGTTCTGAAGCTCACTTGTCCTGCATTTAAGCGCTTGGGTATTATGAAGCTCACTTGTCCTGCATTCAAGCGCTTCGGTGTTTAGAAGCTCACTTGTCCTGCATTCGAGCAGTTGGTTGTTCGGAAGCTCACTTGTCCTTCATTCGAGCGGTTGGGTGTTCTGAAGCTAACTTGTCCTTCATTCGAAGTGTTGGGTGTTCGGAAGCTCACTTGTCCTGCATTTAAGCGCTTGGGTGTTCTGAAGCTCACTTGTCCTGCATTTAAGCGCTTGGGTATTATGAAGCTCATTTGTCCTGCATTCAAGCGCTTGGGTGTTCTGAAGCTCACTTGTCCTGTATTCGAGCGCTTGGGTGTTCTGAAGCTCACTTGTCCTTCATTCGAGAGGTTGGGTGTTCTGAAGCCCACTTGTCCTACATTTCAGGGCTTTGGTGTTCTGAAGCTCACTTGTCCTGCATTCAATTGCTTGGGTGTTCTGAAGCTCACTTGTCCTGCATTCGAGCGGTTGGGTGTTCTGAGGCTCACTTGTCCTGCATTCAAGCGCTTAGGTGTTCTGAACTCACTTGTCCTGCGTTCAAGCGCTTGGGTGTTCTAAAGCTCACTTGTCCTGCATTTAAGCGCTTGGGTATTATGAAACTCACTTGTCCTGCATTCAAGCCCTTCGGTGTTCTGAAGCTCACTTGTCCTTCATTCGAAGTGTTGGGTGTTCTGAAGCTCACTTGTCCTGCATTTAAGCGCTTGGGTATTATGAAGCTCACTTGTCCTGTATTCGAGCGCTTGGGTGTTCTGAAGCTCACTTGTCCTGCATTCGAGCGCTTGGGTGTTCTGAAGCTCACTTGTCCTTCATTCGAGAGGTTGGGTGTTCTGAAGCCCACTTGTCCTACATTTAAGGGCTTTGGTGTTCTGAAGCTCACTTGTCCTGCATTCAATTGCTTGGGTGTTCTGAAGCTCACTTGTCCTGCATTCGAGCGGTTGGGTGTTCTGAGGCTCACTTGTCCTTCATTCGAGAGGTTGGGTGTTCTGAAGCTCACTTGTCCTGCATTCAAGCGCTTCGGTGTTCTGAAGCTCACTTGTCCTGCATTCGAAGTGTTGGGTGTTCTGAAGCTCACTTGTCCTGCATTTAAGCGCTTGGGTATTATGAAGCTCACTTGTCCTGTATTCGAGCGCTTGGGTGTTCTGAAGCTCACTTGTCCTGCATTCGAGAGGTTGGGTGTTCTGAGGCTCACTTGTCCTGCATTCAAGCGCTTGGGTATTCTGAAGCTCACTTGTCCTGCATTCGAGAGATTGGGTGATCTGAAGCTCACTTGTCCTGCATTTGAGAGGTTGGGTGTTCTGAAGCTCACTTGTCCTGCATTTAAGCGCTTGTGTGTTCTGAAGCTAACTTCTCCTTCATTCGAAGTGTTGGGTGTTCTGAAGCTCACTTGTCCTGCATTCGAGAGGTTGGGTGTTCTGTAGTTCACTTGTCCTGTATTCAAGCGCTTGGGTGTTCTGAAGCTCACTTGTCCTGCATTTAAGCGCTTGTGTGTTCTGAAGCTCACTTGTCCTGCATTCAAGTGCTTGTGTGTTCTGAAGCTCACTTGTCCTGCATTTAAGCGCTTGGGTGTTCTGAAGCCCACTTGTCCTGCATTCGAGAGGTTGGGTGTTCTGTAGCTCACTTGTCCTGTATTCGAGCGCTTGGGTGTTCTGAAGCGCACTTGTCCTGCATTTAAGCTCTTGTGTGTTCTGAAGCTCACTTGTCCTGCATTCGAGCGCTTGGGTGTTCTAAAGCTCACTTGTCCTGCATTTAAGGGCTTGGGTGTTCTGAAGCTCACTTGTCCTGCATTCCAGCGCTTGGGTGTTCTGAAGCGCACTTGTCCTGCATTCGAGCAGTTGGTTGTTCGGAAGCTCACTTGTCCTTCATTCGAGAGGTTGGGTGTTCTGAAGCTCACTTGTCCTGCATTCGAGAGATTGGGTGTTCTGAAGCCCACTGATCCTGCATTCAAGCGCTTGGGTGTTTTGAAGCTCACTTGTCCTGTATTTAAGCGCTTGGGTGTTCTGAAGCCCACTTGTCCTGCATTTAAGGGCTTGGGTGTTCTGAAGCTCACTTGTCGTTCATTCGAGCAGTTGGTTGTTCGGAAGCTCACTTGTCCTGCATTCGAGCAGTTGGTTTTTCGGAAGCTCACTTGTCCTACATTCGAGAGGTTGGGTGTTCTGAAGCTCACTTGTCCTGCATTTAAGCGCTTGGGTGTTCTGAAGCTCACTTGTCCTGAATTTAAGGGCTTGGGTGTTCTGAAGCTCACTTGTCCTGCATTTAAGCGCTTGCGTGTTCTGAAGCCCACTTGTCCTGCATTTAAGGGCTTGGGTGTTCTGAAGCTCACTTGTCCTGCATTCGAGACGTTGGGTGTTCTGAAGCTCACTTGTCCTTCATTCGAGAGCTTGGGTGTTCTGAAGCTCACTTGTCCTGCATTCGAGAGGTTGGGTGTTCTGAAGCTCACTTGTCCTGCATTTAAGGGATTGGGTGTTCTGAAGCTCACTGGTCCTGCATTCAAGCGCTTGGGTGTTCTGAAGCTCACTTGTCCTGTATTTAAGCGCTTGGGTGTTCTGAAGCCCACTTGTCCTGCATTTAAGGGTTTGGGTGTTCTGAAGCTCACTTGTCCTTCATTCGAGCATTTGGTTGTTCGGAAGCTCACTTGTCCTGCATTCGAGCAGGTGGTTTTTGGAAGCTCACTTGTCCTACATTCGAGAGCTTGGGTGTTCTGAAGCGCACTTGTCCTGCATTCGAGCAGTTGGTTTTTCGGAAGCTCACTTGTCCTACATTCGAGAGGTTGTGTGTTCTGAAGCTCACTTGTCCTGCATTTAAGCGCTTGGGTGTTCTGAAGCTCACTTGTCCTGCATTTAAGGGCTTGGTTGTTCTGAAGCTCACTTGTCCTGCATTCAACCGCTTGGGTGTTCTGAAGCTCATTTGTCCTGCATTTAAGCGCTTGGGTGTTCTGAAGCTCACTTGTCCTGCATTTAAGCGCTTGCGTGTTCTGAAGCTCACTTGTCCTGCATTCGAGAGGTTGGGTGTTCTGAAGCTCACTTGTCCTGCATTCGAGAGGTTGTGTGTTCTGAACTCACTTGTATTGCATTTAAGGGCTTGGGTGTTCTGAAGCTCACTTGTCCTGCATTTAAGCGTTTGTGTGTTCTGAAGTTCACTTGTCCTGCATTTAAGCGCTTGGGTGTTCTGAAGCCCACTTGTCCTGCATCTAAGGGCTTGGGTGTTCTGAAGCTCACTTGTCCTGCATTCGAGAGGTTGGGTGTTCTGAAGCTCACTTGTCCTGCATTTAAGCGCTTGGGTGTTCTGAAGCCCACTTGTCCTGCATTTAAGGGCTTGGGTGTTCTGAAGCTCACTTGTCCTGCATTCGAGAGCTTTGGTGTTCTGAAGCTCACTTGTCCTGCATTCGAGAGGTTGTGTGTTCTGAACTCACTTGTATTGCATTTAAGGGCTTGGGTGTTCTGAAGCTCACTTGTCCTGCATTTAAGCGCTTGTGTGTTCTGAAGCTCACTTGTCCTGCATTCAAGCGCTTGGGTGTTCTGAAGCCCACTTGTCCTGCATCTAAGGGCTTGGGTGTTCTGAAGCTCACTTGTCCTGCATTCGAGAGGTTGGGTGTTCTGAAGCTCACTTGTCCTGCATTTAAGCGCTTGGGTATTATGAAGCTCACTTGTCCTTCATTCGAGAGGTTGGGTGTTCTGAAGCTCACTTGTCCTGCATTTAAGCGCTTGGGTGTTCTGAAGCTCACTTGTCCTGCATTCAAGCGCTTGGGTGTTCTGAAGCTCACTTGTCCTGCATTCAAGGACTTGGGTGTTCTGAAGCTCACTTGTCCTGCATTTAAGCGCTTGGGTGTTCTGAAGCTCACTTGTCCTGCATTCAAGCGCTTGGGTGTTCTGAAGCTCACTTTTCCGGCATTAAAGCGCTTGGGTATTCTGAAGCTCACTTTCCCGGCATTAAAGCGGCTGGGTGTTCTGAAGCTAACTTGTCTTGCATTCAATCGTTTGGGTGTTCTGAAGCTCGCTTGTCTTGCATTCGACCGGTTGGTTGTTCTGCATCTCAAATTTGTATTCGAACGCTTGGGTGTTCTGAGGCTCACGTGTAATGAATTCCAGATGTTGGTTGTTCTCAACCTCACGAGTGGAGAATTCGAGCGGTTGGGTTTTCTGAAGCTCACGAGTAAAGCATTCGAGCGAATGGGTTTTCTGAAGCTCACGAGTAGAGCATTCGAGCGGTTGGATTTTCTGCAGCTCACGAGTAGAAAATTCGAGCAATTGGTTGTTCTGAAGCTCACGAGTAGAGCAATCGAGCGGTCGGGTGTTCTGAAGCTCGAGAGTAGAGCAATTGAGCGGTCGGGTGTTCTGAAGCTCACAGGTACTGCATTCTAGCGTTTTGGTGTTCTGAAGCTCACGAGTAGATCAATCGAGCGGTCGGGTGTTCTGAAGCTTACAGGTACTGCATTCGAGCGGTTTGGTGTTCTGAAGCTCACGGGTACTGCATTCTAGCGGTTTGGTGTTCTTAAGCTCACGGGTAGATCAATCGAGCGGTCGGGTGTTATGAAGCTCACAGGTACTGCATTCTAGCGGTTTGGTGTTCTGAAGCTCACGGGTAGATCAATCGAGCGGTCGGGTGTTCTGAAGCTCACGGGTACTGCATTCTAGCGGTTTGGTGTTCTGAAGCTCACGGGTACTCTTTTCTAGCGGTTTTGTGTTCTTAAGCTCACGGGTAGATCAATCGAGCGGTCGGGTGTTCTGAAGCTCACGAGTAGAGCAATTGAGCGGTCGGGTGTTCTGAAGCTCACAGGTACTGCATTCTAGCGGTTTGGTGTTCTTAAGCTCACGGGTAGATCAATCGAGCGGTCGGGTGTTATGAAGCTCACAGGTACTGCATTCTAGCGGTTTGGTGTTCTGAAGCTCACGGGTAGATCAATCGAGCGGTCGGGTGTTCTGAAGCTCACGGGTGCTGCATTCTAGCGGTTTGGTGTTCTGAAGCTCACGGGTACTCTTTTCTAGCGGTTTGGTGTTCTTAAGCTCACGGGTAGATCAATCGAGCGGTCGGGTGTTCTGAAGCTCACGAGTAGAGCAATTGAGCGGTCGGGTGTTCTGAAGCTCACAGGTACTGCATTCTAGCGGTTTGGTGTTCTTAAGCTCACGGGTAGATCAATCGAGCGGTCGGGTGTTATGAAGCTCACAGGTACTGCATTCTAGCGGTTTGGTGTTCTGAAGCTCACGGGTAGATCAATCGAGCGGTCGGGTGTTCTGAAGCTCACGGGTGCTGCATTCTAGCGGTTTGGTGTTCTGAAGCTCACGGGTACTCTTTTCTAGCGGTTTGGTGTTCTTAAGCTCACGGGTAGATCAATCGAGCGGTCGGGTGTTCTGAAGCTCACGAGTAGAGCAATTGAGCGGTCGGGTGTTCTGAAGCTCACAGGTACTGCATTCTAGCGTTTTGGTGTTCTGAAGCTCACGAGTAGATCAATCGAGCGGTCGGGTGTTCTGAAGCTTACAGGTACTGCATTCGAGCGGTTTGGTGTTCTGAAGCTCACGGGTACTGCATTCTAGCGGTTTGGTGTTCTTAAGCTCACGGGTAGATCAATCGAGCGGTCGGGTGTTATGAAGCTCACAGGTACTGCATTCTAGCGGTTTGGTGTTCTGAAGCTCACGGGTAGATCAATCGAGCGGTCGGGTGTTCTGAAGCTCACGGGTACTGCATTCTAGCGGTTTGGTGTTCTGAAGCTCACGGGTACTCTTTTCTAGCGGTTTTGTGTTCTTAAGCTCACGGGTAGATCAATCGAGCGGTCGGGTGTTCTGAAGCTCACGAGTAGAGCAATTGAGCGGTCGGGTGTTCTGAAGCTCACAGGTACTGCATTCTAGCGGTTTGGTGTTCTTAAGCTCACGGGTAGATCAATCGAGCGGTCGGGTGTTATGAAGCTCACAGGTACTGCATTCTAGCGGTTTGGTGTTCTGAAGCTCACGGGTAGATCAATCGAGCGGTCGGGTGTTCTGAAGCTCACGGGTGCTGCATTCTAGCGGTTTGGTGTTCTGAAGCTCACGGGTACTCTTTTCTAGCGGTTTGGTGTTCTTAAGCTCACGGGTAGATCAATCGAGCGGTCGGGTGTTCTGAAGCTCACGAGTAGAGCAATTGAGCGGTCGGGTGTTCTGAAGCTCACAGGTACTGCATTCTAGCGTTTTGGTGTTCTGAAGCTCACGAGTAGATCAATCGAGCGGTCGGGTGTTCTGAAGCTCACAGGTACTGCATTCTAGCGGTTTGGTGTTCTGAAGCTCACGGGTAGATCAATCGAGCGGTCGGGTGTTCTGAAGCTCACAGGTACTGCATTCTAGCGGTTTGGTGTTCTGAAGCTCATAGGTACTGCATTCTAGCGTTTTGGTGTTCTGAGGCTCACGAGTAGATCAATCGAGCGGTCGGGTGTTCTGAAGCTCACAGGTACTGCATTCTAGCGGTTTGATGTTTTGAAGCTCACAGGTACTGCATTTTAGCGTTTTGGTGTTCTGAGGCTCACGAGTAGATCAATCGAGCGGTCGGGTGTTCTGAAGCTCAGACGTACTGCATTCGAGCGGTTTGGTGTTCTGAAGCTCACGGGTACTGCATTCTAGCGGTTTGGTGTACTGCTCACGGGTACTGCATTCTAGCGGTTTGGTGTTCTTAAGCTCACGAGTAAAGCATTCGAGCGGTTTGGTGTTCTTAAGCTCACGAGTAGAGCATTCGATCGGTTGGGTGTTCTGAAGCTCACGAGTAGAGCATTTGAGCGGTTGGGTGTTTTGAGGCTCACGAGAAGAGCATTCGAGCGGTTGGTTGTTCTGAAACTCACGAGTAGAGCATTTGAGCGGTTGAGTGTTCTGAGGCTCACGAGTAGAGCATTCGAGCGGTTGGGTGTTCTGAAGCTCACGAGTAGAGCATTTGAGCGGTTTGGTGTTCTGAAGCTCATCCTTATCTTAAGTTTTTAACGAATAAACTATCGCCGATTTGAGGCACACATTACTTTTGATTTATTTGCATTGAGGCCATGCAACCATTTCAAAAAATCCTACCGAAAAAAAAGGATGACATTGCGTTCTGTTTTAAATATAACGGACGAAAGAGTTCACTTAGCAAAGGTAGAGTTGTTCAAACACATTAGATACTGACTTCTTTATGAAATGTTATTTTGGCCAGGAGAGACGGACATGCACGTTTTGTGAGACATTTCATAAACAAAATTTAACTACACAATTCAATAACATCGAAAAAGAGGATTTTTAAAGAATATTTGTTTGTGTTATTTCCTACATCACAATAAAATATTATCAATAAGGTATTGTGAGTACTTAATTAATAAATATATCACAAGATAATAATTTTATATAATTAGACCATGTCACACACACATTAACTTACGATAACACAATTTAGAATACAACCTACATTCTATGCCAATGAAAATGCAGACAGGCATTTATTAAGTACTAGACTAAATCATGAAGAATTTCAACTTTCGCCAATCATCCCTGTGTCAGATTTTGCGTTAACGATGTGTCAGCCAATGAGGTTGTATTCTTAGGCAGTTCGATAACCTGAAGTAATATTTAAATGATTAAAATGGGCTCGTTCGCTACGCTCACTCCGCTCACACTTCATGCCGTCTAACTATTACATTGTTACATAGCTAAACATATGTTCGAAGTATGGAAAGGCATTCACAGTTGAAAAAGGTTACAGTTATGTGATACTAAAGGTTAGTGCAACATGGCCAGTGCCACACGGTCAATGCCTCCAGTCAAGAATCACTGAACTAGGTATTATATTATGTATATGTAGTTTACAATGATGACGAAGACCTAGAAGAGAATTGACTTAACCAGGCGAAACCACTTCAATCTTCACAAAAAGATCGCTTCATTGTGACTGTATTGTGCCGTTCTGTGTCGTCTCTGACATTATACAATGCGAGTACTATTCATTAGTGCTGTATTATTGAACTCTAGTACCATTTCAGTGTTTGTTAGATAGAGATAGCAATTAAAACGTGCATTGCTTTCAATACTGATCTTATAACATCCGTTACAGGAACTCTTGTACAATGTTCATTTTCTTTTTATCTAAATGGGGTCAGTTTTTTTTTAAATAACTAATAATTACGAAACAGCAAACGACAGCAAACGACAGTTACAAAATTATTTAAATCCATGCTTGCTTACGCTTTTCGGACAATACAAATAAACCATTTTCTGTCATATTTTCAAATATTCATGAATGGTTTTATTCGTAAATCTGATGCCGATTTACCAAGGGTACAATTTGTTTATTCGCATACACTGTACATCATAAATATTTGACTGTCGTGTGATAGTGCTAAACACTGGTGCACGTTAAAAGCTCAGGGTAACTTTAACCGGGGTTTCCTTCTGTCTGTGTTCTATGTTTCATAAGCCTAATATTACTAACACTTATCGGAGCACTCGCAGAATAGGCCTTGTCCGAGTGCGACTATAAATAAACCCAAAACCATGGATTATGTCCCGCTTCCGGGAGGGACGTTAAACGGTGGTTACGTGTGACAATGCTATACGTTTATTTATGCTAAAGAACCAGAGAAACTGTTACCAGGGTTACAACCTGTCCATCCAATTAATATGACACAGAGCAAACGCCGATGAATGCGTTTTCCCTTGCCGTTATTAATGCACCAATCTATTGTAACCACGCCCCCCCCCCCGCCCCCAGGTCCGGGGGTATACCGGGGATAGCCGGGGAAATGGGCCGTGTTTTTACCTTCCAGGTGGCCCCGCAGTGCCGGGTGATTGCGGTGGTTTTGTCTTCCCGCCAAATATAGCGGGGAATGGACCTTACCTAGAGTCCCTTGGGTGCGAGGGCATTTGGCGGGGGTTTCACGAGCATTTCGTCCCCGCAGGGTGGGGACTTTGCCCGGGCTTGGCTGGACCGAAAGTTAAAGTCCCGTTATTCCCCGGACCTGGGGGGGGAGGGGCGTGGTTACAATTGACTGGTGCATAACATAAACGTAAACTCCCGTCTATGTCATTCGGACCACGCCGATAGCCTATTAGAAGAGCATTCCCTTTGGGTGCGGAATGTTATGGGTTTGGTTCCTTGCTCGGTCACACCGACATACGTTAAACATAGTAGCAGTAGCTTTGGCATTGAAAGGGTATGACTGGTTAAATTGTAGTCAGTACTGGTTTTACCCAGGACAATTCTGTCCCGTGTATAAGTGGTTCAAACTCATTCAAACATTTATCAACTATTTCAGAATTGAAATATAAGCCTAATCGAAGCAAATGTTAACTTAATTACTATGAAGAAAAAAGACCTTTATTAAAACTGATAAATTACTGAATTAAGCCTAAACAGCAGTGCCAATTGCGATTCAGTCGTTTAAACGCAGCCACCTAACATAGCTCGCCTTTGCAAATTCAAGGTTTTTATAGTACATGTACGTCTTCATGTGGTCTCATAATGAAGGAACTAATGAACAAACCATCTCTGTTATCAGTTTAACCATGGCAATGAAAATAAAAACTACATTTTATGGTGATTTCACTAGGGAGCATCTCGTGGTTTAAAAAGTACATTGGACGAACAAGATGGTCAACATAATAGTCGACAACGAAATAAGGGGTGACATTGTTGCTGATACTTTAGGATCTGCAGAATAGACGCAGAGTACCCGCTTAGAAACACGTTATTAAACAAGAACATAGCAAAGCAGCTATGACACAAACATAACAGTTCGATTTCATAATTGGCCAATAAAATGAAGAAAAAGGTCACATATATTTTATTTTGTATGTATCAAATAACTGAAAACGGCATTTTATTTTTATTTAGGCTAGTTGTCAATTTAAAAAAAAAAAAAATAATATTTCATGTTTGGGCTTTTAAAGTCTCCTGCGTCCAATGGCAGCCATAGAGATAATGTTGTCTGGCGTAGTCGTCCGCGATCGCGACGCTACAATTTCATCTCCTACAGCTGTTTTTGTTATCCGATCTTTACCAACTTTGGCAAATACGTTCACTGGCATAATATCTCTACATCCAGGTCGCACACTTAAGCCAAGACTTATGGCCCTTCAACTGTCACGAGTTCACCCAAAGACTTATGGCCCTTCAACTGTCACGAGTTCGCCCAATATGGGCCTTCAACTGTCACGAGTTCACCCAATATGGGCCTTCAACTGTCACGAGTTCACCCAATATGGCCCTTCAACTGTCACGAGTTCACCCAATATGGGCCTTCAACTGTCACGAGTTCACCCAAAGACTTATGGCCCTTCAACTGTCACGAGTTCACCCAATATGGGCCTTCAACTGTCACGAGTTCACCAAATATGGGCCTTCAACTGTCACGAGTTCACCCAATATGGGCCTTTAACTGTCACGATTTCACCCAATATGACCCTTCAACTGTCACGAGTTCACCAAATATGGGCCTTCAACTGTCACGAGTTCACCCAATATGGGCCTTTAACTGTCACGATTTCACCCAATATGGCCCTTCAACTGTCATGAGTTCACCCAATATGGCCCTTCAACTGTCACGAGTTCACGCCCTTCAACTGTCGCGAGTTCACCCAATATGGCCCTTCAACTGTCACGAGTTCACCCAATATGGCCCTTCAACTGTCAAGAGCTCACCAAATTTAGTTTATCCGCTCTTTTATCTGAGCATTTCTTTTACATTTTTTTTATTCTGTGTTACAATTTTGATGAACGTTCTATCTCGACTTAGCTCGATCAATATTAACTTATGATTATGACCCTTTATTTGTCAAAAATTTACCATTTTCAATGTTTTCACTCTCTAACTGAAGCATTTCTTGTCCAATATTTAATTTGATTACAATGTTTATGGGCATAATATTTCGACTGAGTTCGATCAACGGTCAGATCACATCGAAATTTGACCAAATTTAATTGACTACTCTCTAACATCAGCACGTGTTATCCGATCTGTAAATACATTGGGTATTATGTTTAAGTGCTTTATAGCTAATCTAGTTTAATGAACAGCCGGATCACACTATTTACCCTGGAGTTTTATCCCTTAAACTTTCAAAATTTGACCAAATTCAATTTGATTGTCCTCTTAAGCATTTCCTCTCCAATCCTTTAGCAAGTGAGTTGACCACGGTAATGTGTATACTTTCTCATTTGTGTTTCACAAACAAGCCGATCGAATTCTTTATTTCAGAGTTACGGCCCATGAATTTCTCAAAACTTCACCAAATTGTCTTTGCCAACTTCAGTAGAAAACTCCATGCAATCAGGGTCATTATTGGCATACATCCCTAGACCAAGCTATGTTTGGTTCGCGCCAATGGTTTATTTAAGGCATAACAACTATTTCAAATGTTTTACTTTTAAATATCGTATGCATTTCTCAAAATATGCGAGGAATAGGTACAGGCATTGTTTTAAAGTTATGCTTCACAAGGTTTTGGCCCAAATAAAATTCATTGTTTTTTTTCCCCATTGGCTATTGCTTAAAAAATTGCTTCGACAATGATGGACGCTCCCATCAGTGACTTATCCCACTCGCGGAATTGTACAAATTAAAAATATATTATTTGTTTCCTTTAAATATTTTTTATCCTAGGTAATAGATTATGGCATTTTTTTTATTGACAAGCAAGAATTGAAAACAAATAATTAAGTTCGTCGTTGCCCGACTATCTGTAAACCGTGTGTTTGTTATGTGATTTGGGTATTTTTCCAGAACAAATTATCATCCTCCAAGGATTTGATTTTCAAGTTATTTTCGGATATATTTGATTTAAAAACATAATTATATGAGTTCTCATTTTCCCATGACTTTTATAACCGTCACCACAATAAATTCCAACCAATCAGTTTCCATATCCCTAGAGAGACCATTGCATATATCTAAAAGAATATGGAACAAAGAATACCAGCTAAGCCGATGCTGGGGGTCGTTGGCAGTATTGTTCTGATTTATTGTGCAATCAAATCAAGACTGTTAGGCGTTACCAAGATATGTTAGTTTCATGTTTCCTCGACCTTCCCTGATATTTAGCCCAGAGCATATCTTGTTTTTTTCGTTTGTGTCTGATTTTCTTTCTTGTAATGATCTTTTGGGGATTTCCGGTTAACATTTTCTTCCTTATAATCAATTTTAGCGTACGAAACACAACCATTGAATATTGTATTCTTTAGATTGTCTCTAAATATGTCACCTAATCCGTCAAGTGCAATAAACAACTGATGACGTCCCTTGGAACCTTTACTGAATGCGTTGCTAGGTGAGGAGCGCGCTAAGGGAAAATCAACAAGGAGGTAATTCATTTACCCATGTTTTATTTTGCGCCCAGAACCAACACAAACCGGTAAGATATTAAGATATTATACATACGAGGTTATACACTATTAATTAATGTTTCTATCAGATTTGAAAAAATGCTATTTCTAGCATTTCACATATATGGCAACCATACATTTCCTTTAAATTCAGTCCAATACCAATGGCTTTAAACAATGCAAAATGTATGTCGCGTTTCTCCTCTGCATATTCAATCACTTTGAAGTTTTGAACCGTTAATGTTTCAAGGAATACATGTTGCATCAGGCCGGACGGCAGCCAAGTTCTGTTCCAGCAAGAACTATTTAATCTAAAACATTTTTATAAAAGTTTTCTCTCTGAGTGCAGGTATCGGTCTGCATTTAAAGTTGATATCGTATAAATTATGTACATCACTCAGACTTAAACAAAATACCAATTAGCATTCTCAATCTTAAATATAGAGATGGCACCCTGGACCACATCCTGATACTTAGCATTTAGTTATAACGTACAATACGATGGCATTAACAACTGCGACGGGATTGGTAATACGTATGCAGTTGGCTGTAAAAGCGGCGTCGGTAGTTGGTAGAGATAACAATGAAACGAGGGCAACAGGTGGCGTAACAACGGCAAAGGGTGGCGTTACAACGGCAAAGTGTGGTGTAATAGCAGCAAAGGGTGGCGTTACAACGGCAAAGTGTGGTGTAATAGCAGCAAAGGGTGGCGTAACAACGGCAAAGTGTGGTATAGTAGCAGCAAAGTGTGGTGTGATAGCAGCAAAGGGTGATGTAATAGCAGCAAAGTGTGGTGTAATAGCAGCAAAGGGTGGCGTAACAACGGCAAAGTGTGGTGTAATAGCAGCAAAGGGTGGCGTAACAACGGCAAAGTGTGGTGTAATAGCAGCAAAGTGTGGTGTGATAGCAGCAAAGGGTGGCGTAACAACGGCAAAGTGTGGTGTAATAGCAGCAAAGTGTGGTGTAATAGCAGCAAAGGGTGGCGTTACAACGGCAAAGTGTGGTGTAAAAGCAGCACAGGGTGGCGTAACAACGGCAAAGTGTGGTGTAATAGCAGCAAAGTGTGACGTAACAACGGCAAAGTGTGGTGTAATAGCAGCAAAGGGTGGCGTAACAACGGCAAAGTGTGGTATAGTAGCAGCAAAGTGTGGTGTAATAGCAGCAAAGGGTGACGTAATAGCAGCAAAGTGTGGTGTAATAGCAGCAAAGGGTGGCGTAACAACGGCAAAGTGTGGTGTAATAGCAGCAAAGGGTGACGTAACAACGGCAAAGTGTGATGTAATAGCTGCAAAGGGTGGCGTTACAACGGCAAAGTGTGGTGTAATAGCAGCAAAGTGTGACGTAACAACGGCAAAGTGTGGTGTAATAGCAGCAATGTGCGACGTAACAACGGCAAAGTGTGGTGTAATAGCAGCAAAGGGTGGCGTTACAACGGCAAAGTGTGGTGTAATAGCAGCAAAGTGTGACGTAACAACGGCAAAGTGTGGTGTAATAGCAGCAAAGTGTGACGTAACAACGGCAAAGTGTGGTGTAATAGCAGCAAAGGGTGGCGTTACAACGGCAAAGTGTGCTGTAATAGCAGCAAAGGGTGGCGTAACAACGCCAAAGTGTGGTGTAATAGCAGCAAAGTGTGACGTAACAACGGCAAAGTGTGGTGTAATAGCAGCAAAGGGTGGCGTTACAACGGCAAAGTGTGCTGTAAAAGCAGCAAAGTGTGGCGTAACAACGGCAAAGTGTGGTGTAAAAGCAGCAAAGTGTGGCGTAACAACGGCAAAGTGTGGCGTTACAACGGCAAAGTGTGGTGTAATAGCATCAATGTGTGACGTAACAACGGCAAAGTGTGGTGTAATAGCAGCAAAGGGTGGCGTTACAACGGGAAAGTGTGGTATAGTAGCAGCAAAATGTGACGTAACAACGGCAAAGTGTGGTGTAATAGCAGCAAAGGGTGGCGTTACAACGGCAAAGTGTGGTGTTAAAGCAGCAAAGTGTGGCGTAACAACGGCAAAGGGTGGCGTTACAACGGCAAAGTGTGGTGTAATAGCAGCAAAATGTGGTGTAATAGCAGCAAAGTGTGGCGTAACAACGGCAAAGGATGGTGTAATAATGGCAACGGGTTGGTTATCAACGGCGACAAGCGATGGGAGGGGTATACATATCGACAGAAGTGGTAGTAACGACGATAAGAGGGTAAACAGTGAAGACCGGAGATGTTACAACTAAGAGCTAAGGGATAATATCGACGAAGGATGGGTTGATAACGGCGACAGAAAGGCTATTAAAAATCGCAATAAAAGTATTGATTTAAAGCACTAAATTTCTGAATGCGTTGTTCGAATAGTAGTACTTAGTCAGATGACAGGCATCAAAATCTAAAATTATTAAGAATTGGCGGAGTTACTCGTCGTGCTTGATTTTATACTAGTTGTGTAATTTTAAAAACAATTTTACGACATACCTTAATAATTTGATCTTTCAAATTTAGTTGATTTTTAATAATGAAATGACACCGAAACCCGTATTACTAGTGACTTGTTCAACTGTTGAAGTGTTCATTAACAACGATATATAAATGGTTTGTTTACAGTCATAATAATAAGAAAGCATATTACAATTAGATTTACCAGGATGGAATAGCATTTGGTTGTTTGAAAAGCAAGAAGAAACTTCATCAAAGATAGTTGAACTTCTTTCACGCTTTATCCAAATGTATGCAAAGTACAATCTTCAGAGGGGCTAAATATAGGATTTGTTCAGAGAAATGTTTATATCATTGATGTTAATGAAAAAGGAGAAGAGGTTTAAGAATGGATCCTCGTGGGACACCACATTCAACATATTGAAATGTATATTTTTTAACGCTAACTTTTATACATTGTCTTCGATTAAGTAAATGCTAAGTCATGAACATATAGCTAGAAAGTAAAAAAGTGATTTATTATTATGCTTTTCTGATGTTTTCAAAGATTTATCAGTGAAATATTAATGAAATTTCACTGTGTTAAACAGTAAAAATAGCAATTAAGTAATTTCGCTGTTTTGAAAATAGCCCTTTCTGCTATTTAAATAAAACATCAGCGCGAACACAACTTTGACACAATATGAACTACGTCATGACGTTACGTGCACATACAGTTTGAGGCGTTTATCTGATAAAATAAAAGTCCGAGGGCAATTTTTTTCACTCGGTTTCGGGTAGTACTCGTTACTGAATGTGTCATTATTGGTAAAACCAATTTCACTATTATTGCACCGATAGTTCCGTTTTAATCCCTTTAAAGCTTTTAATAATGTTTAAATGTTTGCCTACCAAGTATACGGCGGCCATTTTTATTTTCGTGAAAATGACGTCAGTGTGTACGTTTTCGTCTTCGTCAGGCAATTATGCCATAATCGCCCTGACGCGCCCTGATAATCTCACGGGCGGAGACGATAATCATGATTGCGGGAACGGATTTCTATAGTTAAATGTTACTATTTATAGTAACATGTGTATTTTTATCTGGTAATACTACTTTGATGCATATACGAAAAAAGAAAACTTGTCTATTTCAGTGTAATATCGCAATATATTTCACCTTGTGAACACCAGATGTGAAATATAACTTTTAGGATCATTTGGTGAAGTATATTACGATTTACACTGATCTTTCTGCATCGAATCACTGTCTATTGAAGACACCTAAACTGATAGTATCAAAACCTAAAACAAACACAACTTGCTGACGATGCAAGTTTTATTTTAGATTGATTAAAATCATCATTCGACACTCTTATTGAAAACTGGATAGTCATTATAATATATCAGGATTAAAACTCTTAACAAACCAAAGTTAAAGTACCCCTTAACAGTACTTTAATCACCTCTAGATACATTTTAGATAATATTTTAAGGGGAAATTAACTTGAATTTTTTTTGCGAACTCAAATAATGCAAAATTATGAAGATGGAGGTTTAAAAATACTACATATATTAAAATTCGAAAAACAAACCCAGCGGGGTTAAAAACAATAGAAATATATACATGTACAGTATTAAGGACAATTTGGAAAGAAATGCAACTTATGCAACTTAGACCTTAGCTTGATAGGCTTGAAATATAAACAAAATCTTAACAATTCTCGTCTCACCTTTAACTTGTGCAAAGTATGTATATGTCGTATTATGTCACACATTATGTGTATTTTGCTTTTAATAGCAGGTGACGTACATCCAAACCCTGGCCCAAACTCAAGAACCACGTCAAAATCGTTTATTTTCTCATCATTTTCAGTGCTTGAATTATCTGGTCACATCTCATTTGTTCAAAGATTTCTTCTAAAACTTGACCAACTCTGTTCAGAATTTAAAGATTTTGATATCCTTGCAGTTTCTTAGACTTGGCTTAACAATTATCTTCCACCATCAGGGTTTCTTCATGACTCTAACAAGAAACTATAAAGAAGGACAGAGACGATGATAAGAACATAAGTTGTCATCAAAGAAGGCTCGACTTGGAGATCATTGGTGTGGAGTATATATGGGATCGGAAGTAGTCATACGACACGGCCCAGCACGCATCTATTCTCGGGATCCTTCATTTGGCAATTGATTTACTCTTCTTATATCATATCAGTTATAGCAGATTTCTCGAAAAGCTGTATATCGAACAGATAAATAATCATTTGAGATCACAAACTTTCCTGGTTTGCAAAACACCATTTGACTCAATGTTCGCCGATTTGAACGAGCTTATCGCAAAGCACGAGGATCCAACTCAGAACAACGGTGGATCAAGTCAGAACCCTTAGAAACGAGACAACTAATCTAATTAAATCAGCAAAACACAAATACTACCTATCCTTAGCCGATAAACTAAAAACTAAACACAATTATTCCAAAAGCTGGTGGTCCTATCCAAGTCAGTTCAAGCGATACCTGCATTAAAATCCGGCACTTATGTCATAGACAATACACAATCGAAATCGGATCTCCTCAACAGTTTTTGAGACCAGACATTAATTGACGAATCGTATCAGCTCCTTTGCTATCTCATCTTTAAAAGTCTAGTAAGCAACTATCGTCCCATTTTTCTCATAAGAACTGTAAGTAAAGTGTTTGAAACAGTAATCTCCAAAAATGGCAACATCTATCTTCATGACAAAACTATTTAAACGCCCTTCAGTCAGTATTTACTCGTGGAGACTCGACTTTTAATAAACTTACTTATCTTTTCATGATGTTCTCTCTCTGAATCGGTTGATCATGGCAAGGAAATAAGGGCTGTCTTCTGTGACATAAGCAACGCCTTCGATAAAGGTCATGCAGGATTGATTTATGACCTTAAACGGCTTAAGTATCTTGTAATCAAATATACTTCTTCGGTTCCTATATATACTGGCTCGTAGGCAAAGAATTGTTCTTACCGGTGTGCAATCAGTGAAATAATACATATGCATGTTTATCTCAATGCTCTGAACTAGGTCCTAAAAAATCAGAGACATTAACTTTCCCGAAAAAATACACAACGAGTAAAGCATCCATATACCTATATACATGACGAACAGGTCCTCCAAATTGACAATTATAAACAGTTGAATTTTTTTTATTTCAAAACATCTTTGTGGGGTGGTCAGATCAACTGTATAAAACAAAATGTTGGAAGTGAATAAATAAAATGCGTAAGTTAAAATTCGTTTTGGATCGAAATCACTTAAGACAGTCTTGATTTCATTCATACGGCCATTCTGGAATACGTTGACATACTTTTTGATATCTGCACTCAGTAAAAACAAGAACTTGAAAATATCTAACAAACATCTTGCAAGAACCATGACAGACGCCACTAATTTTTTATCAATCTTTCAACTAATGAAATAAGTCGGATTTGACACATTGGAAAATCGTGGTGATGAAATCAATTCAATTCATACAAATGAAAAATCATCTCGTTCCAGAGCATCTTTGCAGAAAAGTACCACAAACTATCGGAATCTCGAATACCTACCGGTTATACAACGCTGATCATCACCAGCATGTTCCCGCTCGCATGTCGTAGCACTTTTTAACTAATTCCTTCCGTCTGTAATTCGTAGTTTTAATGCTCTTCCTCTTAGTTTCAAAACAGCAGGCTCGAGTTCATCAATTAAGACGCTGCTAAATAATAATACTCCGCAGGTGCCTGCAGGTGCCTGCTTATATCATGAAAATAGAACCATTCAAGTGCTACGCGACTGAAATTAATGCTAAAAACGTTGTTGCAAGTGCGTAGTGTCATATGTGGCGAGGTTGAAACAGTCATCACTTCTTTTTTAAGTGTACACGTTTCTCGGCTACCCGACTGCAGCTACTTGAAAACATCTTCTTAAAAGATATGCACATTCACTCTGAATGTCATGTTGTTTGGTGACCAGACGTTCAGTCATTTATTCAATAGGTCAATTTTCAAACCCTTGTACGGAATACAAACCGTTTGCCAACGCGCTCTACTATTCTATACTTCTATTTTCTTTTATCGCTCAACATACCTCTTCTTCCTCATACTCGTCAAATTACCATAGTTTGTTTCCAACTTAAACACAATTACATTCTCGATCAGTCTTCTTAAAATATTATGTGTTTATTTTTTTAAAATTTATTTAATTGGTTTACATTATTTTCATCTTCCAGTCCTATCCTATATTTTAATATTGTATGTATGATCTCTTAATAAAATATGTTTAAACCAAGTGCTCATACTGCTGTACCAAGTGCTTATAGCAGATAAGTAAACTTTAAGTGGTCAAAAGAAGTGGTACAACACTAACATACGACAACAAAACGATAACACATTGTATGTATCAGAACTGTACTGCAAATGCATACAATATTGTGAGCATCTGTATAGCTTTCAACATAAAAAGTTTTTATAATTTTGAGACTTACATAGACTATAAAAAATTAACCAAAATTATTATATGTAATGCTCTACGCTTTTGAAGTGTATTCCTCAAACTTGGAAATCAAAATTAAAACCAGATGCAATAGATTACAATGCAACTTCGATGTTTTTTAAATAAGTCAGATGAAAAAACAACAACACTTATTATGCACGCTAGTATATCACTAACTCAATTAAACCAAACACCAGACCTAAACGCAAGCGAAGAGGTATGGGGGACACAGAACTAGGTGCACATATTTATAACTACAAAACCCAAGTATTTAAATTTTGCATTGATGATAAATGAAGAGCATCTTCAAATCAACGTGTGAAGGAAACACTCCTGTTTTTGAGGTTTCTGTTACATTTTTTAAAGCGACTGCGAACAGAAGAAACACTTGCAGCGACCAAATATAAATTGCATACATTGTAGGTGGACTCTAGCACTTAAAACAGGCTAACAAGCCTTTGTTTTTTATAAATAATTTACTTAAATGCTATACCAATTCTAGAATATAGATTTCATTCATATTGCTTTCTTATTAACCTAATCTACTACAAACTAACATTGTTTACCCTTTTCACAACTTACACACATAAATAAGAAAAATAAAAATAATAATCTCAAGATTTATTTCTTCACACGACTTTTGTTTATATTATTCGTATATGTATGATCTTCATGTATATATGAGAAAATAAAATTGAAAACACAAAAAAGTTATATTACAGCTTCATCGAATGCACCATAGTAATATATGTTTTAACCAAGAATCATCTAACCTTATGTGTTGACTGACATGAATGTAGGTCGAAAACCTAGTTAAAAAATATGAAGTTTTTGGTCATGAAAATTTCACAAAATATTTGCAATGTATTTTCAAATTGTAGGAACAATTGAGTTAGGTCTATATTTGTTGAGACGATTTTTTTGTCATAGCCTTTGTGAATTTAAATGATACACGCATCGTTTATTTGATCAGGAAGTATTCCACTCCGCTGCTGTTAATAGCCAAATATTAACATCTCCACAATATTTGAAAATCATTGGTCTTATTTGAGTAATTCCACACGCTATAGATTAGTGGATTTAATTTCTTTGATCGATTTGTTAAAAAAATTGAAAACACACAATAAAACATGTCGTTGCAAGAGAATCTGTAAATATTTTTGATGTTCATTTGACGTGATTAGGAAAAAAATGTTTAATACTGATAAGAGTCTCGTTTTCATGAATTTTAGAAAACTATTTTGATAAACTCAATATAAAATTACCTGTCACTTAGCATTCTTTTATTGTGACCATTTGCTTTATTGATCAATATAAAAACAATATTAACAATAATAATGTATTATCTCTTTTCTTATATAATAATTATGAATTAAATATTTGTTGCTGTTTTTGTTTTTGGTTTGTTGCTGTTATTTATTATTATCTTTTATTTATTTGTTGTTGTTTTTTGTTCGTCTTTTGTTGGTTTGATGTTTAGTTTGTTTGTTTGTTTTTTGTTGTTTTTTTGTGGCAGGGGGAGAGGGGATTGGTTGGAGGGAAGGATGTAACGTGAAACAAAAAGACCAAAAATACGCCTAAAATATACTTCATTTCGAAACTTTGTTTGTGTATTTACCGAAGGATATCTATTCCTCAATGTATCTTTTGACGCATTTTATGCTCAATAAGACAACTCTCAACTAGACTATTATTGTGCATATCCATAAAAAGGGCGATAAAACCAATCCTTCTAATTATAAAGGCATTACGTTGGTCAATGTTATTGCCATTTTCATCACATTCTCATTATTGTTGAGAAATAGGATTAATATGTAGTGTTAAACTTATAATTAATTACATAATGGTTAATTTGGCGATAGCCGTAGTATGCATGGTGGATTGTACTAGTATAAGTGTTATCACAGAAACGTAACGTATACTGTGTATTAATTGATTATGAAAAGGCTGTTGACACTGTTATACATGATGCATTATGAGTTTAATTAATTAATCTGGTATAAGTAGTAAAATATTAACAATGTTGAAGTCTTTATATGCAAATGTAAAGGCATGTGTCAAAGATTTGTATAATATATCATATTAAGATATCTTTGATATTTCTTTTGGATTGAAACAAGGGGAACTACTTTATCTTCTTTTATTTATTTTGTTTATAAATGATATTAACGAAAATGTGTTTTTTGATAATCTGACCAAAAGTAATATTCATAACCTGTCGTTGTATATGTAACTATTTGCAGACGACATCGCACTGTTCACTTCTGATCCTATTAGTTTTCATGCCCAGCTTGACGCCGTGCAGAGATATTCATGCAAATGGGGTCTTAAAATTAATGTTGGTAAAACCAAAATATGTATCTTTGAAAACGTAAATCATTTAATCTTTTTGTTTGGACTATCAACCTATTGAAATTGTCGATAGCTTTTGTTACTTAGGTATAAAAAAATTATAGACTGGAAGTTTAGTAAATGCTGTTAAGTCACTGAAAGATCAAACTTTAAAAGCATACAATCACCTTATATCAATATTCAGTCGAGTAAAGATGGATGTTAGGACAAAGTTGTCAATGTTTGACTCCATGATTGGCCCAATCCTTATGTATGAATGTGAGGTCTGGGGGGTTTATGATAATAAAAAAGAGGTTGACAAACTTCATCTCAGGTTTTGTAAACATATTCCGGGCGTTCGTACTCAAACGTCTAATGCAGCGATTCTGGGTGCGCTTGGTCATTTTCCTTTATCTATACAATGTAAAATCAGAGCACTTATATTCCTATGCAAAGTTAAAAAAGTTCCCCACCTCGCATACTAATGACATGTTTAATGAACAAGAAAATGGTGCTACGTTTCCATAATTATAGCAATTCCAAGGATAACTTGACTAAATATCTTAAGAAATTATTAGACTCTCTTGGATAAAGCTATGTTTGGTATACCAATAATATTGATAAATTTTGCCTTACATCTTTAAAGCAACGTCTTTATGATCCGTGTGTACAACATCGGTCTGATAATATTCTTTCGCAACCCAAGTTATATTTTAAACAATTCAATAAAGATTTTAAATTGGAGAAATATCTTGAAATTAATATGAATGATAAATGTAGAATTGCAGTAAGACTACGGTTGTGTTCACACCCTCTGGAAATCGAGGTTGGAATGTATAATAATGTAACACGTATAAATCGTAAATGCAAAACTTGTAATACGAGTATGGTTGAATCTGAATACCACGTTTTACTATGCTTTCCTTTTTACTTCGACATACGAACTTATCACGGTAGTTCCATCAACTTAGACTATTGTTGTCTTTATAGTGAATGCCCTTGTAGTTACATCTAACTAAATAAGTGTTATATTTATACTGCTGTCTATATATCTTGGTACTTTAGTTACATCAATCTAGATTTCTGATAAAATAATACTGTTCGTTCCTATAGTTACATCAAATTAGACTATCGTTGTATTAATAATGCTTGTCCCTGTGTAGTTTCATATGCCTGAGATATTGAATTAGAAATATAGCTCAATATATCAATACTTAGTGCTGTTGTGTATGAAGACTGTTGTTTAGGTTATGACAATCTTCTGGCGAAACTCTGTGCCACCAGAGTAGGATATGGATCAGTGGACAGTGCACACAAATCAATTTTTGAAGGTAAACGGAAGCACAAACATCATACAAAATGTAAATAAAGCAGTCTTGTAATGGTTGACACTGGCCATCGACAGCAGAAGTCGCAACAGAAGAAGTTAAATTGAATGCATACCGAAACCACGGAATCGAAGTGTATTATGTGTGTTTACGATGTTGGCTGACGTCATAACGCGCAATGATTTTAAATCAAAGTTGACGCCAAAGAATTCCTAAGAACATTTTCAATTTAACAAAGTTAAGATAAATGTGCATTGTTTTCTGACACTTTTTATTTGATTTTTTTAAACGTCTAAATTTAAATTGCATTAACTTATTCATTTTCATATTTTAAATTTACTCTTCGTTGCGATTTAGTTTTCCAGCAATAGTCACATTTAAAAAATTGTACGGAGGTAAGTCGTGATTTAAACCAAACTTTTATACTTAAGTCCACTAAGCTAAAATATTGAAGTAATCAAATAAAAACATTTTCGATACGTTTTTCTTTTCATGATAACTATGACAGTTAAAAATAACATGAACTCTATTTTTTGTAATTAACAAAGGATAATGTTCATTATTTAAAAACATGTCGATTTAGTCGTCATAATATCTAACCAAAAACATCTTTTCCATCATGGTTATACATATCTACATGTAGAGGTCGATTTAATTGTTTTTACTAGTGTAACAGTGCAACAGGCTATTTTCGCTATCTAGCGATACCAGGGAAATCTAGAAAAAAAACACAGATAAATGCGTTCAGATCGGCACCATGATTCGGTCCTTGAATCTAGAAGAGATCTTTACCGCTGATCCCCTGAGGTATCCTTACATGTTTTATATAACATTTACAATTCATGATTATATCGGAATTTGTCAACATTGCAGCGAAAGTTGTCAACGTTAATACGAAGCTTTCCTGACTGTAATGTTTCTTTTTCTTTTTATGTTCTTGCTGTTTTACGTTATTTATTTGTTTGTATAAAAAGGCAGCCAGGCGTTAGATACACTTTTTTACTTCATTAAAACTGTTAAAATACGTCTTTGGTTTAAGCCTAATTTTGTATGAAATAAAGTAACGATATTTTTACTGAAGTTTTTAAATGTTAAAGTGACACTTTAATTCAAAATCAATACATTCACATGTATAACAAACAAAAAATTTGACTGATAAACTACTTTCTAAATAATGCATTTATGGAAACTATTAATTACTGGTAATAAGATTGTAACCGTTTATTTAACGCAAAAATATTAAATGATTGGTGAATGCTAAAAGATTTACTGTTATCTCTTATCGTCTCATAAGGTAGAAATAACTTGTTTTATGAACTCGATATTCTTTATAAGAACCATTGTTTTCAACATTTATCCTTTTTGGTATATTAAAACAATTGTATAAATTGGGATAAAATTTACTTGGGAGTAAGAGTGCATCTTTAAGAACGACATACAATTCAGGCGATTCCATATAAAAATATAAATATTGAATCTGTCATAGGTTAAGGTCCGAGTACCCCGGGGAAGACTTCTGCCAGTTGCAGTGTCTGCTGCATGCCTCTCATTCTTATATCCGTATAAAGCAAGTCCCTGAATACCATTCTATAACCTCATATAGAAAACAACAAAATCAATACTTTTCAATAGTATTATTTTGGAAGTCTGAGAGTAGCACTTGGGATACCGATGAACACAAACAGCATGAACTTGCAACATGAGCAAAGTGTGTCAAGATAACAACATGCTTGACAAAAAATGGAACTTACAGACGTGGTCGACTGGCCGAGGAAAATCTGAGATAAAACCCTCCTTCCGGGGAAATCTCAGAAACCTCTGCCCGTTTGGCATCCATATTTAAAGGATTTGTCTGGTACCACTAGATGTCGGGCCTCATGACCCATAAGCTCCCTAACAATGATGTATAGAAAATATATACTTTACATGATTATACTACTAGTATATGAAATTGTGCAAGTGTATAATACATCGCTATCTTCTTTGTAGACACATGAAAACAAATATATAATTCATATGATGTAATTGCATAATAACAGAAAAAAATCACAATAAACAATTACTTATAAAATTAAACAATCAATTGAATCGATGTGAACGTATCGGTTCCCCAAAGCGTATTGCCTTTACATTCATATGCGCACGAAATACTCGTGCGTATGAATCACTCGTGCTTATTAAACGCCACCAGGCGATTATTCCATTATAAACAAGAGAAAATAATTTCTTTCTAATTCTTTTTACTCAAACGTAGAAAATTATATGTCATGAAATGTTAAACTGTATCGTAATACAGGATCGGTTTTGTTAATGTTTGTGAGACTGATTTGGTAAAGGCCGCTATAAAGCTAGGTGAAACGTTTGTTTCTTCTCTTACGAATCCAGTAGAACTATAATGATGAAACACTACCACTTTGATTTCAAACTACTGTCTCGTCAATTTACCCAGAACTCCTCGACTTCAACAACCACACTACTAGAACGTCAGCATACCAACTAGTCCCCAACGTTAATATACCCAATTCTTCCTCACGTCAACAAACCCACTACTGTCATTTCAAAATACCAAATACTGTCACGTCAACATACCAACTACTCCATCACGTCAACATACCAACTTCTCCACCAAGTCAACATACCAACCTCTCAACCAAGTCAACATAACAACCTCTCCACCAAGTCAACATACCAACCACTCCACCAAGTCAAAATACCAACCTCTCCATCACGTCAACATTTCAATCTCACCACCAAGTCAACATACCAACCTCTCCACCAAGTCAACATACTAACCTCTCCACCAAGTCAACATACCAACCTCTCCACTAAGTCAACATACCAACATCTCCACCAAGTCAACACACCAACCTCTCCACCAAGTCAACATACCAACTTCTCCACCAAGTCAACATACCAACCTCTCCACCAAGTCAACATACCAACTTCTCCTCCAAGTCAACATATTAACTTCTCCACCACGTCAACATACCAACTTCTCCACCAAGTCAGCATACCAACTTCTCCACCAAGTCAACATACCAACCTCTCCATCAAGTCAACATACCAACTTCTCTACCAAGTCAACATACCAACCTCTCCACTAAGTCAACATACCAACCTCTCCATCACGTCAACATTCTCATATCACCACCAAGTCAACATACCAACCTCTCCACCACGTAAACATACCAACCTCTCCACCAAGTCAACATACCAACCTGTCCACCAAGTCAACATACCAACTTCTCAAGTCAACATACCAACTTCGCCACCAAGTCAACATACCAACCTCTCCACCAAGTCAACATACCAACTTCTCCACCAAGTCAACATACCAACTTTTCCACCAAGTCAACATACCAACTTCTCCATCACGTCAACATACCCACTATGTCTCCCTGCAAGCATAAACACTACATTCCCATGCAAAGATACTACATCCCTACGTAAACATGTCCACTAGTTGCCGACACCAACATACCCACTACTAGCCCATGCTTATATACCCCTTCTGTCACATCAACATACCAACTAACTCGCTTCGTCAACTTACCCACTAATTCTACCAACATACATGGATAAATTCAACAAACATGGAGAATAATTTCAACAACAAATACTAACATGTACATTAGAATGATTTCAACAAACAGCTTCTAAAATGGAGAATGAATTTCACCAACAAATACTTACATTATAATGAATTCGACATATATACTTACATGGATAATGAATTTAAACATCATATACTTACATGGATAGGGAAATCAACCAACAACTTCTCAAATGTAGAATGAACAGGTACTTACATGAACATCACTTTTACCCCTGCCTCGACAACATCACTTTTCCCTTGCCTCGACAACATCACGTTTCCCCCTGCCTCGACAACATCACTTTTCATTTGTATATGATCATAGTCAACCAACACTCAATCAACTATTGTGAATTGTGTTTAAACATTTAAAAACGCAAGTGTCTTAAAATTGAAATTTTTAATATTTCGGTGGGAGACTAGAATACATTTTTGTGTTGCATATCATATTTAAAAACACCTGAAACGACATTATACTGGTATATCTGGACGGAAAGGATGGTCATTATACAGTTTCGCTCACCGTTTACATGGTTACTCAAACGTGCTATAATGAGCGATGCATTGGTGTTTTAATTAATTGAATATGTGCACTGTGGTGAGTTATCTTGAATGTATTCTTTCTGAGTGTATTTTCCCCTCCTTATTTGCTTTTGATCCTGCAGCCTTAAACAATATCCCGACTGGGTGGGGCAGCTCACCTTCCACTGTATACTTGCGCTCGTCATTGCATTAATAAACGAACTATACTAACAATTACTCGCAACACTAAAAGTAGTACATTCATTAGTCATGCAAGCCCGATTCACCACTTTAGGCAAGTTAGTTTACTTTTATAGAATCTTAACAATGAATTTCTATTCAAAGAAATTAGAGCGTTATCTGACAATGAACTTCGTCCTTCAGAATAATAATAGTCAATGTATTCGGTTTCCGACTGATAAGTAACTTCTAACGTTAATGACTAATCGAACTATCTCGAAATATGCCTTTATTAGGAAATGCTGTTATTGAAAATGAGGTCAATCGAGTACAACTTAATTTAATAAAATAATAACTAATGGCTTTGTCTTCATTTACATACTTGAAGAAGATAATTATTTGTCTTTATATATTATTTAAAGAAAACACGATATAACATCTTTGAAACAACATAACATGTTTGAAAATGCATATGTATATTATATATAAGTCTTAAGTTTTTTATGGTAAGTGTGGTTCTGAGCGGATCTGAACGATATATCATTGTTATTAATTTGTCACATGTAGGTTCTATCCGTGTTTTCTGCTGTTTTCATTTTGTATCAACTGACAGCAATGCAATATCTAGGCAAATTGTCGTGTATACGTTCTAAGTCTCCGTTGTTTTCGTATTAACTGACAGCCATGCAATATCTAGGCAAATTGTCGTGTATACGTTCCAAGTCTCCGTTGTTTTCGTATTAACTGACAGCCATGCAATATCTAGGCAAATTGTCATGTATATTGTAATGACCCTGTCATTATGCAGGTTACTCACCTGGACATGTACTTGCCATCTTTCTGTGGAACTAATATACAATACTGAGAGATATTTAAAGACTATGATATGTTTTATAAAGTTGCACTTACCTTAGGTAATGTCTGTTTAAATTCCATCCAATCATATAATTCCTGTTGCTATGTACATACAAGGGGGGTTCTCCACCCACCTTACATATACGTGTTGAATGAATTTGAACTGATAAGTATAACTGTTTCATCATCTTCGTAATTAGATAAACATTATTTATTAGTAGTTGTCCTATAATAATCATTTATATTTTGAGCCACTTCGCTACTGCTTGATTTTATGTCTTGAATTTGTATTTTTAATATTGTAAACAAACTGTCATGGCTGCCGGACCGCCCGGTGGGCACTGTGAGTACCGCCCTACCGGTCCTTCTGTTCTGTCAGGGCGGTCCTCCGGTCCTTTGGTGATTGGTCAGCGTTCCTCCGGTCCTCCGGTGATTGGTTGGATGTTTGACCGGTCCGGCCGCCATTGGTCAGATTTGATCACGTGGGCATATTTGGTTCTCTATATAAACAGCGTTCCTTTCGGAATCAACAGCTTGGTCTTTGACGTCGGATAGCTCGTTTTGGGTAAGGTTACCCTCGTATGTTTGAGCTGGGTTTTTGATGTCAAATAGCTCGTTTGGGTTAGAAAACACCCGTAAATCTGATCTATTAGTCTAGTACTTTGACATTACTTTAATATTTATAACAAGTTGTTTTAACAAAAGATAATTAATAGTTGACAAATATAGAAAACTAGAGAGCCCATGCAACTTAAACTGATATCTATTGACTACACATGTGTTTAATATTTATGATTCAAAGTTAAAGAATACACTATAAACCGTTAAACATTCAACTCGGTGTTCGTTGTATTTCAACATCTTCCCTGACTTGAAAGAAGTTTTGCCTTGACTTAGTAGGTCGTTACACTGGTGTCAGAATTGCCGGATAGATATTAGTGTCTAAATATCTAAATCCACGCCTGGAATCAAAGACTGTTGTGTTTAATCCATGCACATTTGATAAACATTCGATGTGATTCGCCATTGTATATCCAAATGTTTTTAAATATAGCGCGAGCTTTACTATGTGTGACGTCATCGTTCTACTATACAGTTCAGACTCTTTGGGTCGTACAGTAATTACCGTGTAATGATTTTAAAACAAATGCTTAAAAAATAATTGATGAAACGTGTACATGTAAAACGAAACTATTGCAAAATAAGTGAAATTGGTCATTTCTTGTGAAAGTGATGTTGATAGACGTTTGTAGCCAATTTATATAAAATGTACCCTAATTGAACAGTAATTATTATGTAAATTGTGGTAAATTGTGCAATTTACAAAGAATAAATTATATATTAATTTCCATCGAAGATACCAATTAGAAACATAATGGCTCATTCAACAGATGATGAAGTTTTCTTTAATTTACCTAATCAAGTGTCCGAAGAAGAGTTTCAAATGGACACCGTTAGTGAGGTTTTTTCGTCTAGTTCTCGCTCATCTCGGAGACGACGGGCACCTGTACGTCGGGATACTTCTGTCTCCTCATCTGATAATGATGAGCCGCAGTCCCGTTTCCCTATTTCCCGTTCTGGCCCAGGGAGCAGTCGTCGAAATGTGAATAATAGCCACTATGATTCACACCGTTCCCGGCATGAATCGCGTTTCGTTAAACCAGAGCCCTATAATGGAGAGGAACCATGGGATAGTTACTTTTCCCATTTCGAAGATTGTGCAGAGCTTGGGGATTGGGACGATAGATCCCGGGTCCTGTTAATGGCGTCCAGTCTACGTGGCCAGGCACGCACATATTATATGAGCTTAGATACCATCGACCGACGGGAGTACCGCCGCTTGACGAAGCGTATGCGCGAGCGCTTTGGAGGAAGTGACCATGCCCAGAAATACTTAAATGTTCTGGAATCCCGTCAGAGGAGACCCGGTGAAAGTATTGTCGCCTTGTGCGATGACCTGAGACAGTTAGCGAGAAAAGCTTACAAACAGCTGGATTCTCGAGCTCAAGATGCCATTGCATTAAACCAGCTGTACAAACTACTTCCGGTAGAGGTCCGTTGTCGCTGTTCCGACCACAACTGCATGACAGTATCAGACGCAGCACGAGTGATCGAAACATATGAGGCCATAGTAGGGGAATCCTTTCCCAGGGCGACTCGAAACGTAGTCCGTGCTGTGGACACCGACGGTCTTGATACAAAAATGGAACAAGCGTTCAAAAAGATTGACTCTCGTTTAGAGAAACTAGAGAGCGTTGCCCTGGTGCACACAACGTCTTCCGACAATAAGCAGCGTACTCGCCGCTGTTATCAGTGTAATTCGCCGGATCATTTATACCGCGAATGCCCGGCTCGAAAACAACGACAGGGGCATATGCAAAGCGCCGCCCCACAGGAAAACGACCGGCGGTCGAGTCAGTAGGCCGTGGCTTGATCCAGGAAGACGAGAGGCCTATCGGGAATGTTCGAACCGGAATCGTTAATGACAGGAAATGGGATAACGGGTTTTATGCAAAAGGGAAAATTGGAAAGACCGACGTGGAGGTATTAATTGACTCTGGTGCAACGTGCTCATTAATATCTAGTAACTTGTATCAAAATTTGCCAAAAGCAAAGAAAAATCTACTTAAACCATTCCAAGTTCCAGTGTTTGACGCGAGTTCTAATCAGATTAATACGCATGGTTCCACAGCCTTACAATTTTACTTTGGTGACCGAATGTTTGACTTGGAAGTACTAGTTTGCGACATATCACAAGATTGCATTATAGGCCAGGATTTTCTATTAGAACACGTTGAATGTATAAATTACAAAGAGGGCAAAATACAAACAAAGTATAATATAGTAGACTGCTATGTTGGTTCAGAAAAAGTACAAAAATGTCGCGTTGTTGTTCGAAAAACTACAGTCATTCCGGGAAATTCTGCCATTTGGTTACCCGTTACGGTGCGAGATAATGACAAATTAACTGCGCATGGTTTTATTGAATCTAATTATAGTGAACAGGCAAATTGTTCCTTGCTACCTGGGATTGTAGATACCCAGGCTCCTGATTGTAAGCTGAACTACGTGAACTGTAGTGACGACCCTGTAACTCTTAATGTAAATCAAGAGATTGCTTTTTGTGAGCCATATATAGATAAAGATACTTGTATTGAAAAACAGTCAGTTAAATCTGTTTCACAAAACAATTCATACTCCTCTTATGATACGCAGAATTCGGATAAAACAGTATTGCCTGACTTTCTTCGTGAATTATTTGAGCGCAGCTCTGTTCATTTAAACACTTTTCAACAGGAACATTTCAAATGTTTGCTAGCGAAATATGAGGGTATTTTTGCAAGAGGCCCTGCAGATTTAGGTAGATATGACCGGGTTCAGCATAAGATTAATACAGGGCAGGCTTTACCGATTAAACAGCCGGCGCGCCGCCTTCCGATGGGGAAACGAGCGGCTGAGCGACAAGAAGTTGAAAACATGCTTACACATGGAGTAATTGAACCATCAAATAGTCCTTGGAGTTCACCAATAGTCATGGTTACCAAGAAAGATGGTTCTATTCGGTTTTGTGTAGACTATCGGGCTCTCAATGCTGTCACAAAGAAAGACGCATACCCCCTGCCAAGGACGGACGCCTGTCTGGATGCCCTCGCCGGAGCTCGATGGTTTAGTCAAATGGACCTCTCTTCCGGCTTTTGGCAAGTTGGCATGGCAACGGAGGACCGAGAGAAAACGGCTTTCGCCACTAGCGTTGGACTCTACCAATGGACTGTTATGCCGTTCGGCCTTGCCAATAGTCCTAGTACATTTGAACGCTGCATTGAAGATGTATTGCGTGGTTTACAATGGGTAGAGCTCGTTCTCTACATAGATGACATTATTTCTCCGGCCCACACTTTTGATGAAGGTCTTCAACGTCTAGAGAACATTTTTAATCGTCTTCAAGCTGCCAATTTAAAACTTAAACCGTCTAAATGCCTATTCTTTCAAAAGAGTGTCAAGTTTTTGGGCCATGTGGTATCCGAGAGTGGTGTTTCCACTGATAATGATAAGGTTTCGGCTGTTCGTGATTGGCCAGTTCCTACGTCAGTTAAGCAAGTGAGGAGTTTTGTCGGTTTAGCTTCATATTACAGGCGGTTTGTTCAAAACTTTGCATCGATAGCTCGACCGCTTCACAAATTGTGTGAAAAGGGTGTTAAATTTAAATGGACAAGCGAAGCCCAAATTTCATTTGATAAACTAAAATACGCTCTTACCACTGCGCCAGTCTTAGCATACCCCCTTCCGGACATACCTTTCATAATTGATAGCGACGCAAGTGACCACGCTGTTGGGGCAGTACTATCCCAAAAACAGGGAGACCACGAGCGCGTGGTGGCCTATATGAGTAAGGCGCTGAGTCGGCATGAACAGTCCTACTGCACCACCCGGAAGGAGCTATGTGCAGCACTTTCTGCCCTCCGGACATTTCATCATTATGTGTATGGGCAGCCAACATTATTGAGAACAGATAATGCTGCAGTCAGCTGGATTAAGCAGTTAAAACACCCAACTGGTCAAATGGCGCGTTGGCTCCAGGAAGTGGAAACGTATGATTTAACGGTCGTGCACCGTGCTGGTCGCGTACATTCAAACGCTGACGCCTTAAGTCGGCGGCCGTGCAAAGTTTGTAGCAGACAACAGTCGCTAAATCACTCGGCGGATGACATAGACGTTGATGTCAGTAGCGATGATGGACATTTTGCGCGGAACGTAAATGTCAGGCCATACATCGATGGGTTTTCACCGGAAGAGCTACAATCTGCCCAACAAAATGATATGGGGATTTCTTTATTGTTGACTGCAATGTCAAACGACCACACGAGGCCGGACTGGGGTTCCATTTCCGGTCTTAGCTCTTTTGTTAAAACATTATGGAGGCAATGGGATCGTTTGTCAGTAATAAATGGACTATTACATTGTTCATTTATCGACCCGATTGATAATGGGCAAAATGTTTGCTTTGTTGTGCCTAAAAGTTTGCAAAATAAAATCATTCAATGTTTTCATGATATACCTACTGGGGGTCATTTAGGTACAGAAAAAACTTTAGGTAAAATCAAACAGTCATTTTATTGGCCGGGAATGAAGTCAGACGTTTTAAAGTACATAAATGCTTGTGACAAATGCACAAAACGAAAGAGCCCCTTGCCGGCGAAAGCTCTTTTAAAACAACAACTGTCAGGTGAACCAATGGAAAGAGTTTGCCTAGACATACTGGGTCCTCTACCAACAACAAATAAAGGGAACAAGTTTGTATTGATTGTAGTTGATACCTTTACAAAATGGACCGAGGCCTATCCATTACCAAATCAAGAAGCTAGGACTATAGCTGACGTATTTGTAAACGAGTTTGTTTGTCGATTTGGCACTCCTTTACAAATTCTTACTGACCAGGGAACAAATTTTTGCTCAGAATTATTTAAAAATGTATGTGATTTATTGAGCATTGACAAAATTCGAACAAGCTCGCTTCATCCTCAAACCAATGGCATTGTAGAACGTTTCAACAGAACTTTAATTTCTATGTTATCAATGTTTTGTGAAGACGAACAGAATCGTTGGGACGAGTATATACCACAGCTTATGTTGGCTTATCGGTCGTCTGTCAATAGTTCAACGGGCGTAACACCAAACCGGATGGTGTTTGGCCGAGAGGTTCTACTTCCGGTGCGGGCTGTTGTGGGCATCCCTGGGTCTGAGGATGTTCCGCGAAACACGGATGATTATGTCGGCAGTCTGGAAGACCGGTTAACAAGAGCACACGAAGTTGCTCGTGCATCACTTAAGAAACACAGTGTTGCGCAGAAACGAAATTACGATATCCGTTCTCGTCGGCGAACATTGTCTGTAGGCCCCGTTTGGGTTTACAATCCATCAAGACGTATAAGTGTTTGTTCTAAACTAATTCCTAAGTGGAAGGGTCCATATCTGGTACTCCAAAAGATTGATGACGTCACATATCTTGTAAAGTGTGGTCCTAAGAAGCCACCCAAAGTATATCATGTTGATAGGCTTATAACTTACAATGGAAATAACATTCCACAATGGATCAAAACGATTCTAACAGCATTATAAAGAAAACAATAATAACGACACAATCTGAAGAAAATTGTAGTTCTGCTGCAGTATTAGTCATTTCGAATGTAGTACCTAACGCCGTTAAATATGCTACACGTTGAGTGTTCCTGATGGGCGCTCGTTTTGGGTAGGAAGGCGTTTCCTATCCGGATGTTTCACCAGGGTTTGGTGTAATATCGTTTACTTGATGTGTTGGTAATATAACATATCGGAATAATTGATATATTTGCGTATATATATCGTTTTGTGTGCTGACTTAAATGACGTTATATATTATATTGGAGGTGATTAATGTATTTGCAAGGGCTCTCATTTACTTCTGAACACTAGTTTAAGTACAAGTGAAGTGACAACATATTTTATTAAGAATAAAAAAAAATAACACAACATTTATTAGTTATAAGAAATAACTTTATATCTTATATTGTTTTTAGTCAACATGGATAAATCCTGTTGGATATGCAAGACCTCTTTCATCAATTCAAAACTAAGAGTAAGACACATGGAATCCGTTCACTCCTGTTCAACTGTCAAGTGCCCATATTGTAAAATCGACGTAAAGCGTCCACGGGACTTCAGAAGACATATGGAAAATAGCCATTCAGAAATTAAACCTCCAAAGGAAGCCTTTGTACCAAAAGAATTGTTTCCATTGGCAGTTAATAAAGAACAGTATCGGAAAACTAATGGGTTGTGTTTGGGCGGAGACGGATTTCAATTTTGGATTGAGGCATTGCGACCTAAAGTTAACATCCAATATACACATATTGCCCACATGGTGGACTTTATCCTTGTGGAAGGCTGTGTCAGTGCAGTTAAATTCAGAGCCGAAGTTAAAGGAAATTTCACTTTTGGATCAAATCTAATGAAGGCCGTATCAAAGCGAATGGCTGCTCTGCCAATTGCACATTGTTCCGACCCAACATTGGCAGGGAAACAGGTCCATGGTGCCCATCCAATTGCCCAACACTTAGCAGCAGATCTCCAGACATCCGTTCTTTGCTTTCGCTCGATTATAGTCGAAGATCTCCCAGAATTTCAAGCAGTTCCTCTTGCGGCCACGCCATGCCAGGACGAAAATCAACAGGACTTGTCTCTTGCGCTTGATTCACCTTCCCTTCCTACTGGAGCATCGTGTCCAACCCCTATTGAGGACTTTTCCCCTATTATAGAAGAGCAAACTTCTTCTAATTTCATGGCGTATCATCCAGAATTTGCAGTTCCAGTTCCAACTTACATTCCAACACCGATAACTACAGAAGTATCTTCTTTTTCTGAAGCTCCTTACATGGCCAAACCAGTGGTTGTTACATCCTGTAGTCAGATTCAGACGTCAGACGTTTCCTCACAACCTGTCCATTGCTCGGAAGCTCATCGCGCTGCCTGTCTTCTGGAGAAGGGGGGCCTTCCGCTTTTTCCAGCTGCCAGGAGGGATTGGTCTACCGGATCAGTTGTGTTTCGGGTAGGCTCAGGGAAATTCGTTTGGCCACCAATTAACTGGAAGACCATGCTAGGAGATACTAAGGCCCTTCATGCCGAATATACAGCCATGCGGATGGCCGAGGCACTTGGCGAACAAGTTCATAATCGAATTACCCTCATGGAGCGTTTTAACTTTCTTGTCCTGGAAGGAAGTGCTAACATTAAAGCCGATCCAGTATCATTTCCAATTTATAACAAATTGCGGTCCATGGTCCTTGGAAAGTCGAATGATCTTTCCTGGCTCGCCATGATGGAAAACGCCTGCCAGTTACGAGATTCATCATTGGACAGCATCCTTCTGCAATGCAAAAACATTCCAATGAGGCTGTAATTTTAACATTGTTATTTACACATAAGTTAAATTATTTCCTTTAAGACAAAAGTTACTGAACTGTTATACAGAATTCATTGTGAAGAAAATTTTGTCTTTATGAGTAGATGAATTGTCACTGAGTATGCATCTCGTGTAACTGAACTTTTTTTTAATATAATATGAACAGTAAATTACCTTCATAATATATCCAACCTGCAATAATAACATTCTGATTTCTGTGACATTGTTTTCTTTTGACCATGTGCGCTGCAATAGAGTGCGATTTTTACCATGACACCGTCTTTGTTCCTAAAATGCGTAATGGAAGCGGTAGCGGAACGGGAATAATTTGGACCTTATCATACCTAAGAAATGAATGTTGTCTGTTATCATAAGTAATACGGAGCTCATGATAAACGTTAAAATATATATGATAACAATTTTGATAAGTGATATTAAAGTTATATATGTGACATTGAATGTGTCAATGTCTGTGCTTAGACACTTTTGATATATGGTGATTAATAATATTGTGTTTGACAATTTAAATATGTGTTAAATATTATAACTTTGCTTTCAGTGGCTCAATTGACATTTTTGTTTAAGGCAAAGTTGCAAAATTCAGGAGAATTTTATTTTTGAGGGTTGGGGAGTGTGTAATGACCCTGTCATTATGCAGGTTACTCACCTGGACATGTACTTGCCATCTTTCTGTGGAACTAATATACAATACTGAGAGATATTTAAAGACTATGATATGTTTTATAAAGTTGCACTTACCTTAGGTAATGTCTGTTTAAATTCCATCCAATCATATAATTCCTGTTGCTATGTACATACAAGGTGGGTTCTCCACCCACCTTACATATACGTGTTGAATGAATTTGAACTGATAAGTATAACTGTTTCATCATCTTCGTAATTAGATAAACATTATTTATTAGTAGTTGTCCTATAATAATCATTTATATTTTGAGCCACTTCGCTACTGCTTGATTTTATGTCTTGAATTTGTATTTTTAATATTGTAAACAAACTGTCATGGCTGCCGGACCGCCCGGTGGGCACTGTGAGTACCGCCCTACCGGTCCTTCTGTTCTGTCAGGGCGGTCCTCCGGTCCTTTGGTGATTGGTCAGCGTTCCTCCGGTCCTCCGGTGATTGGTTGGATGTTTGACCGGTCCGGCCGCCATTGGTCAGATTTGATCACGTGGGCATATTTGGTTCTCTATATAAACAGCGTTCCTTTCGGAATCAACAGCTTGGTCTTTGACGTCGGATAGCTCGTTTTGGGTAAGGTTACCCTCGTATGTTTGAGCTGGGTTTTTGATGTCAAATAGCTCGTTTGGGTTAGAAAACACCCGTAAATCTGATCTATTAGTCTAGTACTTTGACATAACTTTAATATTTATAACAAGTTGTTTTAACAAAAGATAATTAATAGTTGACAAATATAGAAAACTAGAGAGCCCATGCAACTTAAACTGATATCTATTGACTACACATGTGTTTAATATTTATGATTCAAAGTTAAAGAATACACTATAAACCGTTAAACATTCAACTCGGTGTTCGTTGTATTTCAACATCTTCCCTGACTTGAAAGAAGTTTTGCCTTGACTTAGTAGGTCGTTACAATATGTTCCAAGTCTCCGTTGTTTTCGTAGAGTATCAACTTTCAACCATGCAATGTCTAGGCAAATTATTGGACAACTGCGTAAAGAAGTAAATCATGTCTTTAATATTCAAACTTCAAACAAATATGATACAGTAAATTTTAAATGTACATGTGAAGCAAATACAAAAACACCATGACGAGAGAAGCTGTGCACGCAAGTTGCCACGATCGTGTTGAACTGTGAAGAGAACCTTTACTTCCTTTGATCGGCATTGCTTTTTGGTCTTTTAACATATTTTCACCATAAACAGTAAGTACCCATGCAGTTAAAGTTGAACTAAAGAAAGCTTGTCTACAGGCTCCTATGAAGAATTCCTAATATACAGTGAAGACTAATTACATCAACTCCAAGATAAAGCTTTTGATTGTTGTCAAACGGTTCCTTCACGTATCTGGAGTGACCTTCTCCTGCCGTCTTTTCCGGTTGTGTCGGGTGTACATGAAGACGGTAAGTGCCGCCACGCCGGCCAATACACAAACGGCTCCCAAGACCGCCCCAACGACCAAACCAACGTTAATTGAATCGCCTGTATTGGCAACATACATATATTTACATATGCGCTTAATATATTGAGCTGAGTCTTGCTTTCGTCACCTCGATTTTGAATGGTTGACCCTTTTGAATCATCATAATTCACCAAATATTACATACATAATTTAGTTTATTTGTTTTATGGTCATTACATAAATCATTCTTACTTGTTTAATAATATCTATATGATATTTGACCCATTATAAATTATGTATTGCAAAAGAGCAAGGAGTATTTTTATAAATATTAATTTAAATAGGCACGCATACTTGACCTACTTTCTGGGGAATATTCACATGTGTAGTATGAGTAAAAGTCTGTGCAAGTACCATCAACACCATCGGTACATTTGTCAGGAAGACAGTCGTCGGTGTCTGAAATTAAAGCTGAAAGTTGTTACGAAATGCATAACCATTGTTGTTCGTTCTGATTTGTATCTCTTAGCAACGGTATATTCCAAACTACAAGTATACAATAATTGCTAACCTCCAACAAGAATTTTGTCACAAATACTGTCACCGGGAACCCTGAAAAAAAAAAATAATAAGTAACAATATTATTTTATTTAGACTTTTAACAGTATGTTTTCGATTTACCCGATTGCCTTCGAAGTAAAAAAATGAAAGAATATATAAATTACATATCTATAACAAGTATACCCATATGAGCTGTAAGCCATTGCACACACTCTGTAGATGCCAATGTCAGAAGAATTAGATGAGGTCAAGTTAACGTATTCGCCAACTGGGGTCAAATAAAATGTACCACCTTGATGGCTTACATTCAACAATCTGGAAAAAAACTAGAGTGTTACCAATATAAACAAACATGCATAGCAAATGTAGTAAAATGTGTCTTTGAACTTCTATAAACACATAATTACATCTCGCCATGAGTTTTGTAAATTATGGAGTCATATAGTGTAACATTAGAAATATTATATCAAGAACATGTGAATGGATGTCATGAAGGGCCTTGTAACGCCGCATAGCAGCATCGCCGCATAAACGGGTGTTTTTTTTCGTTTATGCGGTGATTTTCAATGCATAAACAGGGCGACCACGTTTATGCGGCGACGCTCAACGCATAAAGCAGAAATTGCTTATATGGAAAATAGAGCTCTAATATTTCAACAAAAACGATGGTGATGACGACGACGATGATGATGATGATGATGATGATGATGATGATGATGATGATGATGGTGGTTGTGATTGTGTTGTTGATTATAATAATGATTAAGATTAAGGCGTAGCATATTACTGTCATTTTGAAAAAAAATACGCGAAAAGTAGGCAGGCAAATTGGTCAAATTTAAGGTAATGTTTTAAAGTTGAGCCGAAATTGAAAGTTGAAAAAAATACTCCCCTTGGAGTGTTCACATCTACATTTTCTTGGTTACAAATGACTAGTGCATAAAAACATAATCAATGACAGAAAATCATACATCTGAGTCCTCTTGTTCAAGTGCCCAAAACAAATGTTGTGTTGAAATTTTGGAAACAAATTAATCTTCAAAAGTTTTCCATTCGTTGCCCTGGTAACCAGAGTTATACGCTGATGACCTAGACGTGAATAAATTTCACAATCGCACAATTGTGGTTCTTGACACGGAAATAATTCTTAGCTCCTCTGAGCACAAAGAGCACATCTGGAATTGTGAGGATTGTTGGATTTCTGTTGTTTGACCGTCGTTAACAATTGATTTTTCTAGAAACGTTTGAAATGACATGAAAGTGCGCATTGTCAAGGGTACATGCCCACCAGTCTGACAAAAAGGCGAGAATGTATGTTACGTCATACGACGATTCAATTTTCTGATTGTCCCAAATGACGGTGTTGTGCGTTGTCGTAAGTTAAGACATATGTTTCTATATATAGTAACACATTTGTACAGGGATTTTGCGATTATTTGCATGACTCAGCGATTATCAGTTTTGCGGCCCGGGCCGATTTTCTATTATAATATTGAGGACCGTAGAACGTTCTCATGTGAAGTCAATTTTCGCCTTAAAATCAATTTTGGCGACTACAAAATAATGTATTCACCAAATATATCAAATGTTATTGAGCTGCTTGAAGATATTTATTATTAAAATCCTAAAGGGACGCAAACGCGAACGCATTTTAGGAAGATATGCTAGTGTTTGATAACCACTGTGGACCGTTAGGGCGGCGTTTTTTATTCTGCGCTGACATTAAAAAAAAAAAAAAAAAAAAAAGAAAGCGGCAAAATTGAATTTACTTGAAAAACAGCATTCCTTGTTCATACATGTTGACATCAATGATACGAGGTATTGGTTTATTTAAGTACAAACAGTCGTTCTACTTGTTAAGTGTTCGTGTGTATTGAATTGACAGATGTCAGTGATTCGTACAGAAAATTTCGGATAGACGTGTTGTGGAATTTTCAAAGTGATCAATTGAAATTGGAATGGGAACATAAAAATGACAACAACATGTTGTTTGGCTGTTTGGCTCACTCTCCAAAACAAACAAAAAATGAAAAGTAAATTTAATTTGAGAGTGACTGAGTTAACTCATCGTAGTCAAGCCAGAGCGAAATGAGAATGCACAACTGGATTTCAGGTAAATTTAAAAAAGCAAACTTTAAACTTGCGAAATAGAAAACAAACAAACATATGTTTTAAAGAGGTTAAGACGTCGAGGGACATTATGGGCACGAGGGCCAATTTTCACTAAACGGCCCGGCTACACCGTGTATTAACCTCTAAATATATTCCCGCCTTTAGTAGGGCCAAACGTCATTTCAAACATTTTCGCAGAAAGATCAATTGGTTTGGTTCACATTTAAACTGATCATTTAAATCTTTGACAGAATTTACGTCTCTAAAAGTCTAGTTCAAAGCTTGGTTAAGTGGACACAAAAAAACTAAGTCCGATCTTGATGAAACTTTATCAACCACTATTGTACTAGTATGTGTTTTAATTGCTTTTTATTATGTGGCAAAAGTGTGCCTTTTTTGCCACATAAGAAAGACGTTTATGCGTTGAAAATCGCCACATAAACGTGGTCGATTTCGTTTATGCGGGGATGCTGTTATGCGTCGTTACAAGGCCTTCCACAGTGCAAACGTGGGTGGGAAAGGGCAGAACTTAAAATGTTTTATTAGGTTTTAAGCAAAAACTTGTTTATGAGTAAAACAAACATCTATTGCAACATGTTCTGGTATAATAAGGAGTTAAGCAAATTTTACACAAGAAGATTTTTATCAGTTTATGGATGAAAAAGCATTTGCATTTTTTCGGAAAAGTTTGTGATGATATAAATATGTTTTTAGTGTAAACGTAGTCGTTTCTTGATGATATATTTTCAAGTAAAAGTTGAATTCAATAAAATAGTGAAAAATAGTGAGTAAAAATCATTTCTTGGGTACAAAAATGCAAATATCTTTCTTAAAATAGAGGCAATCACCACGAAGTCACAATATTTTGTTGAATATGTTGACATAAAATCATATTCGTTTTGAAGACAGACTTTTCAGAAAAAAATCAAATGCCTTTTGATTAAAAATCTGATAAAATCTTATTTCGTAAAAAATGCTCAACACCTTATTTCGCATACACATGTTGCAAATGGTGTATTTATTATACATGCTAAAAACTCAATAAAAATAAATTTTTGAAACAGTTTATGTGTTTGTCTTTTAAACGAACTTTTGCATTACGAGTTGTGGATGTATGTTATGTTTGGGGTCTTTCAATCTTGGCACCATGAAATTGAGGGGACAGGAGTGGACCAAATCTGTGAATGTGGTTTAGTAAGTATTTGCACGTTTGAAAGTATTAACAACAATCTTGAACCATGTATTGCATTTCTAGAAATATATGTAAAGCAATTGGTTGTTAACAATACCAAAGACACCCACAACTGTAATGAAATTTGTCGTACACGTACTTAACTCCGTTAACTTGTCCTTGCAGACGAAATGAATTTGAGTACGAAAATGGAGGGACAACAGAAAATGTGTTGTTATTCTCCTCTTCGAAATTGAGTTTTTCACTACACTGTCGAATGTCTGTCAGCGGATCCGTGACTCGAATCGTTAACTGAAAACACATGCAATGTACTGGTCTTGTTACCAAAGCAACTAGATTCTCAGTTAGAATGAAAACTATTTGAAATGAAATCATTTATATACAACTTTATACACATATTTTGGTTTGTAAGCCAAAGGGCAGAACTCCATTAGAAAGAAAAGTGTAAGGTAAGTGTATGAATCGCAGAACTGGCAGTAGTTAGGTTTTTAGTTTTTGAAGCAAAGAAGATGTTGAACAAACATAAGGTACAAACCAGCACAGGCGTGTTGCTGAGAGGACCTCGTGTTACTGTTGTAGCGCCTTTTCTTGTTAGGTTTACTGCAGATGTTGTGTAATCTTTGACTTCTATTGCGACAGAATAATCGGTGTTCTTTACGTAGCCATTGCCTCCAGTCGCCTTAACACTAACTTTACAGGTACTCTGGATAATAAAATAAAATGCACTGTGATAACAATTATTAATTCACCAATATCTACAAATATGATAATGTTTTAAATATAAACTTTACTAATAAGTACATATAGATCGTTTATATTTCATAACTTTTTCAAGACGTAAAACAACTAATGTGACAGTATTGGTATACAGTCGAAACACATTTGCTCGATATCGCTTGGCTCGATTTCCTCACTGGCTCGAATTTGATGAAAAGAACCGGTTATTTTACACAACGTAGGCATCCCCGCGATGCGAATTCAAAGAATTTGGCCGGTCCCTGGGATATCTAGCCAACAGATTTCGACTGTATGTAAAATGACCTTGTACAAAATAGCCCTACTACATGTTTCATTTTGCTAAAGATTTACCTATACAATTAGAAATTTTAAAACTCTACTCAGTATTTAGTATATCGGTTTAAACAATATTTATTTTGTATTCAACAATTTTAATTTAACAATGACATAGATTTACAAGTAACGGACTTTTTCTTTTGTTCAAAATCAGCTGAACAATCAATGGTGGAAAAATTAATTGAGAAAGGTTTTGAATTCATTACTATCACAGCAGAGATACTGTTCAACTGTCGAACATACACTGACCTGATCAAGGGAGGCGCCAAACAGCGGTTGTATCCAGGAGCAACGCACCGTGTCCCCATCCCCGTCATAGGGGTGAAGATCAATCTCGATTCCACAGCCGAGAGGGACACTTACAGAAAAGCAAGGGTTGATGTTTTCGATGTTATAATATAACAGGTTTGTACATAGATTAACATGTTTAAAGAAAGGATATTTTGCATCAAAGAGATTTAAACAATGGAGAACAATGAAAGAACGCGTCAATTATAAGACTGAATTGTATCGGCCTAAAATTTGTCAATGTCGCCTATTTGACTGACTTGTATCGACGGGCGGACGATAAAAGGCCAAAATTCGTTAACGTCGTCTATTTGACTGAATTGTATCGGCGGGCGGACGATAAAAGGCCAACATTCGTTAACGTCGTCTATTTGACTGAATTGTATCGGCGGCAGACGATCAAAGGCCAAAATTTGTCAACGTTGCATTAATATTAGACTGAAATTTATCGGCGGGTAGACGATAAAAGGCCAAAATTCGTTTACGTCGCCTATTAGACTGAATTGTATCTGAGGGGTGATGATAAAAGGAGCCAAACTTCGCCAATGTCGCCTATTAGACTGAATTTTATCGGCGGAGAGACGATAAAAGGCCAAAATTCGACAGCATCGCCTATTAGACTGAACTGTATCGGCGGGCCGACGGTAAAAGGCCAAAATTCGTCAACGTCGCCTATTTGATTGATTTGTATCGGCGGGCAGACATTAAAAGGTGAGAACTCGTTTCAACGCCTATTTAACTGAAATGTGTGGACAGGTGATGACAAAAAAGACGAAATTCGCCAACGTTACCTGTTAGACTGACTTGTATGAGTTGGGAGATGATAAAAAAAAGCAAAAAATCGACATCGTCGCCACTTTGAATTGTATCGGCGGGCAGGCGATAAAGGGCCAAAATTCGTCAACCTATCGGCGGGGAGACGATAAAAGGCCAAAATTCGTCAACGTCGCCTATAAGACTGAATTGTATCGGCGGGCAGATGATAAAGGGCCAAAATCCGTCAACGTCGCCTATCAGACTGAATTGTATCGGCGGGCAGACGATAAAAGGCCAAAATTCGTCAACGTCGCCTATCAGACTGAATTGTATCTGCGGGGTGATGTTAAAGGGCCAAAATCCGTCAACGGCGCCCATCAGACTGAATTGTATCGGCGGGCAGATGATAAAGGGCCAAAATTCGTCAACGTCGCCTATCAGACTGAATTATATCGGCGGGCAGACGATAAAGGGCAAAAATTCGTAAACGTCGCCTATCAGACTGAAATGTATCGGCGGGCAGACGATAAAGGGCCAATATTCGTCAACGTATCGGCGAGTAGACGATAGAAGGCCAAAATTCGTCAACTTCAACTTTTAGAATGAATTGTATCGGCGGGCAGACAATAAAAAACCGTCCATGTACTCACAAATATATTGGGAACGCCACAACAGACGGGCTGAGATTTGGTCTCTTTGTGTCATTGCGAACTGCCAGGTTTATCACAACTGCGCTGAACAAAGATGTAAGTTTGCTTGTACTGCCGTTTCTGTATATAAAACTGGAAACAAAACAGATCAATGATTTCGAACAACCACTGCTAGGTGTATTAACAAAAAGATAAACAAGATTTACCAAGAGGCTAGAAGTTAGAAAAATCAAACACATTATTTGGTAAGGAATTTAAACTGAAAGACATGTTGTTTTTTTAAAAGATTAATAACCATTATCCTAATACCAATATCGAGCATACCAACCGTAACTGAGTGTGCCAGTAAGTGAAAACGAAATTATAACTTGCACAATGTTTTACCTTATCTTCAACTCATTTTCTGTCACATAACTGAAGTCGTAGAGCGTCGTTTCATCTCCCGCTTCCCAATTCACGCCACTGAAGCTGCTGACCTGACGTTATATTAACACTTATATAGCTAAAAATTAAATTATGATATGCCAATATCTGATAGAGTACTGTTTTTACAATAGCACTTCAAGCAATACAATTAAAAGCAGTTTAGTATATATTTTTCTAATTACAAACCTTACGAGGTCAATATGTTCGTAGCCACTAACATGGACTTCTTTGAGTACATTCGATCCATTATCTGAATTGCAATAACAGTGTTTAATGAAAACATCTTGTGACGTATAATAAAAAGAGGATACGTTACCTCTGTGAAGTACACTTGGCCAAGGTCGGTGACGGTGTCGTTTGACGGGCAGCCAGCTGTGCACATCCACTCCATGTTGTCAATGCGTCCGAACGTTTGCACGTTCTTGTTGGTAATCTTGTATACGCCCAGACACGTGGGTGTCAAGCACGTACCCGCGGTCGCCTTCTCCTGTTTCCATGACATATGGCTGTAGAACTGAAACTGTGAAGGAGAGGCTATAGAGCTACAAGTATGTAACCACGGGAGAATAATGTCTTCTTTGGTGTTTGTATTTGTGTATGTGATGTAAGTATGTTCGTGTCTCTAGTTCATTGTCGTTTGGGCCCTTGCCTCGTGATCCCTAACCGGGTTTATTCTTTTGAATTTTCGACTACTGGGCTTGTCCCAGTATATTTCAATATATTATTATTAGTATATATCTTATACAGACATGGCAAAAACAAATAAAAACAATTCTCACAGGTTGACAGACCTCTTCGGGTGTGAATGATTGACAATTGTAAACTGGTGTGAGGTAAACACATACGACCATATGTAAGATCGAGAAATAGTCCATTATAACTGTATCGTATGTAAAACGCTGCACCCTTTGTCATACAATTTCCATCATATGTGAACTTGTTTCCAAAATTAACCTTGCACCATATGAAAAAATATATATGCACCGTATTTTGGTGCTGTTTGAAGTCATTATGCCTTTAAAAAATGTTCATTTGCTGTATATTGAACCGACTCAGATAATCTTGTTTTATAACTTTACAAAAGATACTCTTGAGAACAAAGCCTGGATATTTCAAATCATTCAGTCATATTTTTGTAACATTGAACATATTGTGCAAGCATCGTTTTACATATATGCCACAAACGAACCAAGAGATGGGCTTGAGCTATGTTAGAGAATGTTTGCTCTGGTTGAGAAGTAACTGAGAAGATTCTTTCTTCCTTTAATTATTCATATCCGTACTTATTATTTGCACCGTATGTCGATGCCGTGTCTATTTCTGTTTTTACAATAAAACAAAGCGTTTAAAGGACTGGCATAGACTTAGATGTAGATGAAGATGAAGATGAACTATTACTTGACTTGTAGCGAATATCTTGGCAACATATTCTCTAAAAAAAATTATTGTTTTAATAATTATTTGAAAAAAATGTCAAACTTTATTGAGAAATATTATATAACGATACAATGAACAAAAAATGTCAAGGTTTAAAAATGTTACATCACTTAATTATATGTCACATACTCGTATCATCACGACCGAGGCAAGTTCTTGTTAATAATGGTAATTTACATTGCAGTTATAGAAGTGATTAGTGTCGTTATATTTTTCTAGCACTTCCGGAGTAAGTCTTAATGATTCTTGAGAATAGGATTTCGCTTGGGCGTTGACAAGGTTGCACTTATTTATACTGTCAATGAACCTGTGAATCAAAACATGTTTTTGTACATTGTGTGTCTTGGGAGTAGCTTAACAAAAATTGATGTACAGGCCGGGTTTGCTGGAGAGGGGTCGAATTTGTATTCTCATAATGCATGATGCGCTTAGGGTAGTTATTCATTGTAAATCTTGAAAAAGGAAACAACACCGTGCACACAAAAAAGACTAGCTTATATTCTTACCTAAAATATATACCCTCTATCCCTTCCGTTTTAAACGCATTGTTGTACCCTTGAAAGATATTAATTCATTGTTTTACTGTGGATTTTGAATAAGTACCATTCACTATTATGTATACTCTATTAAAACAAATGCTGTTGTTCATCTCTTAACTTTAGCCTGGTTTTCACCGTTACGATTTTGATTTGATTTATAAAAACAGACAAATTGAACTTGTCAAATAAAGAATTCCTGGAGTATTTCAAAGCTATCAATGACCCAGATTCAAATTTTTATCAACCTGATGAAGATATTATACATTTCCATGATAAATATGTACTTGGAGAATTGAATACTATGTTTAAGGAACTGAATGAATCATTTACTCATGCTGAAATTGTTAAGGCATGCAAGCAATTGAATAATGGTACGGCAGCAGGGCCTGATAATTTGTTAAATGAGGTTTTTTTAAAATATGGTATTAATAGTGATTGTTTTTTTGAAGGCGGTTTGTACTTTGTTTAATAAGTTGTTTTATAGCGGATATTTTCCAGAGGCATGGTCAGAAGGCTTTATAGTTCCATTACATAAGAAAGGTGATAAGGATAATGCTAATAACTATAGGGGAATTACATTATTAAGTACTTTTGGTAATTTGTGATAAATAATAGGATGAAATTTTGGGCTGAAAAATATCATGTGTATATTGAGGCTCAAGCCGGATTTAGACAGGATATGGGGACTGTTGATAATATCTTTGTTCTACATGGTATCATTAATTATTTGTTAGAGAATAAAAAAAAGAGTGTATGCTGTTTTTGTGGACTCTACGGTTTACTACACTAATGTCAAGGCTCATTTCACACGAATCATGCAGTGTAGTAAATCGTGAACCTATTTTCGTATTGTACGTATTGTAATAGTGATAAATATTTATTGATTTTATTCAAATTTAAGTGGATCGTGGACCAATGCTTTTTATCGTCTAAAATCGTCCATAAACGTAGAATATTCCTTTCCCTAGATTAGAAGAAGCGTTCGTCATACATAGTTTGTTGTTTTATCAGTGACTAATCCGATATGTAGTCGTAGATTCATAGTAAAGCCACAACCATTCCATTTAACACAACAATCACTTACACGATTATCGTGAACCATCGTTGCCAAATTCGTTACAGTGAAAGTCAGGTTTTTGACAGGCTAAAGGTGGCTCCCACTGTCGTGATTTTGTCCACGATAGCCCACGATTTGCAAAATCGTCGGCAAATATAGGCTTCTACATACATCTCAAAGGATTTTACGAAATTGATTTCGATCGTAAGGGCAAAGACTATAGCAGTAATTGTGCTCTCATGGTTCGCGGTGTTCCGCGTTCTCCGCGGCTTAGTTGCGATTCTAGCACTGTCTGCTACGGCAGTACTATTGACTACACTCTTGCGCACAGTGGTCAGAAATTGGCTTAGGGAGAGCAATATTTGATAAGCATATAGAGAGCTGAATTTTCTACAGTCTGAACCCTGTGCGTGGGAGTGACTAGTCTCGATGATACACGACAAAGTACGTCTTCTCCATACCATGCCGTACGTACGAACACATTCATGTATATGTTGCTGCTGAGCTGGCGATGTCACATGGTCCAAAAGGCGTAGTGAAAAGTATTGGCTTATCGTCAGATCACCCTGGTGCATCTTTATTTACCATATTACTAAACTCTTCAGTGGATCGTTTTTCAAACCAAATTGATCATAACTTGTTACGTCTTTCGCTCGAGAATGGTGTTCTATTTCGAACCACCTGTTTGGATGCTAGCTTGTTGCACATTCTTCCTACAATGAATATTGATTGTCGTGTAGTGCTCGACGACATCGGTCACCATGGTCAAACGCTCGTACGACAAGGAGAAATGCGATGGTCGAAATGCTGGGTCAGTGGAAACGCTTATGAGCGCGATAGACCCCACGGTCTATCGCGCTCATAAGCGTTTCCACTGACCCAGCATTTCGACCATCGCATTTCTCCTTGTCGTACGAGCGTTTGCCGTGTGATTCCTGTTATTCCAAGGGCTAATAGTATCCCTGTTCAAATCACTATTAAACGCAACAGAAAGAGAAACCAGCAACAAATGTTCAACAACAATGAAATGTATTTACATACACTTTAGCACAAGAGATTTAAAATAAATATTGTTAAAAATTATAAACCTACATTAAATAATAATGTCCAAATGTTCACAAAATATCTTCACTGATCCTGGGTTTTTTAATGTCGTCATAATTTAATTCACATGACATATTGAACACACTATATCCAACAAGACTTACGGAATAATATTCTCACAAGTGATTTAAATGTTAACCTTACAGAAAAAAGAGTAATTAAATCCAAGATTTGGGAAATGTTCTAACACTGGTGAAACATTTAAAGAAACTAAGAGAAGCTTGCTTAGAATGTTCGAGAACATACTACAACAGTCTTCAAGAACATTTTCTCAATTTTTTAAGAGTCTTGTTTATTCTAAAATTTCAAAACATGGAAAAATGAAACTGTGTTTTAAATATCAATACATGTAACAGACTTCCTTAGCTCAAAAGGACGACAGGTGGATATGGAGACGTTCTCGGAATTTGAGATCATCTTACGATGTATGCTAAAGCTAGTCGGTTAGGATGAGGGTAAGGGTTACTGTCAGAATGCCACAACCTCTGTCAAGGCTCTATAGGAGAAGTTCGTAGTTCCCTGCTCTATTTCTCGAACAATTAAATTATTACCAACGCCGCAACTTCGAGAACCGGATATTCAAACAGCTATGTCGTATTTAAAAGGCCCGAAAGACTCGAACCACTCCGTTCCACCCCAAAGGCAAATTGTCTTCGGAATTTTTTATCCGTATGCCCAAGCTCATGCTGGGAATGTTGGTTGACGGTCACGAGGGTTACGTTCCAGCTTTGGTTTAAGCATAAAACGCCACCAAGAGAGCAATTGCACGAACTATTCCAGTACAACAGAAGAACCCGTGAGACCAAGCTCTCCGTCAACCTACCCGACTGGCAACCGTTGACAGACAAGTTGGAGAATGAACCACACTCTCCTACTATCAGTGTGTATAGTGTTTCATTTTCATTGTTGGAGACATTTTAAAACGAGGATGGGGAGTGTGTAGACGATCCCGCCACAACTACACATATAGGAATTGACATTCGTTTGGGTTTTTTTGCTAGCCATTCGTTTCCCCAGCACCATACAGTCAAGTGCATTCTTTGAAGTGTCTGAGTTAATGTTCTTCACGAACATTGAACTTATTATGTACTGTTTATCATATCGTTTTACAACCTGTTGATATATGTATATTATTCTTTCCTACACTTACCATTCATTTCATGGTGTTATTAATGTTTGTTAAATGTTTAGAACTGTATTATATTATTACACGTATAGGTTTTTCAATATACTTGTCAATTTTGTTGAATAAATATATGGACACTGAGAAGAGTTGTTCGAGTAACAGATTTTATACCTATGCATGTATTTTTTTATTCTTTCCAATAAACATTAATAGTCGTCATGCCAACCTTTCACGTAAAGAGTTAAAATCAAACGTTTGCCTGACCTTTAAGAGACCCTATTGTTCCTTGGAATTTAGGGACATGTCGTCTGCATGGAACAATTGAAACCAAATCATGCACATTTGTCACCAAGTATCTTTATCGGAACAAAGCAGGAGATACGCAGAACCTGAATGACTGTTATAATATACCGTCTTCTATCAAAATATTTCAGAGTATTTGATAGCGTCGAACATTTATAAACCAAAACCCGTTATATAGTGATTTCAAAAACAATAGCCAATTAATATTGATATTCTTCATTGTAACGATGTCGACAATAGCATTATAACAGTCGTTAGTAAATGACACTTAACAACAACGGGGATGTATTAAGCTGAATAAATTTCTCGGAACGATAACCATGGAAATAGATGCTAGTGTTGATGAAATGAGAGACACTTTTCGTTAAAATAACCGAATATGTAGAATGTATTACCTGATCAAGATGACCTGTCGGCATCCATTGGACGGTTAAACTGTAAAGATTTTGGCTCTCTCCGAATTTCACAATACATATTGTATATAATAAACAACACTCAAAGAACCATTTAAATTCCATTTGAACGCTGGCAAGTTTATGAAAGGCATGAAACCTGCTCAATGATCTGGATTTGGTGCTAACACTGGTGACAAGATACAAGATAATATAACAAAGACTTGTTATATCCATATATCATACGTATGTGAATTTCAGCATTTTCTGTCATCTCAAATTTAACAATTTCAAAAGCCTTGAGTAAACATATCTAACAAGAAAATTTGGCACCACCTGACATCTGAATAGGTATTGATATCACTGTACTCTTCGCTCTAGATAGAAACGGAAAAAGTGCGACCAAAAATCTTACCACTTAACCACAAGGTAATTGTCATCAAGTGCTGAGTATTGCTCTAAAGATACCATTTCGTAATTTGCTCATGGAGATATTATTTCTTCAAAATATGTGACTTTATATTTTCGTCCCAATTTAAAAAAGCTACAAAGCCATTTAAATCTTTGTTTACACTTACCACTCCATAAAGGGTATGTTTGTTATCACTGTTGTATTTATATAAAGTGAATTTAATCTCAGCACCTAAACATTGAAGATAAGTTGGTAATGGCAGCAATTTGACTTATCAATCCCTTTCGTTTACATGTAGGTCAATAATAATCTATAACGACAACAACTTTATCATTGGAGTATGCAGCATTATTTTAGATTATTTAATTATCAGTATAATAATATTAATCGATTCGTAAAGACAATGATACGTGAACCAAATGGTCGATTCCTGTTCAAAATAGCATCAATGTCAGCCTCCATTACAAACAAATTCAAAGGTAGTATAATGTACTGTAATCTTAGTTTTTTAAACACAGTATATCGTATGCCCACCTATCATGTGTTTATAAACTTTATTTGCATATCCATGTTTTCATTGAAACCTTTACCATTGTCGAGAAAACTTTGCATTGTTTGCAAAATGTAAAATATCCGAATGGCTCAATTAACTTTTGGCTCGGATTAAGCGGAAACTGATGAAATTGTTTGGAAAACATGTATAACACGCTTGTCTAGTTTAAATATAACCTGTACATTCATATGTAAAATAATATGTTTGTGATTATAAAAGATATCAGAACGAGAAGAAATTGATTTATTGCAGCCACGATTTTGTTAGAAATGGTGAAACATAGGAAAATATTTAGTGGTCAAGTCAATAACGTTCCTTTTTATAGAAAACAACCGGTTACAATGAATTCCGTAAAGATATATCTAAACATTGTCAATTTTCATAGTTTTAGCAGTAAATATATATTTTACTCAATGGTTGATTCAGTACATCTAATATCTGAGTAAGGTTGTACGATCGTGAATGGTTGTAAAATACGTTACATGTATATTTGATTCGAAATTTGATCAACTATTTTTTTTAAATTGAAAAATAATATCATGCCGATAAGTTTTGATTGCGAAAATATAAAGTGATATTTTCTGACGTTTTTGAGAAAATAACTGTTCAATGGTCTCAAATCGCCGTTAACCTTTTATAAGGGACCTAGCTCTTGTGAGTAATAATGACCTGTTTTGGGGTGGCGTCCCCTGAGTTTTGTATGTGGCGACTCAAATCCGCAGTAATCGGTTTTGAATTGAAAGACACAACAGTAAATAGAGATTTATAACTAGCAGCTTTTCACAAACCCAAGGCAGCGGTTTCTTCCTCTTTCGGTACGTTTCACAAGATATCTCTTCTTGATATTATAATGTGCGAGAATCAAATATCAAAAGTATCACTTAAAACTAATAAAAGTATTTTTTTTACATTATAAATTTAACTCATCATACATGGTCAACACCATCATTAAACGGATACACCGAAAGTTGGTGCGTTAAGGGCCGGCAGCGATGCAAAAGTGGGTGGGAAAGGTCAAAAACTAAAACGTATAAAAATACATGTTTTATTTAGCTTTGAGGAACGATCTTTTTGGGGAGTGAAACATTTATTCTTGGCGACATGTTTTTGGTTAGTAACGAGTTAAACAAAGTTTACAAAAAAAAGTTTTTAACAGATTTTGGAACAAAACGCATTCACATCATTACGGAAAGGTATTTCGTCATTAGTACTTCGTTTTTATATCAAAATGCCCCAGACTACCTAATGAACAATGTCGTGACAGATCTTGATGATATCTTGTCAAATAGGAAAGATGTTCAGAAAAATAATGAAAAATCGTGGATGAACTTCATTTCCGGGTTACAAAAATACATATATCTTTTTTTTTAAATAATTGAAATCTACACAAGTCACACGACATTGTTAATTGAGGAGTTCCGATAAATTTGACTTACAGACATATTCTTTTTGTATTAAGACATTTCCGAGAGAACGTAAACGCTCAAATTGGTAAATGCTTTTAGATTGGAAATCTGATAAAATATTTTTTCGTAAAAAATGTTGATTTTTTAAAACTTTTAAAATTTTAGTCCCTCAATCGACTTTTGCATCGCTGCGGACCCTTAAGGCAGTTATTTTAGTATGCAGCCAAACATCAACTGGAGACAACTCTTGATGGCGACGGATACGTATTCATCAAGATTACATCCCCTTCACTACCCTCCTGTATTTATAATGATTTCAGGTGATCCATTTTTTCACTCTCTTTTTACAAATAAAGTCGTGTTTATTGTTATAAAAACTGACAACAAAAAATGAATTAATCATACTTTGGAGGATTTTAAACGTGCACCTACCACATTTGCATTCCATATTATGTTTAGCTTTATCGTATTAGTTCATTTTAATATGTGCAATGGTTCGGATTGAATCACGGTTAAAACAACTGTGAGATGTAGATAAAAAGGTACAAGATAAAGTTGATGCATAGCATCTACGTCACCGGAAAAAAACAACGGTATATATGTATCAATAAAGATTTCTTTAGCTTATATCAAAATTACATTGTTAAAGTACCGATAAAAACTTGAAACCAATATATACTCGAGACCAAGAGACAGTATATACTTGAGACCAATATACAGTATATACTTGAGACCAACAGACAGTATATACTTGAGACCAACAGACAGTATATACTTGAAACCAACAGACAGTATATACTTGAGACCAACAGACAGTATATGGCAGATTTCACAAAAAAGGCAATTATTTGGCCCATTTGCTTTCATTTATTGCTATTGCATGTCAACGTCATATATACAGCAATTGCCTTTCCCAACCCAATAAGAACACCTAATAGAAGTGATTTGTATTAAAATAATGAAAATATTGTGTTAAATAAGGTAAAAAAATGTAAAAATATGCCGATATTTAGGACAAAAAAGACAGAAAATCTTCCTGGTACAAATATACCACTTTTTTGAGGATGCTTTTCAGTAACATCTGGTAAGTATTTTATTCTTGTCTGTTGAATCATGTTTGCAAGAAATGTTAATTAAAACAATAATATATCTAAAATGATTGCATTTCGTTCGTAATATACTTAAATTTTCGGTAATTGCGCATGGTGATAACGTTACGGTAATCTGTCCTCCAATTGTTGTGTAACATTAGCAGACATGATCCACTGCTAACTGTTTTAAGCCTAAACACACCTTTATTAAATCACTGAAAACAAAGACTACGTGTCAGATAAAAACAGTATTGCATGTAACAAGAAATTGGTCATTCCCGATCATAAAGTTTTTTAGGTCTAAAAATGTGTTAATGTTACGCAAAATCGATTCTGTCCCATTTTAGCATGACGATAGCACCTTTTCTATTCATGAATAATTTACACCGACTGAGGGTTAACATCCGGGTAGCGATTACTTTTATATTTGACTGGTTCACAGTTGACATTGAAATGATAAAAATAGTGGTGAATACCGTTGATAAAAACTTCATCCAAGTTTGGCTCATTCTGTCCTTCGATGTAACATTAACATTATGTCACGCTAGCATTAAGACAAGCGCTTAATAAAGCAAGAAAATCGTTGAAATTTGATGACTTTCCCAGAGTCAATTATTCGAACATAACAATGTCGTCTGTAAACTATCGTTTGTAAGTATTCATTCATTAGGTACGTAGTTTATATTGAATTCATACCACTTTTGTGTTTGATATCGTTATTTATTGGACAGAATTAAGAATGCAAACGTTATAAAATGGACAGAAATATAGATGATAACGTGACAAATGGACATAACTGCAAATGTTACATTGGACAGAAACCTTCTTTTTTTATAAAACACATATTTATGTTTTGTTTTTTGTGATCCATTGTATGCTTTTGATACAAGCTTAACTGTTTAATACTTAATCTGAATTTGATTAAGTAAACTGAAATCTTATGTTATAATTGGGACAGAAATATGTTTGCTAATGTGACGAAAGGACTTTTCCCCTAATGTTACATAGGACAGAAGCAGAGTTTGACATCACCAAGAGAGAATGCTTGAGATGAAAGTCAATATTTGTATGCTCATTTTGTGATTCATTGTGTTTCTTATTTGACAAATCTTATTTTTGACACAAACTTGAGTTATATATTGTATCTTTACCTTATTTTAGTCACCTGAATGCTAGTGTTACATTTTGGACAGAACAATGTGTGCTATTGGACAATAGGACATATCCCCTGGTGTTACTTTTGGATTCCTGTTTTAACCCCCCCCCCCCCCGAGTATATAAAAGTTTAAGAACATTGTTTCTGTGCTTCTAAAACTGTTCAATCTAGTGACTGTTTTTTATTCAATTTCAAACTGTCCCAGATTAAATTAACTGAATGCCAGTGTTATATATATATATACAATAAAAAATACGATAAATTTGTAAAAGGCCTAGTTTAGGTCCATTTTCATAATAAAACATTGAAAACTGCACAGCAGGTCTTATCAGATTGGAGATCTGATAAGACTTTTTCTATTTTCCCTGAACCCCACCCCTGGACCTAGGGTGTGTGGTTACAATTGACTGGTGCATTATGACCAGTGGTATTGTGGCGCAAGTTGACGATCTAAATGTTGTTCCATGTGGAAGGAGTCTGATGAATAGATTTACAGATAATAAATTTATACGTTGTATTCTTGTAGTATTTCAAACAAAACTGTTTTTTGAATGTAGCGAAACAATAAGAAGTGTTAATAAAAGTAGTATCTAAAATGATCTGTTGCTAAAAATTTAAAATGTTTGAATTTATGGCATTTACGTTCGAGTGTTTTGTTTTAGTTTGTAAGATTGTGAAGACATCTCTGTGAATTTAATCTCTCAAATCTGCTCCCTTGGTAGAAAACATTACGTATTGTGTTAGTTTTGTGAGGCAATGAGAAAGTACCCCTGGTGGGGATCAAACCAAACCCACGACTTCTTGTGTTAGAGGCAGACATATATAACTTAAAACACTCTCATATCTCAACAGAAAGTATGTAATAATTTAATTACTTTTTCAGAACCATACCCTTAAAGACAAGAAGATGATGTGTAAATCGTCTGAATTGTTTGACTGTTGCAATTTACTTACATTAAACATTATTTTATAAGAATTGTCTTTTGCTGTGTCGGGTTGGATTATATGCAAGGTTACTGCAGGTGGGGTGGTTCTTGTTACAGGTTTTAAAGTTTTGGATGTTTGTTTGCCTTTTTTATGATAAGATCTTTTGATCAGTGTTCATGTCACTGTGTAGGCATATACAGTTCGTGGTAAAGATTTCTGATCAATCTCTTATGACACTGTGTATTTGTACACAACCTCTGTAAATGGATCTTAATCTAATGCACCAGTCAATTGTAACCACGCCCCCCGCCCCCCAGGTCCGGGGAATAGCAGGGACTTTGACTTTCGGTCCAGTAAACCCCGGGTAAACTCCCCGCCCTGCGGGAACGAACTGATGGTAAAACCCCGGCCAAATGCCCCCCGCACCCCAGAGACTCTATATAAGTCAATATCTCCGCTAAATTTGGCACTAAGACAAAACCACCGCACTCACACGGCCATGCGGGGCCACCTGGAAAGTAAAAACACGTCCCTTTTCCCTGGCTATCCCCAGTATACCCCCGGACCTGGGGGGCCGTGGTTACAATTGATTGGTGCATAATTGCCTAATTGTCTTATCAGATCTCCGATCTGAGTATCCTGCTGTGCAGTATGGGATATTTTAAGATAGAAATGGACCCTTAATGGCCATGAGCCGATAAACCTACCGGTAAACACAGGAAATTGGCCCCTACTGTCAAACCAGTGTGATTAGAAGGAGATGCACAGCAGGGGATTATCATGCCAAATATTCCTTAAATTAGGCCTTAAAAGGGGGAGGGTCACTTTTAAAAGGCTTAAGCTAGGCCTTTACGACACACAACAGTCTGATCTTTAGTTCTTTTGTGGGGTTTCGTATTGGAAGTTATTCTATCCAGATTGGTATATTTTTTTACGAGATTGTTTAATCAAACTGCTGCGGGAACAGTGTTTCCAGGATTCGTCATTCAGTCTGACACCATATAAACTTAGGTCAACAGTGTATTTATAAATCAACATGAACAAAACTAGTAGGAACTATATGAGAAGCAATAGAATTATATTGTAACAACAGGTTATTAAAATCTCAAATGAGTAAAACATTATAACAACATTTAAACTAAATGAAGAGTCAAAGAAACTATTTTCAACTGTAGAAGCTCATAAAATGTGTACGTCTGTCACACTGCAACTTCGTCAAATCTTGTATGATTATTATGATTTTTTTGTGATTATTAATTGACTGTGTTTATCAATCATTTATATAGTTTGTTTTATACTGTATCAAGCTCAAACAGTCTGTGGTAGGTCTGTATTTTATTTTGTCGTGAAACATTCAGTCCAACTGCTAATGTGACATACTGCTAATGTTACTCATTCTGTCTTGTGATAACACTAGCACATACTCGCAATTAGCAATTCATAATATATATGTTTAATATCAAAGGTAATGATAATTGCACCATACTAGAGACATTTATATCACCACAACAAAACATTTATGTTTATAGCTTATCTGATCTGATATAAAAAGAAAACCTATGTTTGCAGAAAACATTTTCTGTCTTGTTGTCCAATTTGGGTTTGTTTCAAAAAAATTATTTGAGAAAAACGAAACAATCTTTATTTTTTGTCTGTACAATCTGTTTTATAGATAAATGAACCATTTAGTGCAAGACAAAATACTTCTTTGGATCAAAAAATTAAAAAAAAACAAGTTTTTACCGGCAATATTGTAACACTAGCACAAATGGTATGGTGATACAAAATTCTTTTTTTTATAAAAATGCATAAATAAATCATTGCAAATGTTCTAAAATATGATAGATAAGAAATTGCTGTAAAAGATTTTGTTGAAATCACAAATCTGCAATAAATTTTAAAAATCAATATTCGCCGGGAACTTTTTGGTCACCAAAACGTGAAATCTGCCATATACTTGAGACCAACAGAGACAGTATATACTTGAAACCAACAGACAGTATATACTTGAGACCAACAGACAGTATATACTTGAGACCAACAGACAGTATATACTTGAGACCAACAGGCAGTATATACTTGAAACCAACAGACAGTATATACTTGAAACCAACAGACAGTATATACTTGAGACCAACAGACAGTATATACTTGAGACCAATAGACAGTATATACTTGAAACCAGCAGACAGTATATACTTGAGACCAACAGAGACAGTATATACTTGAGACCAACAGACAGTATATACTTGAAACCAGCAAACAGTATATACATGAGACCAACAAACAGTATATACTTGAGACCAACAGAGACAGTATATACTTGAGACCAACAGACAGTATATACTTGAGACCAACAGACAGTATATACTTGAGACCAACAGAGACAGTATATACTTGAGACCAACAGACAGTATATACTTGAAACCAGCAGACAGTATATACTTGAGACCAACAGAGACAGTATATACTTGAAACCAACAGACAGTATATACTTGAGACCAACAGACAGTATATACTTGAGACCAACAGACAGTATATACTTGAGACCAACAGACAGTATATACTTGAAACCAACAGACAGTATATACTTGAAACCAACAGACAGTATATACTTGAGACCAACAGACAGTATATACTTGAGACCAATAGACAGTATATACTTGAAACCAGCAGACAGTATATACTTGAGACCAACAGAGACGGTATATACTTGAGACCAACAGACAGTATATACTTGAAACCAGCAGACAGCATATACTTGAGACCAACAGACAGTATATACTTGAGACCAACAGAGACAGTATATACTTGAAACCAACAGACAGTATATACTTGAGACCAACAGACAGTATATACTTGAGACCAACAGACAGTATATACTTGAGACCAACAGGCAGTATATACTTGAAACCAACAGACAGTATATACTTGAAACCAACAGACAGTATATACTTGAGACCAACAGACAGTATATACTTGAGACCAATAGACAGTATATACTTGAAACCAGCAGACAGTATATACTTGAGACCAACAGAGACAGTATATACTTGAGACCAACAGACAGTATATACTTGAAACCAGCAAACAGTATATACATGAGACCAACAAACAGTATATACTTGAGACCAACAAAGACAGTATATACTTGAGACCAACAGACAGTATATACTTGAGACCAACAGACAGTATATACTTGAGACCAACAGAGACAGTATATACTTGAGACCAACAGACAGTATATACTTGAAACCAGCAGACAGTATATACTTGAGACCAACAGAGACAGTATATACTTGAAACCAACAGACAGTATATACTTGAGACCAACAGACAGTATATACTTGAGACCAACAGACAGTATATACTTGAGACCAACAGACAGTATATACTTGAAACCAACAGACAGTATATACTTGAAACCAACAGACAGTATATACTTGAGACCAACAGACAGTATATACTTGAGACCAATAGACAGTATATACTTGAAACCAGCAGACAGTATATACTTGAGACCAACAGAGACAGTATATACTTGAGACCAACAGACAGTATATACTTGAAACCAGCAGACAGTATATACATGAGACCAACAGACAGTATATACTTGAGACCAACAGACAGTATATACTTGAAACCAGCAGACAGTATATACTTGAGACCAACAGACAGTATATACTTGAGACTAATAGACAGTATATACTTGAGACCAACAGACAGTTTATACTTGAGACTAATAGACAGTATATACTTGAGACCAACAGACAGTATATACTTGAGACCAACAGACAGTATATACTTGAGACCAACAGACAGTATATACTTGAGACTAATAGACAGTATATACTTGAGACCAACAGACAGTTTATACTTGAGACTAATAGACAGTATATACTTGAGACCAACAGACAGTATATACTTGAGACCAACAGACAGTATATACTTGAGACCAACAGAGACCAACAGACAGTATATACTTGAGACCAACAGACAGTATATACTTGAGACCAACAGACAGTATATACTTGAGACCAAGAGATAGTATATACTTGAGACTAATAGGCAGTATATACTTGAGACCAAGAGATAGTATATACTTGAGACCAATAGACAGTTTATACTTGAGACCAACAGACAGTATATACTTGAGACTAATAGGCAGTATATACTTGAGACCAACAGACAGTATATACTTGAGACTAATAGGCAGTATATACTTGAGACCAAGAGAAAGTATATACTTGAGACCAACAGACAGTATATACTTGAGACTAATAGGCAGTATATACTTGAGACCAATAGACAGTATATACTTGAGACCAACAGACAGTATATACTTGAGACTAATAGGCAGTATATACTTGAGACCAAGAGATAGTATATACTTGAGACTAATAGGCAGTATATACTTGAGACCAAGAGATAGTATATACTTGAGACCAAGAGATAGTATATACTTGAGACTAATAGACAGTATATACTTGAGACCAACAGACAGTATATACTTGAGACCAACAGACAGTATATACTTGAGACCAACAGACAGTATATACTTGAGACCAACAGACAGTATATACTTGAGACCAAGAGATAGTATATACTTGAGACCAACAGACAGTATATACTTGAGACCAACAGACAGTATATACTTGAGACCAACAGACAGTATATACTTGAGACTAATAGACAGTATATACTTGAGACTAATAGACAGTATATACTTGAGACTAATAGGCAGTATATACTTGAGACTAATAGACAGTATATACTAGAGACTAATAAGCAGTATATACTTGAGACTAATAGACAGTATATACTTGAGACTAATAGGCAGTATATACTTGAGACTAATATGCAGTATATACTTGAGACCAACAGACAGTATATACTTGAGACCAATATACAGTATATACTTGAGACCAACAGACAGTATATACTTGAAACCAACAGACAGTATATACTTGAAACCAACAGACAGTATATACTTGACACCAATAGACAGTATATACTTGAGACCAACAATAGACTTAATATACTTAAGACTAAAAGACAGAATATGCTTGACACAAATAGACAGTTTATACTTGAAACCAACAGACAGTTTATACTAGAGACTAATAGGCAGTATATTCTTGAGACCATTTGACATTATATACTTCAGACTAATAGACAGTATATACTACAGACTAATAGACAGTATAAATATGAGACTTATAGCCAGTATATACTTGAGACTAAAAGACAGTATATACTTGAGACTAATAGACAGTATACATATGAGACTAATAGACTGTATATACTTGAGACTTATGGACATTATATACTTGAGACTAAAAGACAGTATATACTTGAAACCAATAGACAGTATACATATGAGACTAATAGCCAGTATATACTTGAGACTAATAGCCAGTATATACTTGAGACCAATAGACAGTATATACTTGAGACCAATAGACAGTATACATATGAGACTAATAGCCAGTATATACTTGAGACTAATAGCCAGTATATACTTGAGACTAAAAGACAGTATATACTTGAGACCAATAGACAGTTTATACTAGAGACTAATAGACAGTATAAATATGAGACTAATAGCCAGTATATACTTGAGACTAATGGACAGTATATACTTGAGACTAATGGACAGTATATACTTGAGACTAATGGACAGTATATACTTGAGACTAATAGACAGTATATACTTGAGACCAATAGACAGTATATACTTGAGACCAATAGACAGTTTATACTAGAGACTAATAGACAGTATAAATATGAGACTAATAGCCAGTATATACTTAAGACTAAAAGACAGAATATGCTTGACACAAATAGACAGTATATACTTGCAACCAACAGACAGTTTATACTAGCGACTAATAGGCAGTATATTCTTGAGACCATTTGACATTATATACTTCAGACTAATAGACAGTATATACTAGAGACTAAAAGACATTATAAATATGAGACTTATGGACATTATATACTTGAAACTAAAAGACAGTATATACTTGAGACTAATAGACAGTATACATATGAGACTAATAGACTGTATATACTTGAGACTTATGGACATTATATACTTGAGACTAATAGACAGTATATACTTGAGACCAATAGACAGTATACATATGAGACTAATAGCCAGTATATACTTGAGACTAATAGCCAGTATATACTTGAGAGCAATAGACAGTATATACTTGAGACCAATAGACAGTATACATATGAGACTAATAGCCAGTATATACTTGAGACTAATAGCCAGTATATACTTGAGACTAAAAGACAGTATATACTTGGGACCAATAGACAGTATATACTTGAGACCAATAGACAGTATAAATATGAGACTAATAGCCAGTATATACTTGAGACTAATAGCCAGTGTATACTTGAGACTAATGGACAGTATATACTTGAGACCAATAGACAGTATATACTTGAGACCAATAGACAGTATATACTTGAGACTAATGGACATTATATACTTGAGACCAATAGACAGTATAAATATGAGACTAATAGCCAGTATATACTTGAGACTAATAGCCAGTATATACTTGAGACCAATAGACAGTATATACTTGAGACAAATAGACAGTATACATATGAGACTAATAACCAGTATATACTTGAGACTTATAGCCAGTATATACTTGAGACTAAAAGACAGTATATACTTGAGACCAATAGACAGTTTATACTAGAGACTAATAGACAGTATAAATATGAGACTAATAGCCAGTATATACTTGAGACTAATGGACAGTATATACTTGAGACTAATGGACAGTATATACTTGAGACTAATGGACAGTATATACTTGAGACCAACAGACAGTATATACTTGAGACCAATAGACAGTATATACTTGAGACCAATAGACAGTTTATACTAGAGACTAATAGACAGTATAAATATGAGACTAATAGCCAGTATATACTTGAGACTAAAAGACAGTATATACTTGAGACTAATGGACAGTATATACTTGAGACCAATAGACAGTATATACTTGAGACCAATAGACAGTATAAATATGAGACTAATAGCCAGTATATACTTGAGACTAATAGCCAGTGTATACTTGAGACCAATAGACAGTATATACTTGAGACCAATAGACACTTTATACTAGAGACTAATAGACAATATAAATATGAGACAAATAGCCAGTATATACTTGAGACTAATGGACAGTATATACTTGAGACTAATGGACAGTATATACTTGAGACTAATAGACAGTATATACTTGAGACCAAGAGACAGTATATACTTGAGACCAATAGACAGTATAAATATGAGACTAATAGCCAGTATATACTTGAGACTAATAGCCGGTATATACTTGAGACTAAAAGACAGTATATACTTGAGACTAATGGACAGTATATACTTGAGACTAATGGACAGTATATACTTGAGACTAATGGACAGTATATACTTGAGACCAATAGAGAGGATATACTAGAGACTAATAGACTGTATATACTTGAGACTCTAGACAGTATATACTTGAGACTAATGGACAGTATATACTTGAGACGAATAGGCAGTATATACTTGAGACTAATAGCCAGTATATACTTGAGACTCTAGACAGTATATACTTGAGACTAATGGACAGTATATACTTGAGACGAATAGGCAGTATATACTTGAGACTAATAGGCAGTATATACTTGAGACTAATAGGCAGTATATACTTGAGACTAATAGGCAGTATATACTTGAGATTAATGGACAGTATATACTTGAGACTAATAGGCAGTATATACTTGAGACTAATAGGCAGTATATATTTGAGACTAATAGGCAGTATATACTTGAGACTAATAGGCAGTATATACTTGACACTAATGGACAGTATATACTTGAGACTTATAGGCAGTATATACTTGAGACTAATAGGCAGTATATACTTGAGACTAATAGGCAGTATATACATGAGATTAATAGACAGTATATACTTGAGACTAATAGGCAGTATATACTTGAGACTAATAGGCAGTATATATTTGAGACTAATAGGCAGTATATACTTGAGACTAATAGGCAGTATATACTTGACACTAATATACTTGAGACTTATAGGCAGTATATACTTGAGACTTATGGACAGTATATACATGAGATTAATAGACAGTATATACTTGAGACTAATAGACAGTATATACTTGAGACCAATAGAGAGGTTATACTAGAGACTAATAGACAGTATATACTAGAGACTAATAGACAGTATATACTTGAGACTAATAGCCAGTATATACTTGAGACTAATAGGCAGTATATACTTGAGACTAATAGACAGTATATACTAGAGACTAATTGACAGTGTATACTTGAGACTAATAGACAGTATATACTTGAGACTAATAGGCAGTATATACTTGAGACTAATAGGCAGTATATACTTGACACTAATATGCAGTATATACTTGAGACCAATAGACAGTATAAACTTGAGACTAATATAGAGTATATACTAGAGAATAATAGACAGTATATGCTAGAGACCAATAGACAGAATAAACTAGAGACTAATAGGCAGTATTTTCTTGAGACCAATAGACAGGATATACTAGAGACTAATAGACAGTATATACTAGAGACTAATAGACAGTATATACTAGAGACAAATAGACAGTATATACTAGAGACTAATATACAGTATATACCAGAGACCAATAGACTATATATATGAGACCAATAGACATCATATGCTTGAGACCAATAATACTCGAGCCGTGTAGACAGAATATACTTGAGACCAACAAGCAGTATATTCTTGAGACATGTAGACATATCTATTTGAGACCCATAGACAGTTTAAACTTGAGACCAATAGACAGTATATACCTGAGACCAATAGACAGTATATATAATAGACCAATAGACAGTATATACTTGAGACCAATAGACAGTATATACTTGAGACCAATAGACAGTATATACCTGAGACCAATAGACAGTATATACCTGAGACCAATAGACAGTATATACCTGAGACCAATAGACAGTATATACCTGAGACCAATAGACAGTATATATAATAGACCAATAGACAGTATATATAATAGACCAATAGACAGTATATATAATAGACCAATAGACAGTATATATAATAGACCAATAGACAGTATATGTAATAGACCAATAGACAGTATATATAATAGACCAATAGACAGTATATATAATAGACCAATAGACAGTATTTACTTGAGACCAATAGACAGTATATATAATAGACCAATAGACAGTATATATAATAGACCAATAGACAGTATATACCTGAGACCAATAGACAGTATATATAATAGACCAATAGACAGTATATATAATAGACCAATAGACAGTATATATAATAGACCAATAGACAGTATATATAATAGACCAATAGACAGTATGTATAATAGACCAATAGACAGTATATATATTAGACCAATAGACAGTATATATAATAGACCAATAGACAGTATATATAATAGACCAATAGACAGTATATACTTGAGACCAATAGACAGTATATACTTGAGACCAATAGACAGTATATACCTGAGACCAATAGACAGTATATACCTGAGACCAATAGACAGTATATACCTGAGACCAATAGACAGTATATACTTGAGACCAATAGACAGTATATACTTGAGACCAATAGACAGTATATACCTGAGACCAATAGACAGTATATATAATAGACCAATAGATCGTGAGTGTATACTTGAGACCAATAGCCAGTATATACGCGAGACCAATAGACAGCATATACTTGAGACCAATTGACAGTTTATACCTGAGACCAGTAGACAGTATACTTGAGACATTCTTTTGTGTTTAAGGAACTAGTCATTGATTGTTATTTAACCATCGGAATAACCAAACTTGCAGACACCTTTAGGCATTATCCAATATATAACATTCGCTATAATATTTAGCATAAACAAAAACAACCGTTTATATTCGCGAAGCAATTAAAAGTAGTTTAATCGTGAATATCAGAATCAACGTCGCCTACCATGAACAAAAGGAAATATGATTACTATGATTAAAATAGAGTCGCCGGCACCTAACAAATTTGCGCACATATATATTGCATGTATTGTAAACGCTGGTCTTTAATTTAACCTAGTTTTATTAACCTGCTGAGAATGTCTACGACCATTTTTTGTTTATTTGTGTTTAACTGTGGAAGCAAATAGATAAACAGACAGTGACACTATTTGCTTACATACACCACTTAAGCATATGTGACTCAAACTATACTTCCTTTGCTTTTGTCATGTTTAAAATGCATCATTCTTAGTTTTCATGGAAAAGGTCAATCGATCTTTTCTCAGCGTCTTTTTTGGTTCCATTCCACCTGCGTCTGCTTCAGCGCGTGCTGTCAAAGAGCGCGCGTGTGCCCATTTGAATATGGCGCCACATCTGCTTATTTACTATTTTTAGAAACTCTTGTGGTTTACTTGAACTCTTGATTCCGATACAGATTCCAATCAACCAATCCCCTTCGCGAAATATGCTTCAAATAATATCGCACCAGACGACATTACGGTTTGCTTTGTTGAGCGCTCTGCGTGACCCTTGACTATATTTGGACTATCAATCTAATAAAGATCAACCAAATGAAGGATTCCCTTGTAATTACTCTCCATTTAACGACTACAAAGTTCGAACAATACAGATGAAAATAATAGCACATTATGATTCATATTTTCTGCGCTTGATGCCGTCTGCAAATTTGGAAGACGCTGGAGGGATTAGTCTGCAATCTGCTAAAGAATGGCTGTAATTAAATATAACTACGGAGAAACCATAAAGAGCTTAGGTTCAAGAACCAGATTACGGCAGCTTTTATTCTAATTCCGAATCAAAATATGCATTTCAACGTTTTCATAACTTTCTGTTAATAATTATTTATATTTGGATGAATAGTTTCTGAAAATTTTATGAAATAATGGAAAAAGGCAGAAACAGTTCATCCAAATACTAAAATACTAACAGAAAATTATGAAAACGTTTTATAAAAGTGTAATTCTATTTAAACCGGTACACATTTCATTTGCAGATACTAACTAAAGTCTTTGAGATTTACGCATGAATGGCCGTTTTGATCTCAACTTCACATTTCATATTTACTGATATTTTATACAAACCAGTACATCTATTAAAGCAGACTGTTATTAATGTAACGGGAATAACGGTATGGCGCGCGAAAAGCCGAATTTGGCGTGAAAACACCTGCCCCTCGCTTCATTGGGTCGCTCGATTTTCCAATAGCTCACATGTGGTGGTCTCCGTATTGGGCCCGCTGGTGAAGAGCCTCTACAATTTCATCGCTCGAACGTTCTCAGACGGTGTAGTGGAATCGACGCACAATACCTTTAGTCGAGAGGGCCATTAAAACTGGAAACAAAGCCGATGCAAATCAGACATAAACCATCAGAGAGGTTTCACCAAGGCTGTTTCCATGTTGGAGACTTCTAAACTAAAATGTCATAGTTCAGAAGATCACAGTTTCAATATAATCGGTGGGAAGAGGGAAAGGGGTAGACTTTGATTAACTTGTTCACTGGCTATGGGATAACGTATTTGGTCTTAATCTTAAAACTCTTTGTCTCTTCTTTAGTCTTGCATTAAGCGCGTTCTCCATTTTAGATTGAACGGTTATGGTTCTAGTTAAGTTTATATCTCATAAAAGTATTCTGTCAGATGGCCTAAACTCTGTCAATATGTGTTCTTGGATAAATCACATCATGATTCATTCCCATGTCATTGTTTTCTTTTATATATTGGGTGTAACCTGGTTTGACACCAGTATTCGAGTCACACGATTATACATGCATGTACATGTATAGGAATTCCTTGTAATCTCACCCAAGAGGTTGTGGGTTCGATCCCCTACATGGGTACTTTTTCGTGGCCTCTCAAAAAGGACACAGTACTGGTCTCTACTCAGGAAACGGACTCGAGAGTGATCTTATAAGCTATCAGCTTTCGTCACAATCGAGCTTAAAGAAATAAGTATAAATTGAATAAATTAAGTGTTCTGGAATGCCTTATATTTGAACTATCCACCGAATACTCGCAGCACAATTATTATAACAAAAACACAAATAATGTCCATGTTACCAAACGATGTTTAACAACGTTACCAAACAAAGATAATAGACGTTTATTTTTTACGATAACAATGTTAGATGCAGGTGCGGAAAAAAATATTGCTTATAATTTCACTTTAACTTGCAAACTTTCTTTTAAGTAATATTTTATTGCTTTTAAAAATAAAAATGGACCTTATGGCGGTTTGTCATTTCAGATGAGATCAGCCGCCAGGTTACCTCAACGCGTAACCTCTATTCAACTTTACTCTTTTTATGACTGAAGATGAGTTATAATTGCGCCATTAAGTGGTGACCGTGTCATTTTTATACGTTTACCCGTGCTAATTATTTAGATACTGATAAGACTATTGTGATTTATGACATAAACTTAGGGGCACGTGCCCCCCACGTGCCCTTACACCGGGCGGTCTCAGATTTTAATTTTATCGACAAGATGGACAGAGTGAGCATGCCTTTTAATGATCTCCAACATCAATGTCATTGAGATCATCATTTTTTTCTGACAGCGTACCTTGAAAACACATTTGTCAGTTAAGTTCTTTGTTTCGTTATGTCCTCCGTTGGAAATAAATTCGAACTATATGGTAATTACCTACACGTACTGCTCCACACATTTTATCACATACATACGCTCGTGCACATACACTCGCGCAATTACACACACGCACGCACGTACAAAAACATACAGAACAGAACAGAACAGAACGAAGAGACGTTTATGATATATAAATAAGTTCATCCCCTTTTACACAGGAAATTATATTATTTACGAGAGATGTGGTGGAATAAAAAGCATACAGTTTTTTTTCCATCAACAATTTATACAGTATATAATATTGCTGTATAAGACAGCTGTATATGAATGTTTAAAACACAAGAATCTTCTTATGGGAAACAGTATGGTAAGAGAGGATGAACAGAATAAAAACAATTACTAGTATTAAGACCAGAACTTCTGATACATAGTGATTCTTTAACGTAATCTCCGAGCTTTATCAGCTCACATTTTTAGTTGGTGATATTTAAATACATTGTTTTGTTCTAATAACACGTCAATACTTTTTATGTACAAACATTACGAAGGATGTTTGCAACGCATTTAATTGTGTCAAGTTTTTTTTTTAGTATTGGTTCTGCTAAATTATAATTTACTCCTTATACCATTTCAAAGTGTATGGTATTTGTTTAATACATAATATGTCTTGTTAATTGTTATAACATTGAGAAAAGCATGTGCTTTTCTTTCTTCCTGATCACCATGTCAATGATATAGCTTAACCCCAATGCTTCTTCGCCAAGGACGATAATGGTGTATCAACATCTTTTGATTTACGTTCGCATGAAATATGATATGGGAAACAACCCCCCACCCCCAACCCCCCCCCCCCCCCCCCCAAAAAAAAAAAAAAATATATATATATATATATAAATATAATAAAATATAAAATGCCAAAAAACATGTATAATTTTATATCCTTTTTAACATTATGTCTTTAATACATTTTGAAATAGATTCTTATAAAAATATAAGTATTAAATTCTTCAAGTGTGTATACATACAATAGTGATCCAAATTGAAATGCACGAATAATGGACAGATAATAAATAAACCGAATTGGAGATGGACATGAATCGAAATAATATGCTAAATCATTATTGAAGCCACATAATAAAATTGGTTGCCCAGCATGGACTTCGTGTTTAGTAGTTTGTTTCCCTAAATTGCGTCTAAATGCTGCCATCAATATTGAGTATCGACCGGGATCCTCATTAGTGGCAGATATTTAAATGATAGTAAAGCTAAATTTTACATGCGGTGTACTTTCATTTATTATATAAGCACGTGCAAACTAAACAAAGCGGAGACAAAGCAAGAATGCCCTTGTATGGAAGTATTTATGATTCACGCACTTAGCATCCTTTGGTTCCAATAATTACCCGTATTTAATCGCTCTTGAATGTCGTCTGCGCATTACAGAACACCGATAAGATATTACCAGGAAACCGGCTGAGCGCTGAAAACAAAAGACCGTAAAAATGAAACCTTAAACGTAGAGCAATTCAGGAAATTATAACAGAAATTCTAGCAGTAATAAGCAATTAATCAATAGAAATGGCAATCGCTATTTTGCACTGAATGATAGAAAATTACGATATTATTCCAGGGAATGTTTCTATAACGGAAAGGGCGGCTAACGTAGACCGCCATTTAAATGGTGTAATTTACATCATTTAAATCTAGGCGGGCGGTTTTTGTTAAATACCTTGTATTAATGAAATCGTTTAAAGCATAAAACAACTACATATTGAGGAAAAACGACCGGGACAATTTCATTAATGACATTTTGCAAATCAAATACAGATCGAAAAGACATAAAATGCAGACAAAATTCTCTGTATATTAATGAAATGACTTAGTTGTTCATTTATTGTTTTCTGGACGTGTCTTATACGTATCAAACATTTTATAAGCAAGTAATCTGGTGGAAACATGCGTTTTATACCTATGCACCTTTCCATTGGAATATAGGAGGTATCTGCCTGTCTGTTTAAATTGTAACTTAAAGGGACTCGATGACATATTTTATGTTGGACAAATTTCTTCAAACTTCTGTTTTACTTACTTTTATCAACAGACCTGAACCAACAACTGACAGCTTCTCTTGTCAGAATTGTGTAAATATAAGCCTGATGTTAGTCAAGTTCACCGGCGTTACTAACGTGTTTCGGCAAACTAGAGCATTTATCTCATATATTTAAATAATTGTTAACAATTGAACTCTTATTTAAACCTTTGTTGATATTTTACCTTAGTGTAAGCATTTTGTTCACATTTCACACGAATTGTTCCCTACCCGGTCATATGGAACGTGAACGCGTCCCGTTATGTATGCACAATATACCTGGGACCAGTAACAATGTAATCCTACTCCCAGAATATACCAACAAATTATAGTTATATAAAAGGAATAACTCATCAGTACATTTAAAGACTTCTGCAAATGAATAATTTGGTTTAAAATGTTCATGATAATTTAAGTGACAACATATATTTCATTCTAAATATTTAAGAATTTGATCGGAAACTAAAGGCGTATAAAGACCATCTTCTTTTAATTCGATTCTTTGAATCCTCTGTAGTAAACAGGTTATACATGTATAAACAAGAAGTACTGAACAATATGTTCGTAATAATTTTCCTACAATGGTAAACAAATTACATTAATGTGCACCACATTGCGTTTCATGTAGTTTGTGGCTTTATGACTGACTCACTACAGAACGTGGCCTGGTGTGATGTGCCGTTGTGAGCACAGACTCCGCTGCCACGATAGCGGTATCTGCATCTCCAAGTGATCTTTGTTGGCCGGGAGCTTGCCAACTGTCGCCGCACATTGTTTGCACTTTGTAAAGAAATCGATTTCTTTGTTTAAGTATTTCATTTGCCCATCATTTTATCAAATTTCAATAAACAGTGTTTCCCTACTATGGCAATGTGAAAAATGAAAAAGAAAATCAACTCCTTTCAAACACTGAACAACGAAATCGATGAAAAGTTGGACAGGCGCGGCGTCCTTCAGAACAGTTTGTTTAACAACGCGCCACGTGCAGTAAGATTAAATCGTCGCCGTGCGCGGGATTGGACGGGCGTTAAAATCGTTGTGGACAAGAACAGTAATTAATAATTAATGCGACATGTCTAATTTCCCGTGGGATCTATTTCGCGCATTCTTTTGCTAGAAAAAGCGACTCTAAAGAGATTTTGTCAGGTGTCTGTCATAAACGCTTTAATGTTCTGGTTTGGTAATAATACAAAAACGAACGAATTTTATTTATTGTAGGTGTAAAATAAGTTTCACTGTGTAGTTGTTTGTGATGTAAGGACTTGTATTCTTATGATACAGGTTTGATTTTACAGTTGATGCCGTTGAATTAAACCAGCAAAGCTACCGTTTGATATATATTCTTAATTTACTTGTCCATCTGTTTACCAACGAAATGATAGTATACGGGGTTTGTCTTGCTTTGCGCATTTGACAGTAGACAGATTTTCATTAGACGCACCGTTTGATTAATTATGAAAGACCCTCGTAAATTGTCCATCAAATGAAACATACCGACGTGTAATATGTTTCCATATTTCATCAGCGTACTCTTGTAAGAGATTTTCATTAACTATAATAATTTTATAGGATAATATTGCTTTAATAACCCTCTGGTGTAATATGCGGGGAGATATTATGTCCGTCCCGCGGTTAATATACCTTGTCGTCGTTAGGTACACAATGCGTGCGATCCCTCAATAATTAAGCGCGATAGCATCATCGCTAGAACAATGGCGGTGGCCATATAGGCGCAGGTGAAACTGAACATTCCCCGAGATGAGGACAGATAGCTATGTATCACAACTTTTATGGTGAATTATTGTTGAAACTGATTTAAATAGCATAACTATTGTAGTTTAAATGCCATTTAGTATGGTCAAAACTAGTGAAATGATCAAGGTTCCCTATATAAATGAATGCTTTGATAGAGCTCTACTTGAAAACATTGCATATCTGATGCTTATAACCAATAACTTATAACCAATTTTTCACAAAGTATGGCAAAACTATACAGGTCAATATCTGCTGATTTTATTTTATGAAATGGAAACATTTTTTTTTAAGTATGTGTTAGGTGTGCATGTTAAAAACAGCTTTACGAATCATGTTAAATGTCTGGAAAGATATGTGAAAAAATAACAATTTCAGATAGTATTCTCAGTTTGCTATCGTTGTTTTTACCAAAACACATTTTCAATGAGACACTATTTTGGCTCCAAATGCCTGTTTAAGTACCTGAAAGTGACAGATTGGTGCAATATTAAATGTTGAATATTCCGTTATCAAAATTAATTTATAGGAGGATATTCAGCGGTTGGTCTTTCCCGCTTGATCGAGTGCGCAGGTGCAGACAACGGTAACCTCATCCGGGTCTCCAGCGAACCGGGCCACGTGCGGGAGATCATACGGTGCTATGGTAAACAATACCTCCACCAATCAGGTATGATACAGCAGCAGCTCGATCGTAACCGCGGAATGGAGATCAAAAGTATTGTAATGAGATTATTATTTTGAGAACAATCGGTTTGAAAATTTATTTTAATGTATTGGGTATTTGATTACTCCAGCATCTATCAATACTTTTGGGGCCGGTATTGGCATCGCGTGGTGAACGCGTGCCATATGGGACCCGATTGCTTTAAAAGGACTTTTTGGTGAAAAATCTATTGAACACGCTTTAAGTAATGACAGTCATAGTAAAAGGACCTTTGTCATCTAGTCGTAAATAGAAATCGATGAAAACCTTTAATTCTAGAAGAGTCGTAACAAAGGAATGTACGGCACCGTTTATACAAGCTGCCGTGCGGCGGCCATAAAACGAGAAGATCTAGAACAAACGGCGCGGTAACAGATGCCCTGGTCATACAGTCTTATTTACCGTTCCTCTCACTAGCAGACAAATGTTGTAATATTATATCCGATCAATACATTTGCACGGGCATATTCTTTCTCCTTGCAGTTTACTTTAATTAAGCTGTTACATAATAGAACATTGTTATAAATGTAAATAAATTTGAGATGAAAAATTCCGCTGATCAAAAAGAATCGTTATATCATACGGAATGTAACACTAAATGTCACTTCATTTGGTATCAGTTTCATCTGAAAGTTGTTTCATCAAGTAATACCGGTACACATATAATAATGGAAACATGTTTATTAATTTTCAAAATGAGCTTTATATGTTATTTGTGTTAAAAATATAAAAAATGAAGCCTTATTTACATTTACTAAATATGTTGCCTTATTGTTTCAATTTATTTTCTGCATTATGTAAACTGTTATTAACATGTCATATAACATGACCTATGATTGGAAATAAAATTTATCTTATCTTACCTTATCTAATGTACTTAGGACATTTACTCGGTTTTGGGTTACTGATGTACATATCTTCATTTTCTATATGCTTTATTATTCACTTTTATATGATAAAGATAAATGCCAACACATTGTTTCTGCGCTCAACGCCAATATCGTATAAATCTATGTATATATGCGCCATGCCAAACGTGTTACTTCCACAACCGGACCAAGCTCTGCCAATATGCTTATGATGAGCTGAAAATATACAAAAGGCCCGTACACTAAATAGAATTCACTATTTGAAAACGTTTAGGCTAAACCCGACTCTTTGAGTGTGAACTACAGCAGTTAAAGATAACAGCTTTACGCCTGAGTAACCATAGTAATCGTCGTTATTATTCTCACAATAATGATTTTTTTTTTGTACTAAAACGTCATGTACCTTTGTACAAACGATGCTGGTAGTTTGCCAGACAAATATGTTCCCACGAGTGCCGCATGCTGGAGAGGTACACAGTTTTGCCATCCCGTCCACTCGAGGACGACAATTATCGCTTGCAGGATACAACGCTAGACGTTCGCCCTCTCTCGGCGACCAATTAAGCACTTCGCTGGCTTCGACGACCAAGAACTAGATCGCAGAAACTGGTCGGAAGCCCTAAAATGCAGTTTTGTCGCTCAAATAAGAGCATAATACTCGCCGGAAACACAATAACCGTACAACAGACAGCACGTGACCTACATCTACTGGACTGCATTCTTCCAAAATAGGAAATATTTTACTCGGACTTGAAACCGTTTTTAGAAGGCAACCTACATTTTCAGCCAATGACATTGCAAATAGGCAAACATTAAGAACCCAGTGGTTAGCGCACTTGCTTTTCACCTAGGCAACCTGGGTTCGATTACTGGCCTGGGCGTATGTGAGTTTGGTTTGTGGTCCCCAAGCCGGACAAGTGGGTTTCCTCCGGGTTCTTTTACAGCAAATTAAGACCACACTCTCGCATAAAATCGTGCCAACGAGATTGATTTATATAATAGTGATTTATATAATGGTGATTTGTATAACAGTGATTTATATAATGGTGATTTATATAATAGTAATTTATATAATAGTGATTTATATAATGGTGATTTATATAATAGTGATTTATATAATAGTGATTTATATAATGGTGATTTATATAATAGTGATTTATATAAAAGTGATTTATATAATAGTGATTTATATAATAGTGATTTATATATTTATATAATAGTGATTTATATAATAGTGATTTATATAATAGTGATTTATATAATAGTGATTTATATATAAGTGATTTATATATTAGTGATTTGTATAATAGTGATTTATATAATAGTGATTTATATAATAGTGATTTATATAATAGTGATTTATATAATGTTTTAATAACTTAGTTCACTTTTTGCGTTGACAATGTATCAGCCAATGAGGTTGGATTTTAAGTCAATTAGCTGACATGAAGTAATATCTTAAAATTAAGAAGGGCTCTTTCGGTCCGCTCAATCTGTTAATTCTTAAACATTAAAGGGACTAGACACCAGATAGTCTCCAAATAAGCAAATAAATTAGTTCTTCAAAACGAGCTAGTATCAAACCGATAATGTACGTCATTGAAAGAATATTTTGCTAAGTTTACCCGTTGAATAAACACGGTGGAGAACTCACGTGACTTATTTGGTAAAGTGCACGGCAACAAATGTCAACAAGTCTCGATTCAGGTAAGGTTTTTAAAGATAACTTTCTTAATTTTTGGATAATTTTTGTGAAATAAAGACCATAAACCCCACAATTAAGAGCTCTATCCACGGTAATAAAGAACTTTCTCTAATATCCCAAAGTTTTCCTGAAAATCTTGACCAACTGATTTCTCAGAGTTGAAATCTAAGGCAAAGTACACGGCTTTTGACAAATCTATCGCTTTACTTCATGTTAGCCGTAAATAATTCATACAAACATCTTATTTTAAGCAAATTTTATGTATTTTATAGTTTTCAAAGTGTATTGTTTAACTTTTAGTTATTTCAGAGGTAAAAATGAACTAAAACCAAATTGATAAAGTACACGGACATTTTAGGATGATAAAGTACACGGTCATTTTAGTTTATGTTTAAAAGTAGAGTGCGGTTTACAAACTAATAGATATATCAGCATTTTCTATTCGTGAAGTCAGAATGTATAGTGTTTAGTTTTTATTGAAGTTGTATCAATAAATTTTGCATTATAACGCACACCTAAATAACTAAATATTTAGAAATCATATTTAATGAGGAGTTGAAAGATAGTCTATGGGATAATTTAAGAGAAAGTCTGCCATTATAAGTTCGATTTCTTTTTACAGATCAATACAGAATCATACATTCATTTCTTCAAAAATCAGATAGTTTTACTTATAAATTATAATCTGGACTGACGGCGAATAAAATATCTCAGTAGTTAGCGGCCCGTTTGTGGTGATTATAAATTTCATGAATGTTCCTATTTTGATGCGATATAAAACAATAAAATAGGCACATCACAATTAGTTTATATATATTTCCACATTTAAAGCATATTGTTCATACCTTTCAGGTAACGCTGAATCTTTTATTTGGTTCAGTTTGAACAAATATTATCTGATCTACATCAGTAAAACTGCGGTCGTTCGAACAATACAGACAGGAATTCATTGTAAAGATGGACGCTCGGAGTTAGATGGGAAACAGCAAGGAGGAATGAGAGCACACTATATTACCAACTTACAGGCTAGGACTAAGACTTGAACATCTAGATAAGAGCTGAGCATGGAATGTTCTAGACTAAAGGCTGAAATGTGATTACAAAATAATTGTGTTTCAAAGCTTGCTGAATTATATAAGATACATGCAGTTAAGAGTTTATAGGACATCAATGGGAAAATGACAACAATGCATCTCTAAACCTTGTGAAAATGTTTTATGCTCAATCCGTTTTCATATTAATTTTACACAGCATTTTTTTCAGTACTGTAAGACAAACGAACATTTTGAAAGAGCACCATTTGGTAACAGTACGTTTTGCTATTTATCTTAATAAAATGTTAAACTCATCAAAACGTTATTTTAACTCGGCAACATACTGGAATGCACTTCTAACTAGACCATTGTGATCTTTCAATGTGTCCTGATTAGGTGTGTTTCGCCTTAACGTGCCTGCTGAGTCCAGATTTAAACTTGAATCCTGAGCGACACTGTAGACATTTGTGACGTGTCATTCCCCTGTGTCTAGTAGAAATCTGGTCACTGAGATTGGTCGTGTAACCCAATTTGAACCCACACACATCACAGGATAGCTTCAATTGGCCGCTTTCGCGTCTTTCGTGTATCTTCAAGTCTTGCAAGAGCAGTTTTGCCACAATATTTGCAAACGTGCAACTTTGTCTCGCCGTGATTGCTGCACCTATAAAAAAGACATGTACTGTCACAAATTAGCGAGAAACGCTGGCAATGTCAGTACTTGAATATAATTTATAAAAAAACACTATATTGCTGTCACGCAATCAGTGTTTGATCGTGTAATCAGCATCATAAAACTAAACGACCCTGTCCACTGAAACACGGACCACATTATTATGTGAAAAACGCAACCCCTAAAAAAACGTTGAAAACACAGTCAGACGACGGCAAATCTTAACCTCTACACGAGGGGAGTCATAATAAAAGTATAACTGTTAGTATATTCTTATTTCTCTGCGAAAAAATTAAGCTGAAAACTAACCTGTGTCTGTGTAAACACTTTCCCGCACAAACGATGGCAATTGACCAGAATGCCTTCTATCGTGGTCTACTAGATGTTTTTGGGGTTTTTTGAAATGCCATTCTGCATTCTTTGCATAAAGTCGGAGTCTTCATATTCTGAAATGAAACAAATGTCACAAAATCATAAGTCTATCAAATCAGCTAGCAATCGAATACATTAAAAGTACAAGAACACTTTTCTTTCTCAAAATTGACAAAATGAAGAGTTATTAAGCAGTTATGTGTTACTGTTTACCATGTATAATGAATACAAACACGTTTTACATATACGATACGAAAAAGATTAGGAACACTCTTTACAAAAACTTCAAGCCCTTTATATGTCAATTGCGAATATACTGTTAAAATACGGGACTGAATTTTAGTGTTATAACACATGTTTCCATGATTCATGAAAATGAGCCCATCATTTAGGCGACTCCGTCGGTTTAACTGTTAAAACACGTTCATTCTCTCATTGCCACTCCATTACAATGAGTCTTTTCAAACATGGAGCAATGTTCAATAATGAATTTGAAGAATAGAAATAATAAATAAATTTATAATAACTCGTTTTAACACCAGTCAGTGAAATAATGAATATATACACTGAAGGTTGTAAACGACCGTGTACTTTATCAAACCTAAAATGTCCGTGTACTTTATCAATTTGGTTTTAGTTCATTTTCGCCTTTGAAATAACTATAAGAAGTTCAACAATACACGCTGAAAACTTTAAAATACATGAAATTTGCTTAAAATAAGATGTGTGTATGAATTATTTACGGCTAACATGAAGTAAAGCGATAGATTTGTCAAAAGCCGTGTACTTTGCCTTAGATTTCAACTCTGAGAAATCAGTTGGTCAAGATTTTCAGGAAAACTTTGGGATATAAGAGAAAGTTCTTTATTACCGTGGATTGAGCTCTTAATTGTGGGGTTTATGGTCTTTATTTCACAAGAAATATCCAAATATTAAGAAAGTTATCTTTAAAAACCTTACCTGAATCGAGACTTGTTGACATTTGTTGCCGTGCACCTTACCAAATAAGTCACGTGGGTTCTCCACCGTGTAAAGCGCATAATGGTTCCCGGTTTATAGTGTGCATATTTAGCATGTGAAAGTCACGTGATTGGTACAGATGCATGTAGTCAGATATTTTTAAATTTAGTGGTATTTTCGTACTAGACAAACCCAGTAAATTTTGAATTGGAAAATACACAAAAACTGCGAAAGGTACATGAGTTGTAAGCGATGTGATACATTAGTTATTAGGATTCAATGAGTTGTTGACTCTTTTTTTCTTGCAATGGTATTATTTGGTATCATGCTATCTCTAACTATTACTTGGTAAATTTATCATCAATATCATGTTTTTGTATAAGTATGGGCGTGAATAAACACAAAACTATCCTAAGCCACTTAGACAACGTAGGCAACTTGTCAGTATCTATTTAAACAATTTGAAAGATTATAATATTTTTTTCTTATTAAACTATGTCGCTATATGGGTGTAAACTTAAATATTTTCTAAGGAATGCATGTCTTTGTACGAGTGACGCCTTACTTATGAGGAGATAGCATTGTTGTTCCGGATTGATTCATTCATTCGGAGGTAGTGTTTTTATCTGGTCCTTGAGGTATTGAAGTTAATTAATAAGCGGATATGATTGTTTTTCATTTATTTTATTTCCTTTAAACTGATGCTGTCTCCTGTATCCGACGGGGCTTGCTCTTGTCGATAGCTGTCGGGACAAGCGAGGCTGAAGTGGACTATTGTTCTTTACTGGGCGTTCCAGAGCGGCATCTAAAACATGCATTGATGATGTTATTTTTTTATAAATATAAAGACTACACAGGAAAACAGCGATCCCATTAATACACTTAACTGTGGTATTGACTACAACATATTAAAACATAAGCCATTTTCAGAGAAGTAATCGTTTAACTCTTGCCGAGATTAGGCACGAATTGACAATTCCAATACGTCCCAATTAGGTAGAACAAGTGTCCCAACAAGTGCCAAATACGGCGATAATGTTCCTGCGAGTCTGTTAGATTCCCACATTCTCCGAGCTTTTCGATAACGTGTCCTGATGTTTGCTGATTAATCATCAAAAGAGACAAAGTCGGCAAAAAAATCGCGAAACAATCACTGTCTCCAATATTAGATTAGTTTAATAGCATCCATTGGAACAGATATGAAAATTAATTGCTTAAATTGCTGTGGACATAAAGGCAAATCTGTGTTAAAATGTTTCCATGACAGCCGGTGGAAGCGAGAGCGAGGCAAGAGAACGCGGAGTTCCCCGGGGGATGGGCTGTTGCCATAATGACGCCAGATAAAGAACAAAACAGTTGACTAGCGCCAATTTTATAATATCAAATTTGCATAGGGGCAATTAAGTGAGCGCAGATTCCGCAGTCATCTGCGTTAAGATGAATGTTTTAATGTCTGTGCTAATTAAATAATGAAGCGACAAAGCGACATTTCCTTGAATTTAGTCATAATTCCAGACAAACAATACGACATGATGTCGGTGACGGCTCTTTCTTCTAAGCGGGGTGTTATATTTCCTATTGTAGGGATGTCTTTGATGTATGAACGGTGACGGCATCCTCACCTCAGTCTGCGAGAATTCTCCGAGTCTTTATCGGCTCTGATTAAGTTTTAGTCACTTCATGTTGGCATGATTAGAATTAATATCGCTAACTGATGGTCTTTATGTATTGTCCTCGTGTCTCGAAAATGTTTGCAATGCGGAGTCTTTGTTGGAACAATCCGGTCTTCATTTTCAACTGGAATTATTTTATCTAATATTATAAACGCGATAACTGGAGTAAATTAGCCAGAAGTAGCTTTCTTTAAACACAGTATTTAATGGATGATTTGGTCTCATTTATTTTGAAGGCATATGATTATCCCATATGAAAATTAGTAGACCCAGTTTGAACTATTTTCACTAGGCACTTTTGTAAACAGACTCAGACAGTTTCATAATAAGTAAATGTTTTGGGCGACATGATTAAAATTATTTTACCAAACTGATATTTTGTTGTTCTGAAACTGTTTTTTATAAATGACCAGAGGCGGCAACAGCTGGAATCACAAGACATTCAAGGCAAAGTACGGCCAGACAATGATCCGCGTATATTTGTTGAAATCGAAAACAGAAACAGTAAAACGAAATATAATTTCCATGTCAACAGCAGTGATCAAGACTGAGCAAACAAAGTGTCAATATTTCATTTTCCGGACAAACAAACCAAGTACTCAAGTCTGATTCTGACCAGTGTCTCCCTCTACCAAGAATGCCATCTGAAGGGTCCACCACATGCAAACCACCGCCAAATTTCAATGACCACTAGAAGGCAGCGTGCTAGCCTTGAGAAGATTTATATCATGCTCAGCAGCATTTACATATTCATACTGACCCGTTGGCTTCGCTTGACACTTACACAAAACCAGGCCGGGCCCTTTTGTATAACCTATTTAACCCAGACCCCCTCATCGAGAGGTTTTAAAAACCCTTTTGGCGACCAAGAAGGTGTCGTATGAAAAGCCTAATTTATTATTTTCTAGTAGCTTTTTGTGTTATAAATTGGCATGAAATGGACTCTCACATAAATCTTTCTAAATCTGTTTTTCAGAATCTTGATCTTGAAAAGGGCCGCCAACGAGGCATTTGAAACTTCTTTTTTCAAGCATTGACCACTAAGATGACCGAACATTAAGTTTTGATCTGACCTTCGAAGATTGTAGACGCAAATGGCGACAGCATTTCCACACATGTTTGACATGGGCAAGTATACCTTTCTGAATGCATCAATATGTCATATGTCCTTCTTAGGCAACACACGCGCGCGCACGCACGCACGCACGAACGCACACACACACACACACACACACACACACACATGAAACGAACGAACGATCGAACGTAAATTTATGAAATAAAAGGCCTCCAGCACATAATACATACATGTATTACAATGCAAATCAAATATGACAAAATACATATGTGTACCTAAAAACCATATTATATGAAAACTGAAGGAACACTTACTCCTAGACGTATACAACGTGGGGTGTTTTGCTGTTTTAGTCGGTTTTGCTGCGAAAAGTACTCGTTTTAGTAATACAATACTAATGCCGTTACGATATCCTCTAAAGATATTTGTTGTAGAAACAATGTCATAAATCTGTACGGGGTTTCCTGTCAGAAACTTTTATTGCAAATTAATGAAGCCATGCTCATTTTACTAACATGACACCTCTATTACGTGAATTGGCCGCTATTATATTCCACGTTAACACATTTACGAGAGTCCATTAAATACTATTTTAGTTACAAAACGTCGTTCCATGGATACAAATAGTGGCCCCTTGGCCCGAAACACTGACCTCTATTACAAGATTGTCCTTCGTGATATTATTGGCACGATTCTTAAAAAGACTGACTAAATTATAAAATCGTCTGACACATTAGGAAATGAGTTAATGATGGGCTTTTCTGACCCTAGCCGCTGGCTGGAAGCTAATTATATTCATGTCGTTACGAAGGGGTTTTACCGAACTGCAACGGTGACATGATGTGTGAAAGGAGACCCAGTGGTGTGAAAAATGAGTCCCTGGCTCTCACCTGCCGCCCAATTACGGCCAATCATAACGGAACAAGGACGGGATGGCCAGATATGGACCAACTTGGGCGGGAAGGTGACGGTCCAGTGAGAATGAGACGCCGTTACTGCGGTTATTTACGTAGTACCTGACCAGTAAAGGAAAATGCAAACTTGAATCCAGGAAAGATTTTAAAGCATCAAATTTGTTTTGATACACGCTAGTATATGCATGTTCATGAATTCCTTCGCAAATATTTTAACGCTGGTACTCAATTAAATTCAAAACCATGGAGTACCAGTCCCTTGAAATAAGTTACTTATTAAATAATTGGCATACCCAAAATAATTACAATTGTATGGAGTAGTACTCAATTGCATATGCAACCTTATCTGGATCTCTGGTTTCATTAACAATACACTGCCACGGATAAAGCATTTAGGCATTTTTAGTAAAAATCTACTCTACACTTCAGTTATGACTAAGTCGTATTTAATTCACTACAAGGGTATGAACACTAAAATAAATGCATCCAACAAAATGCATTTTACATGGTAATAAAGTTTATGTTTAAGGTCTATGTCTACACTGACAGAATCCTTGAGCAAAATTCCTCTGGATCGAATCACTCACATACTATAAATTTGCTGTATGTATTGATGTATCTTAATATTGCCCTCAACCCGCGTCACTCTGTTATAAAATGAACATACTTATAACAGTTGTTTATAAACATGAATATTCAACATGCTCATGACTTTTGGCTAAAATTACTGAGACAACTGAGAAATCTGAGAAATCCTGTCGGCATTACATGACAATATTCATAAATCTTAGCAGGCCGAAAGCCTACCAACGCTTTACGCATTTTGATTGTAATTGTTAAAGTGTTTGCATTTAGTAATGGTTAAAAGTTATTAGTATGTACTTACACAAAGTAATGGTTTGATACAACACAGTCGCATACAAATTTATTTTGTGTAAGTACATACTATAGATCTTTAGTAGAACATGTCATTAAAGAGCCGATTTAAAGCTATTTTAAACATAGAACATCTAATAAATACATGGTCATAACCCATGTTGCCATGGAACATGTTATGATACAATATGTATTTATGATTTCGATTTATCAGTATATGCATTTTCCCACTTTATATTATCGCACCTTCAAAATTGGTGCCACGACTTGCTGATTTAGAGCCAATGCCAAAGGTTCTCCTTTAACATACACTTTCTTTTTCTTAGCGCCAACATGTATGATTTGGATGTCCCTCAACAGACACTGTAAATGTGTTACAAAAATTTCGAAATCACGCAATTGATGTTGACAGAGTTAAAGATGCAACGCCAAAAATAAGTAGTTCTGAAAACTGAATACATTTCAATAAAAATACAAAAGCTTATAGTCGAAGGTTCTAACTATAATATACTAATCGTTTGAACCTTCCTTTGAAAACAGCGCACATGAGAAGAGAATGTAATATCATACAAATAGCATTCTCGACGAGAATCAACCTTCAACTGGCTGGTAACAATCAGTCTGAAAAGTCCATGTTGTTACTTTTGGTGCTGGTGAGTGGTCTTTTTAGACATATATACATTTAGATATAATGAACACTATTGCAAGACATTGGTGCCGCAGTGTCAAACTCCAGCATATTATTTGCGATCACTGTTCTTTTTCAATGACAGATGTGCTAGTACATAGTGTAAATGAATGCGTTGCGACATCGACATTACGCACGTCATTCATATTAAGTGACATTCATGTTTTTGGGACGCAATTCCTTGCAGACTAACTGCATCTAGATGGAACTTTCTTTTTACTAAGACTCCTCGGTGCTCCTATTTTACCACTGTTAAATGAAGAGGAAAACCTTGTTTTCCTCAAACGATCCTTTAAGTTCATTTACGGTTGTGTTAAAGTTCCCCTTTAGGGGAAGGTTTATATATATATATATATATATATATATATATATATATATATATATATATGTAAATGCATGTACCTGACCGACACGCAAAATCTGTACACATATTGTGTTAACTACATGTATGCTGCATTGTGCATTAACATGTTGTTTTATTTAAACATTATGTAACCCTTCCATTTATAACATGTTTATTGTAATAATTTGTACATAACTTGTATATCTTCAGTAATGGAGCAAATAAAGAAGATAGATACATAATTGTCGATTGTATAATTAATAGTGTGCGCGTGCCTTTACTTCCGGTGTAGTTCTTGGTATAAGAAGCTTGCCTTAAACGTTACGCATACTATGCTCTAGGAGAGTGTAGAGTAATTCAGCCATTATACTTACATATACTGACCTTGCTCAAATATTTCTATTTTAAAATGTTTCCTTAATCGGCTATGGTGTTCCTACAACTAGAATTGCTTCGTGTGTTATGGTAAACGAACGGAAAAGTTTCTAGACGTAAAATTGCATCTTCTGCTGATGAGCGAACGGAAACGTTTCTAGACATAATATTGCCAATTGTGATATGTTTAGGGAACGGCAAAGTTTGTAGAACTAAAATAGGTACGTGTGGTTTCTAGAGTTAATATTGCCAAGTGTGATATAATAAGAAGGCGGCAAAGTTTCTAGACTTAAAATTGATTTGTGCACTATGATAAGCAAGTGGCAAAGTTTCTAGAACTAAAATGCTACGTGTGCCACTTTTAGCGAACGGCAAAGTTACTAGAGCTAAAATGCTTTATGTTCTATGGTAAGCAAGCGGCTTAGTTTCCTGAACTTAATTTTTTATGTGAGCAATGGTAAGCAAGTGGAGATGTTTCAAGAACTAAACATGCTATGTGTGCCATATTTGGCATAGGGCAAGGTTTCTAGAGCTAAAAATGCTACGTGTGCTATGGTAAGCAAGTGGCTAAGATTCCTGAACTAAAATAGCTATGTGTACAATGGTTAGCGAACGGCACAGTTAAAATACTTATTGAATTTAAAGTGTGATTCGCAGATCCAAACTTGTTCAGTCTAACGTGGCCGAAAAACCATTTGGTATCGAAACAAAATAACCACTACCTGGAATTAATACCGTATATGGTCGTTGAAATTATCAGTAAAGCTAAACAGACAGGCGATGACATTTTCTTGTTTTCCTCAACCTGCAAATGAAAACGATTGCCATTGTAATTGTATTATTTAATTAAAAAAATGCATTGTCCAAATGGGCGATAATTGTACGGTGTGTTTATAAACGTTATTCCGTCTGTTCTTCAATGGCATCTCAAATGTTCCGAGTTTGTTTATTTTAACAAAAATAGGCTTAATTTCAATTCATTAAATCACAATCATAATTACATTTCAGGGTATTAGAACAAGACGCGCTATATCGTTAATAGCAAATGTCAAATCAAATACTGCTGTAATTGCATGCTGCTGCTAAGTGACGCAATTATGACATGCTTGCTAAAAATACGACAAGACAAATAAAACCAAATAAAACTTAATTTAGATTAAATCGTTTTCTTTACTGACTTTAATTTATTAATAATTCATACAGTAAAATAAAAGCTGCCACCATCTTGCAAACACAGCAGACGACATGCATGCTCACGGTAAGAGCGCCATCTGCCGATCGCGCATTTTTTTTTTCAAAACGTATAACGGATAATTTTCACATGCGCGCTCTAAAACGAAAGATATTTTTCCTAGACTGTAGTGCAATGCAAACATAGAATTATCCGAGGCAGAAACAAAAGGCATTCTGAACAAAGAGAAAAGTGATTTTAACTGTGTGACTAAAGTATTTTCTAAGCCCCAGGATGATTCAACATTCAGCGTTACTTTGAATAAAGGGCCAGATGGGAGCATATGAATCATACCAAGATTTGTCAGAAATTACTAAATTTATTGAAACGAAAAATTAAAAATAGTATGGCATTATTTCAAGTCTCATCGTCTTCGTGTGTCCGGTTTGCATATTCACTCTAACTACAGAAAATGTGTGTTAAGCAAAAGCAAAAAGTACACTGTGCTGCTACGCACCGGCGCCATATTCACAAAAGTCTTAAGTCTGACTCAGAAAAGCAAAATTTCAATTTTGTTTAAAAAATAAATCCTATTAAAGTGGCAAAGATGGTAAAAGTTGCTGTATCTGTAATAAATAATATGTTCTGCTACCGGGTACACATCTTTATACTTATATTATGGATATTTCGAAACATAGAAATTAGTTTTTTCAGTATGAGACTCAAACTCAGACTCAAGACGTTGGTGAAAATAGTCCCTGTCACCATCTAGACTACAGTGAACCCTTACAGCGACATTGTAAAACGAGTCTATTAAAATGAATTCAGTGAGTGAAAAAAGTTTGAAAACTATAGCATGCAAGTGTATGACACGCGCGTGTTTGTCTTCTGTTATGTTACGGGTGAGTTTACAGATATCGGGTCATATTTAGCTGCACAGAGCTCAGTTGGAAAATGACATTCTTCACCTGTCCTGCGGCCGTAACACGACTCGCATTGTTATAGGCATGTTACCACATTTGCCAATAATGAGACCGTTATTTTTAAACTTTTTCCTTCTCCAGATATAGAATGGCCGGATGAGACATGGTGACTTTTATCCACGTGAAACATTATCTACACTTTATGCAAAAATGCCCTCACACTCTTGAGAAATGGCATTCGATATGTATTACCAAAGTTATAGGGGAATACACCTAAGATATATTACTTAAACGGTTCAAGCTGTTACCTTGGCTTTTGATATATTATATTAAAACTAACTGTAAAATGCAATCAAAATTACTCTTATTCATGGAATGTAAATTGGTAAAGCAAGTACTGTTTATTTCTATACAGCAATATAGTGCGTTTTAGATATCATGTTTTAGATTATAATCGCACTACACATTTGCATTAATTATAAGTCGACGCTCATTAAAATAAAAAATAAAAAAAAGTTTTAATGACTGTCATTTGTTTCCAAGGTAACCTCTGCAGAGCCGGGTGCCCTCAACATGCTGGAAACGGAGCACTCGGAATTCTGAAAGGAAAAATAAGCGTCCAATCGTATCGAAAGAGCGCAGCTGTATGCAAATCGCGTGGTCGCCACTCATGGTATTTCACTCGCTAGCCGGTCGGATGCCGACGAATCGTTTCCTTTCAATATGTTCAATATCCGATAACAACATGAATATTCAAACAAAAATTGATAAACAGACCGCAATGTACATCATCTTTTAATTTTGTTTTGTCAATGAAGCCATTGTAAACAGAAAAGGCTTTTGATTGTATGATTAAAAAGTAGATGTTCGCATTAAAATATCTTTTTAATCAAATAAAGAATTTGTCGTTTAACTTTATTTTAACCCAGAACTCCCAAATGACACAGGAACATACTGTAAACAGAAACTGACTAAGTTAATCATAATTATGTGTTAGAATTGAGCTTTTTCAATGACTTTATTCACATCATTGTTTGGTATCGGATATCTTCAGGTGCCTTTGTTTATCCAGCCACGGCAATCCATCGATCGATCTACCTGCCGTTATCACTTTATTTACCGCGAGATGCTGACAAATTACTTTTGCGTCATTGCCTGAATTCCGAAGCTCAAGATCTATATTTCCTATACAGCCCTGATACAAATTAATTACACCTTCCATCGGCTTTGTTTGTGAAGCACTCTAAAACAGACGGACTCAGAGACAAGACAGACGATAACGACATCTTGGTCGAGTTAAAAATAATCACGCAAAGTAAACGCAGTGAACGTTCTATGTTGATAAACATTGACATTGTCGTTATTGAAAGATGTACAAAAATGTCTATCGACTTTTATAACGCAGTACAACAATTCATCTAACCGCAGCCAATAAGTGAATGTAAACAGTAAATAACTTTAAAGCGGATGACAAATACCGGCGCTATGAAGCAATGCCAGAGCGCGACAGCGGGCACGCGACAAGGCGGAGCTATATCGGTAAATGGGTGGAGCGTACCAACACAGAACCAAGTGAGTATAAAACGGGGGTAATTTTGAATTATCGTCGGATTTGGTCAAATTTCGATTACTGGAAGTCTATGATTTTAGAAATTAAAAGAACACTCTCAGACAAGGAGACAAAGGAATGTTATACGAAATATTTGTGGAGTCAAGACAATGTAGATGACCAAATCCCCACAAACAACTTTCGCAACTTTCGTTTTACATGCAATAATAGCATAGACTTCAACACCGCAAGTGCCTTAACTGTGAAACTATTTGCAGAAGAAATACCAGCGCTTAACCAAGATGCCAAGAGGATTTCTTGTAAAGAGAACAAAGAACACGGGACAGTTTTCTTACCGAATAAGACATTGCTCCGACGAAGATAGAAGTGAAAGTGGATCCGACCAGGAATATGTGCAAACGAACTTTGGGTCGCCAGACTCCGGTTATTCTGCGTCGCCGACTTTCGCCACATTCCGTGAGCGCTACGGACATTACGGCGACATAGCGAGCTACGCGCAGTCACCACTGGCATCTCCACAGAAAATCACCTACGGTTATCCCTCTCCGCTGTGTTATTCGAACTTTGATCGTCTGTCTGTTTGTTACGACGCACCATTAGACTTGAAAATCAACAAAACCAACAATATCAATTATGACGACGAAAAACCTTTGGACTTTTCTAAAACGCCACTCAAATCGCCATCACCGGAAAGAATTCCTGTGCCACCTGCAAAATTTGAACCATCTACTCCAATAAGCCCTAACAAACGACGTGGTAATTCTGACGGCTCTGAGAACAAATTAAAAGTAACTAAAAAGCCAAAAGCAGCAAGAAAAATTAACTTCGATGAAGACAATTCTTCTCCAGTTTCTGGAACAATAATTCGCAAACTGACGGACGAGGTTGATGGTGCGAGGATTGTGTGTGGAGATATAGACAGTAAGTTTAACTGTGTTGAGGTGACCCCAGAGGCCAAGGCAGAGTTGGCTAAGATAGAGAACCGGATAGGCGAGTATGTGTGCCGCTTGTGTAAGGATCGGTTTGAGGACGCCTTCCAGCTGGCTCAGCATCGGTGTTCTATGATCATCAATATCGAGTACAGGTGTCCGGAATGCGATAAGGTCTTCAACTGCCCTGCAAACCTGGCTTCCCATCGCCGATGGCACAAACCTCGGCCCAACACTAAGAAGCCGGTTTCAACGCCAATGAAGATTCTTCCAGCCATGCAGGTCCTGGATCAAGCTGTGCTAGGACAACCAGACTCTATAGCTCTGAGTCCCAAAGTGCCCACAGAGGAGAAGCAGTTCCCTTGCGACCAATGCGGCAAGAAGTTCCGTCGTCAGGCCTACCTCAAAAAGCACATGCAGACACACGACACCGACTCCATCTATGTATGTCAGTATTGTAGCAAGATCTACCCGAACGACAACGCTCGTGCTAAACATGAACAAACTCACACTGTTGGCAAGGAACTCACGTGCACGTTGTGCAATACGTCATTTCCTAATAAAATTGTCCTCGAGAAACACGTGCGTCAACATGGCAACGATAAGTTTGATTGCAAATACTGTGACAATTCCTTTTGCAGTTCACCCGGATTGACCAGACACATTAATAAATGCCACCCGTCGGAGAACAGACAGGTTATTCTTCTGCAAATTCCAGGAAACCGCAACTGCTAGATACAAGCGGGTTTCACTTTATCGACAATGTAGAGCATGACGTTAGTTTGAAATGTATATGTGCCTTGCTGTAGGGACAGGGGTAGTGTGTTTTTGTGCCTTGGACAGTGTAATAGCTTTGTGATTGTAACCGTTTACTAACAGCATGAACATTAGTGGACATGGTTGGACTAAGGATTTGAAAATAAGCAAGGCCAGAAAAGAAGGTCGCAATACTTACGTTTAACTGTGATTATGTATGCAAATTACTTTTGTGAGGTGTACATTGATGATTTTACCAAATTACGTTAAGGTACTCATATAATTTATCATGTCTAGTCTTTTTTGTTAACCTTTAAAAGGTTTTAAATTTATTTATTGAATTGCGGTGCGTTTCGTTTATTTATTTATTTAAGATTTTATTTTTGAAGGGCGGCGACTTCAGTTCTAAGTGCAATGTTACCATCTGTCTTTATTCATGTGCAATATTTTATTTCAAGATTTTATTTTTACATGTATTTATAATCTGTGGAAGAGGGTGCAATACGTTTTCCATATTTTATTTCTAATGTAAAGATGTATATTTATATTTCATTAGTCGTGCAATATTATGTGTGTGCAATACACTTGTGCAATATTTAAATCGTGCAATATAGGTTTATCGTGCAATAACATCTCGTGCAATACATTGTGTGCAATATCATCACGTGCAATAAGATTCGTGCAATAACTCATCGTGCAATAATAGTAAGATTTAATTGTGTGCAATAACATCTATGTGCAATATTTTAAGTGCAATGTCTACTTTTATTATGAGAACCTAGTCAAGTAATGTGTGCAATAAATGCTCTGTAGTTTTAGTTGTGCAATCTAGTTCATTACATATAAAATATATTTATTTACTCATGTTTTACGTTATATGCATAGTTATGCATATCCAAATGAAGTCGCCGTCTTATGGTTTTATATATTTACTTAGTTGAACGAAATCCATTTTATTGACATTATATGTTATATTAGTTTTATACCTTATGATTTAATATCAGTATTGCCAAAATTTTCAAATGCTTTACCAGCAAGTACTATTTTACATTTTTCTCTATGTTTCATTATTTTACATGTAAAAACTATAAATTATACAAATCAATTTTGGACACATTTAACTTTATAATCAAAATCATTCTATCAAAAAGTTATTCATTTAACAACATTTCATTTTGTATAATTTATAGTAAATAATTTAAGGAGTTATCAAATGATTTTTAATCAATTGCTTTTTCAAAAACATTAAATTCATTTTAAATGGTTAACCTTTTATGGAGTTTTATTTTTTCACTTTTACAATTTTTATTTTTAATTCCAAAATTTGATGTCTCCTTATCAGTAGTTCGACATGTTCAGTAATCCATGCCTGTCTTTGCCTTATATGATATTGTTAATATTATGTGAATGATGATACTTTGTCAATAAAGGATTTTTCAATATGTTTTCTTCTCCTTTGTTGGAACTTTCAAAAGTCAGAACAAGAGAGTCCATGTCACCCAGGAAAAATTAATATAAAGAACAAAGAAAAAAAGTGTGCCGTGGCTTCGAATTTCATACAAAAATGACAGACTACTATTCGGTACTTTATGGTAATTTTAACACATGTAACGTTCCGATGGTGCTCAAAGAAATTTTCAATAATGATAATTTAAGGTCTGAAAAGATAAGGCGGTCTCAATTTTATTATTAAAATGAAAACCTGGTATTTTATTTCGTTGTTTTTCTTTGATAAAAATCTAACATCTGTGCAAACTTTGATGTAAAATTTGATCCAATGTTCCGCGCGCGCGCTTTTACCGTTAGCTGTATCAATACAACCGTTGTATGGCGTCCCGTTATAACAGCCAGGTCTTCGGTAAGCTTTCAAATTTGGATAAAAAGTAACTAAAGCCCTTTCAATACCCGAACAATATAGCGCAGTCTGCTTTAAGAGTCGGTAAGCGTAACACATGCTGCTAAACAGCCTCTATAAGGGCGCGCCAGCCGTTGAACTTTACCGATCAACATTTCAAAAATTATCGAAATTTCCAATACACACCATCTGCTTCTCTTTAAATATCAATACACTGTTCCCGTTTGAATTATTTTCAAGTTGCGAATTTCGCCATTTGGCGGGCCCGGATCCCTGTGATCATCCATGACTGACGGGGCACCTGGCACCCAAGCGTAACCCCTAGCCGCCCAATCTTTACCGTTACCGACCATTGTAATCCCACAACTACGGGGCTGGGTTTAATGGTGATTTATTTTGGGAGGATTTGCCACGATAAAATGACAATAATTACCAAATTACGGGTATCCCCTTCGTCGCCTGGTTGATAAGGCTTGAGATAAAGTTTAAGCTGCCGTATTTGGGTATGTTAACAAGAGGCACACAAAGCCACACTGAGAGTGGCTATTATCTTTAAGCGTTGTCCTATTTTAACACTGCTGTAGACGCATATAACGGTACCTCTGAAAATATACGGCCTCATAAATAGCAGGCAACAGATGTCATCATTATGTTGGCAAATACAGACACAGCGGGACTATAACTTAAGAAATTTGCAATGACATCTCAAAGATCTAGACAGTATTTTCATTTCTGCTCGACCTCAGTAACAGACGAAGTTATCGCCATTTATATTCAAGTAGAAGCTGTAACGGAATTTGTGATTGTTGCATTATGTCAATGAAGTAAAATTGTTCAATAATTTATTTCAAAGGTTTTATTGAACATTTAAACGCCGATTAGGCAACACCATATTACTGTTTCGTTCATCGGATTACCGCACGCTTTATTAACAAAATTTATTTTAAGCGACCATTTTCAGAAACTTTATTTTGTATGCCCAACCCGCTTCTTTGTACATAAAATAACATAAAACTGATATGACTCTGGCAGGTTAAGGAAGACTGAAACAGGTATAATAAATTAATACATCGTGGAATGTTTATTTTAATGTTAATTTAGGTAGGAGAATTGTTCAGGATTATCATTTGAAATAATACTTGAAATTAAATATTGGAAAAATATGTTTCTCCTTCGCCCGCTCCTGTTTTTAAACAAAAAGGGAAAAAAACAACATGTTTGTGTGTTTTTTCGCTCGCTCTCGCTAACTATTTTTGGAACGAAAATGGTATAAACTTGTTTATATAAACTTCTAACAGTATGCTGTCGTAGCTTTGCTTGTTTATTTAAGCGCGCTCTTTGAAAGTTAAGAGTCTAAACCAAGGTAATACTTGATACAGATAGTACCCTGTCTTATGTGAGTTATCTTTAAAACCGCCAAGTTCAGTGTCATAAAGTTTCAATTTTGCATGATCTTCAATATAAAATTGGAGAATGACGTTTTCCATTTTCTTGTGTTAACAGTTTACTTTTTGTAGAAGAATGGTTCCGGGGAGTATGAGATTCCGGTGGCACAAGGGTGACATCCGCAACACTTAATTTATATTGTGGCCACAACTTAGTATCTTGAGGCCACAACTTAATAACTTGAGGCCACGACTTAGTAACTTGATGTCACAACTTAATAACTTGAGGCCAGAACTTAGTAACTTCAGGCCACAACTTAATAACTTGTGGCCACGACATATTAAATCGTGGCTTCAACTTAGTTACTTGTGGCCACAACTTAGTTGAGCCAATCAAAACAGCTGTGTCATCTTTGACTCTTTACTGCTTTTACCGGTGACTATAGTACGTAACGGTACTATGGATAGCCCGTATATTTCGCCTGTACAAATCGGCATTATTTAGTCATGATGGAAGCAATAGGAAGAAGAAAGAGGCTGGAACACTGGCATGGTGGCGAGTCATGGTTTTGGACATGGATGATAAACTCAAACCTAACGCTCAATTCATTCGCCAAGCACCGTTGTCGCATAATTCTGTAACAATGATAACGTCCAGAATGCTCGATCACGTCAACAAAGTCACAAACAGAAAGAACGTCTCTGTACAATCTTTGTCTTTACGGCAACGATCTCACTACTCTGTGCAAAGAACGTAAACTTGTATGAATTATATGACATTTCATCAAAACGGTTACAATATTAGCATAAGAAAGACCTTCTTAAAGTAGTCTGACATAAGACTTTCACTATCTTCGTCCATTATTATTCTCTTTTGCTGGGTTCAAAGAGCGTTTTAGTATCACGGGTGCTTACAGTATCACTGTGTTATAACCATAAAGCGGCAATGATTAAACGGTTGTTTTGATTGGGAAAACTAAGTCGTGGCCACAATTTACTAAGATGTGACCACGATATAAATAAAGTGTTGCGGATGTCCATATTTTCATCTTTAATCTAAGTGACAAGTTTACGTTTTATATATAAAAAGGAGAAAAAACGTGCGTAATTTAAACAAAAAGCTTGTTTCAGTGATAAAATATCAGTACAATTACACATTAGAGCTCAATTGCTAATAATTATTTAAAAAGGAAACGACCGAAAAACGTTAGTAACTCTATTGAATAGCAAATGGTTTTAGGCTTGGATTTACAAAACTATGATGGCAATTTCTGTTCGGCGTTGCTGGAAGCAGTGGTGGAATAATTGCAGTGTAATGATGCGAGTGGCGTAGCTACATATATGCCCAGGCCTACAACTTTTTTGAAAACAAAACAAAACTTAATTAACCAAAAAACTTATAGGTACTCAAACACCTTAAACAACTAAAAAAAAATGTTTTATTATAACCAACGCAAGTTTTGTGTTTATTTGTTTTCATTGCAGATACAAATGTATAATCAAGTGTGTGTAATGTGCATATAAAATGAATGTTATTGTGCCTTTTCCTTTTATCTCTCCTGGAATGCTTCAAATTTGCAGCATTTTGCTTCTATTTCGGAAATAAATCTTGGGGGGGGGGGGGGGCTTATCCCCAAACTCACCAAGAACCATCGAGCCTACAAGGCTTTTTTGTCTAGCTACGACCCTGGATGCACAAATGATCACCACGTATTTGTAAGAGTTAAATTTGGCGATCTACATAACTATTGCGCTCTGTAGATCGACAAAATCAATAATTAATTTATAGGTATAACTATGAGCAGAAATCGTGTGCATACGTTATACTGTGTGGCGTGTGCATACGTTATACTGTGTGGCGTGTGCATACGTTATACTGTGTGCCGTGTGTATACGTTATACTGTGTGGCGTGTGCATACGTTATACTGTGTGGCGTGTGCATACGTTATACTGTGTGCCGCGTCCATACGTTATACTGTGTGCCGCGTCCATACGTTATACTGTGTGGCGTGTGCATACGTTATACTGCGTATCGTGTGCATACGTTATACTGCGTATCGTGTGCATACGTTATACTGCGTGTCGTGTGCATACGTTATACTGTGTGGCGTGTGCATACGTTATACTGTGTCGTGTGCATACGTTATACTGTGTGGCGTGTGCATACGTTATACTGTGTGGCGTGTGCATACGTTATACTGTGTGGCGTGTGCATACGTTATACTGTGTGGCATGTGTATACGTTGTACTGTGTGCCATGTGCATACGTTATACTGTGTGCTGTGTTCATTCGTTATACTGTGTGATGTGGACATACGTTATAATGTGTGCACATGTTATACTGTGTGCTTTGTGCACATTTTACACTGTGTGACGTGTGCATACGTTGTACTGTGAGCCATGTGCATACGTTATGCTGTGTATATATGTTATACTGTGTGCTATGTGCATATGTTATACTGCGTGTCGTGTGCATGCGTTATACTGTGTGCCGTGTGCATACGTTATACTGTGTGTTGTGTGCATACGTTATATTGTGTGCGGTGTGTATATGTTATACTGTGTTCCGTGTGCACACGTTCAACTGTGTGCCGTGTGTATACGTTATACTGTGTGTTGTGTACATACGTTTAACTGTGTGCCGTGTGTATATATTATACTGTGTGCCGTGTGCATACGTTATACTGTGTGCACATGTTATACTGTATGTCGTGTTTATACGTTATACTGTGTGTTGCGTGCATACGTTATATTGTGTGCCGTGTGTATATGCTATACTGTGTTCCGTGTGCAGACGTTATACATACGTTATATTGTGTGCCGTGTGTATATGTTATACTGTGTTTCGTGTGCATACGTTAAACTGTGTGCCGTGTGTATACGTTATACTGTGTGCCGTGTGTATACGTTATACTGTGTGCCGTGTGTATACGTTATACTGTGTGCCGTGTGTATACGTTATACTGTGTGCTGTGTTCATACGTTATACTGTGTGCCGTGTGTATACGTTATACTGTGTGCTGTGTTCATACGTTATACTGTGTGCGGTGTGCATATGTTAAACTGTGTGCCGTGTGTATACGTTATACTGTGTGCCGTGTGGATACGTTATACTGTGTGCCGTGTGTATACGTTATACTGTGTGGCGTGTGCATACGTTATACTGTGTGTCGTGTGTATACGTTATACTGTGTGCCGTGTGTATACATAATACTGTGTGTATACGTTATACTGTGTGCCGTGTGTATACGTTATACCGTGTGCCGTATGTATACGTTAAACTGTGTGCCGTGTGTATACGTTATACTGTGTGCTGTGTACATACGTTTAACTGTGTGCCGTGTGTATATATTATACTGTGTGCCGTGTGCATACGTTATACTGTGTTCCGTGTGCATGTATACGTTTAACAGTGTGGCGTGTGTATACGTTATACTGTGTGGCGTGTGCAAACGTTATACTGTGTGTTGTGTGCATACGTTATGCTGTATGTTGTGTGCATACGCTATACTGTGTGCCATGTGCATAGGTTATACTGTGTGACGTGTGTTCATGTTATACTGTGTGCATACGTTATACTGTGTGTTGTGTGCATACGTTTAACTGTGTGCCGTGTGTATATTTTATACTGTGTGCCGTGTGCATACGTTATACTGTGTTCCGTGTGCATACGTTAAACTGTGTGCCGTGTGCATACGTTATACTGTGTGCTGTGTACATACGTTATACTGTGTGCTGTGTGTATATATTATACTGTGTGCCGTGTGCATACGTTATACTGTGTGGCATGTGCATACGTTATACTGTGTGGCGTGTGCATACGTTATACCGTGTGCCATGTGCATACGTTATACTGTGTGGCGTGTGCTCGTGTTATACTCTGTGTTGTGTGCATACGTTATACTGTGTATTGTGTGAACACGTTATACTGTGTGCTGTGTACATACGTTTAACTGTGTGGCGTGTGCATACGTTATACCGTGTGCCATGTGCATACGTTATACTGTGTGGCGTGTGCTCGTGTTATACTCTGTGTTGTGTGCATACGTTATACTGTGTATTGTGTGAACACGTTATACTGTGTGCTGTGTACATACGTTTAACTGTGTGCCGTGTGGATACGTTATACTGTGTGCCGTGTGCATACATGATACTGTTTGCTGTATGCATACGTTATACTATGTGCTGTGTGCAAACTTTATACTGTGTGCTCATGTTATACTCTGTGCTGTGTGCATACGTTATACTGTGTATTGTGTGAACACGTTATACTGTGTGATGGTTGTATACATTATACTGTGTGCTGACTGCGTACATATGTTACTGTGTCTTGTGTGCATATGTTATACTGTGTGTTGAGTAAAAATGTTACTGTGTCTTATGTTATACTGTGTGATGTGTGTATGTGTTATAATGTGTGTGGTGTAAACGTGTTATACTGTGTGCTGTGTTCATGTGTTATACTGTGTGCTGTGTGTATGTGTTATACTGCATGTTGTGTACACACGTTATACTGTATGCTGTGTTTATGTGTTATACTGTGTGCTGTGTGTATGTGTTATACTTCGTGTTGTGTGTATGTGTTATACCGTGCGTTGTGTTCATGTGTTATACTGTGTGCTGTGCACATATGTTATACCATGTGCTGTATACAAATGATAAACAGTGTGATGTGTGTATGTGTTATACTGTATGCTGTGTTCATATGTTATACCTTGTGCTGTGTTCACCATGTTATACCGTGTGCTGTGTTCATGTGTTAAACTGTGTGCTTTGCACATATGTTATACCGTGTGCTGTATACACATGATAAACTGTGTGATGTGTGGATGTGTTATACTGTCTGCTGTGTTCATATGTTATATCGTGTGTTGTATTCATATGTTATACCGTGTGCTGTGTACACATGATAAACTGTGTGGTGTGTTATACTGTGTTCCATTACATATGTTTTACTGTGTGATTTTTACATATGTTTTCTGCGTGCTTTGTGCGTAGGTTATACCGTGTGCTGTGTGCATATGTTATACTGTGTGCTTTGTGCACATGCTATACTATGTGATTTGTGCATATACTATACTGTGGTCTATACATATGTTATAATCTGTGCTTTGTGCATATGCTATACTTTCTTATGCATATGTTTTACTGTGTGCTTTGTGCATATGCTATACTGTGTGCTTTGTGCATATGCTATACTGTGTGTTTTGCGCATATGCTATACTGTGTGTTTTGTGCATATGCTATACTGTGTGCTTTGTGCATATGCTATACTGTGTGTTTTGTGCATATGCGTTGCTGTGTGCTTTGTGCATATGCTATACTGTGTGTTTTGTGAATATGATATACTGTGTGCTTTGTGCATATGTTATACTGTGTGCTTTGTGTATATGCTATACTGTATGCTTTGTGCATATGCTATACTGTGTGCTTTGTGCATATGCTATACTGTGTGCTTTGTGTATATATGCTATACTGTGTGCTTTGTGCATATGCTATACTGTGTGCTTTGTGTATATACTATACTGTGTGCTTTGTGTTAATGCTATACTGTGTGCTTTGTGTATATGCTATAATGTGTACTTTGTGCATATGCTATACTGTGTGTATTGTGTATCTGTTATACTGTGTGATTTGTGTATATGCTATACTGTGTGCTTTGTGCATATGCTATTCTGTGTGCTTTGTGCATATGCTATACTGTGTGCTTTGTGCATATGCTATACTGCGTGCTTTGTGCATATGTTATACTTTGTGCTTTGTGTATGTGCTATACTGTGTGTTTTGTGCATATGCTATACTGTGTGCTTTGTGCATATGCTATGCTGTGTGCTTTGTGTATATGCTATACTGTGTGATTTGTGTATATGCTATACTGTGTTGTGCATATGCTATACTATGTGCTTTATGTATATGTTATACTGTGTGCTTTGTGTATATGTTATACTGTGTGCTTTGTGTATATGTTATACTGTGTGCTTTGTGTATATGTTATACTGTGTGCTTTGTGCATATGCTACACTGTGTGTTTTGTGTATATGCTATAATGTGTGCTTTGTGCATATGTTATACTGTGTGCTTTGTGCATATGCTATACTGCGTGCTTTGTGCATATGTTATACTGTGTGCTTTGTGCATATGCTATACTGTGTGTTTTGTGCATATGCTATGCTATACTGTGTGCTTTGTGTATATACTACATTGTGTGCTTTGTGTATATGTTATACTGCGTGCTTTGTGAATATGCTATACTGTGTGCTTTGTGTATATACTATACTGTGTGCTTTGTGCATATGCTATACTGTGTGTTTTATGTATCTGTTATACTGTGTTATTTGTGTATATGCTATACTGTGTGCTTTGTGCATATATGCTATACTGTGTGTTTTGTGTATCTGTTATACTGTGTGCTTTGTGCATATGATATACTGTGTGCTTTGTGCATATGCTATATTGTGTGCTTTGTGTATATGCTATACTTTGTTGTGCATATGCTATACTGTGTGCTTTGTGCATATGCTATACTGTGTGAATTATGCATATGCTTTACCGTGTGCTTTGTGTATATATATGCTAAACTGTGTGCTTTGTGCATATGCTATACTGTGGTCTATAAATATGTTGTATTCTGTGCTTTGTGCATATGTTATACTGTGTACTTTGTGCACATGTTAAACTGTGTGCTTTGTGCATATGCTTTATTGTGTGCTTTGTGCATAAGCTATATTGATTGCTATGTGCATACGTTATACTGTGAGCTGTGTGCATACGTAATACTGTGTGCAGTGTGCACATGTTATACTGTGTGTTGTATGCAAAAGTTTTATTGTGTGCTGTGTCAACATGTATGCCTCTGTTATACTGTGTGCCTCTGTTATACTGTGTGCCTCTGTTATGTTGTGTGTATCTGTTATACTGTGTGTATATGTTATACTGTGTGTATCTGTTATACTGTGTGCATATGTTATACTGTGTGTATCTGTTATACTATGTGCATCTGTTGTACTGTGTGCCTCTGTTATACTGTGTGCGTCTGTTATGTTGTGTGCACCTTTCATACTGTGTGCATCTGTTATAATGTGTGCAACTGTAATACTGTGTTCATATGTTATACTGTGTGCCTCTGTTTTACTGTGTGCATCTGTTCAACTGTATGCCTCTGTTATACTGTGTGCCTCTGTTATGTTGTGTGCATCTGTTATACTGTGTGTATCTATTATACTCTGTGCATCTGTTATACTGCGCTCATCTGTTATACTGTGTGCACTGTTATACTATGTGCATCTGTTATACTGTGTGCGTCTGTTATACTGTGTGCATCTGTTATACTGTGTGTGTCTGTTATACTGTGTACGTCTGTTATACTGTGCTCATCTGTTATACTATATGCATCTGTTATACTGTGTACGTCTGTTATACTGTGTGCATCTGTTATAATGTGTGCATCTGTAATACTGTGTGCTTATGTTATACTGTGTGCCTCTGTGTTACTGTGTGCATCTGTTCAACTGTGTGCCTCTGTTATACTGTGTGCCTCTGTTATGTTGTGTGCATCTGTTTTACGGTGTGCATCTGTTATACTGTGCTCATCTGTTATACTGTGTGCGTCTGTTATACTGTGTGGGTCTGTTATACTGTGCTCATCTGTTATACTGTGTGCATCTGTTATACTGTGCTCATCTGATATACTGTGTGCATCTGTTATACTGGGTGTGTCTGTTATGTTGTGTGCACCTTTCATACTGTGTGCATCTGTTATAATGTGTGCATCTGTAATACTGTGTGCATATGTTATACTGTGTGCCTCTGTTTTACTGTGTGTATCTGTTCAACTGTGTGCCTCTGTTATACTGTGTGCCTCTGTTATGTTGTGTGCATCTGTTATACTGTGTGTATCTATTATACTCTGTGCATCTGTTATACTGTGCTCATCTGTTATACTGTGTGCACTGTTATTCTATGTGCATCTGTTATACTGTGTGCGTCTGTTATACTGTGTGCGTCTGTTATACTGTGTGTACTGTTATACTGTGTGCACTGTTATACTGTGTGCGTCTGTTATACTGTGTGCGTCTGTTATACTGTGTGCGTCTGTTATACTGTGTGCGTCTGTTATATTGTGTGCACTGTTATACTGTGTGCGTCTGTTATACTGTGTGGGTCTTTTATACTGTGTGGGTCTGTTATACTGTGTGCGTCTGTTATACTTTGTGCACTGTTATACTGTGTGCGTCTGTTATACTGTGTACGTCTGTTATACTGTGTGCATCTGTTATAATATGTGCATCTGTAATACTGTTTGCTTATGTTATACTGTGTGCCTCTGTGTTACTGTGTGCATCTGTTTAACTGTGTGCCTCTTTTATACTGTGTGCCTCTGTTATGTTGTGTGCATCTGTTTTACTGTGTGCGTCTGTTATACTGTGCTCATCTGTTATACTATATGCATCTGTTATACTGTGTGCATCTGTTATACTGTGTACGTCTGTTATACTGTGCTCATCTGTTATACTGTGTGCGTCTGTTATACTGTGTGGGTCTGTTATACTGTGCTCATCTGTTATACTGTGTGCATCTGTTATACTGTGTGTGTCTGTTATACTGTGCTCATCTGTTATACTGTGTATGTCTGTTATACTGTGTGGGTCTGTTATACTGTGCTCATCTGTTATACTATGTGCATCTGTTATACTGTGTACGTCTGTTATACTGTGTGGGTCAGTTATACTGTGCTCATCTGTTATACTGTGTGCATCTGTTATACTGTGCTCATCTGATATACTGTGTGCACTGTTATACTGTGTGTGTCTGTTATACTGTGTGGGTCTGTTATACTGTGCTCATCTTTTATACTGTGTGGGTCTGTTATACTGTGTGGGTCTGTTATACTGTGCTCATCTGTTATACTATGTGTGTCTGTTATACTGTGTGCCTCTGTTATGTTGTGTGTATCTGTTATACTGTGTGCATCTGTTATACTGTGCTCATCTGATATACTGTGTGCATCTGTTATACTGTGTGTGTCTGTTATACTGTGTGGGTCTGTTATACTGTGCTCATCTGATATACTGTGTGCGTCTGTTTTACTGTGTGCGTCTGTTATACTGTGTGCGTCTGTTATACTGTGTGCATCTGTTATACTGTGCTCATCTGTTATACTGTGTGCATCTGTTATACTGTGTGCGTCTGATTTACTGTGCTCATCTGTATCTGTTTTACTGTGCTCATCTGTTTTACTGTGTGCATCTTTAACGTATTCGTGTACACAAAAACGATATACAAAAATAACAGCATACTTATAACCATTCAGGATACTTTACATCCATCAAATATGCGTTTTTAAGTACGTGTCCAATCTCCATGCAAAAACAATAAATAAATAAGATTGTATTGTGCAAACAAATCTGACAAGATCCACAACGGGCTGTATTCAATAAACCACTTAGATTTAACTTAAATTTAAGATTAGAAACTAAGTGTTTTGATTGGCCTGTATAATTAGATGACCAATAGGCTGAATGGAATCACTGAGGGATGTTTAAGGATAAGGATAAGATCAATATTGAATACAGACCCAGAACAGTATTAATAACAGTATATAAATAATCTGGCACAGCAAAATGTCATCTGACATAAAATTTTACAAAATATCTTTAAATAACAATATTAGACCTACTTTAATAAATTCGTCAGCTTGTAATGGAATAGTAACTACAAAACATAGCAAATCAATATTAGTTGGCTTACTTTTGAAGGGAGAATTGAATATCGTACGGGAGAGACAACATTTACTTGATTCGAACCGTGAAAGAGGGAAAAGCACGTCAGCCAGCTGCTAGAGGCATCTTATTTCAAAAGCCTTGAAAGTGAAAGTGGCAAGATATTTTAATAACTGAACTTTCACCATTAATCGATTCATATTTTTTAAGAAACTTGGATAACGCCAAAAATAGTTGTCTATATGTTTATGTAGATGTATGCACAACTAGGCTTTGTTGAAGTTGTGATTAACCATTAGTTTAAAAGTATAACAACGTGCTACTGCTTGTTTGTCGTTGTAGTGTGCCCATCGGTAGGGGCTGTACTAAGCTCAGCGCTCACGCTGTCTTTTACATCGTTGTTGCATTACTAACTCTTGAGAGCACATGTATTAAATGACCAAACATGTTTACATAAATCTATTTATTTTAACAACAGTTTCACAAAGTGGGTTCGGTGGGGTTATATTTACAGTAACGATAGTGGGCAGTCATAATTTTATTGGGGGGGGGGGGGGTCACTCACGGACAACGACCGTGGTCGTTATTTCATGTGGGTCATATATTTTATATTCTTTCACTGGTCACGGAATGAATACAATGCCAATTGAACGCAAAAACTGAGCAATCTTCTTGATTGAAACATTTGCAAAAACAAATCGCAATCTGTTATACGAAAATGCATTTAAAACGCCTCTGAATGTGTTCATGATGATGTGAACAAAACCGTGAATTAATTCAACATTCGAAGATTCAGTTTCGCTAATATGATGTATTTTTTTCAAGTTTCATTTGTATTTTTCATGGTGTATACGTATACTTACGAATTCAATAGTTTTTACAGTAAAAAACTATTAAAAAGAATAATGTGTTATAAATCCAAAATCAATATATCAGACATTGTAAAATCAATATCCATACGCTTAAATAAAGTTAAGCTGAATATAATTCGACCTATGAAACGGCCAGATTCAGAATTTATATAATGCTATATAGGTTACATTTACATTCCAAATAAAAAAGGTTGTTTAAGCATACCATTTTCATTAACATCTGTCATATGTCTCAAAAAATAATGTTACTCATTAAAAATCAACATCTTTTTACATAAGTTGATATTAAGTTTTACTAAATAGTACTCAGTAATTATTGCTGTTGTTGTTGTTGTATTGGTCTGTTGTTCTGCAATAAAGCGTTTGTTCTTGGACTTTATAAGCAATACATGATTTTTAGATGAAAATTCAAAAAACAAGCCCCGGTCCATTTCATGAAAATATCCATGTAGGATTTAAAATTACTATGAGCTCATAGTTAAGACATTTTAATTCTTTTTTAAGTTCTCGACGCCACTTTTTAAGTAAAAGTGCCAGCATGCCCATATATCTAGCTGCTCAGTGGATGATATCAATTTTAACGATCGAAAGAACTTCAGGGTCTAAAAGAATTTATGTTTTTCCTGTGATATAATGTCTGAGAACTATGTGAGTGGCGTCATCGATTGTTCCCCGTCTCATCGTCGTCCTTACCTCGGTCTTAGAAGAATGATTTATGTGACGTCTTGGTCGGCCTACACAAAACGGACCGGAGATAGCCATCTAGCGGGCCACTGGAGTGTCATATACTTCACTTATATTGTTTTAAGACCTTGTTTAATAAGTGACAGGTTTCTTGCAATTTCCTCTCGGTTTCATCTAGAGGACATGTTGATATCAAATTAACACACATGTCCTGGATGCAGTCGGCTGTTGACATCAGGTGGGCTGAAGCAAAGGAATTGAGTTATTTGGATATTGTGTAATGTCCATCCTGACAGTACAACATCGCAGTAATAAATTAAAACATTTGAATGCTTGGTAATCCGTGTTATCCTTTTAGTTGTGTGTGTTCCGTTATGGTATGCATATCGTGTTCCGATTGTTTCCCAAGCGGTCGTATCCTCGGTATAAAATATGGTGTACTATTACGATAACAAGCACCTGCAGAAGTGTTAAATAATAAAAAAGATAAAAAATCATTTGATCAGTCAGACAATAATTATGGATGGCTGTTGTTTGCAGAGTGGAGAATGGTGGCATGATTTATAACAGCCCCCGTTGCCATAATTAAGATAAAAGCTGCAAAAATGAGTGAATTATAAATGAATTTTATTGCATTATTGCATCGGCCGTTCTTTCCCAATACGCATGTCCAGATAAATGATGAAACGGAATCCTGTGTACACTTGTCAAAGAAAAAACAGAATGCTCGATTAAATTATCCGTTTATTGAGTCACACAGCAGAGACGCTGAATACGGTGATTGATGGACGCCTTTAGCGGATTTGTAAACAAACAACCGCTCACTGGCTTCATATTGGTTCTGCTAAATGTTAAAATGATTGAATTACACTGCATACAATTATGTTTACCACAAATTTAGTCATCGTTTTAACGCCAAGGCCCACAACTCCGGTTTATTTATATTAAAACAAAAGAGCCAAGATGGTCTTTATTTGAGCATGGCATAATTTGTAAGTATGCGCAGGACACTGCAGATAATACCAATGGTAAGGTAGAACATTCTTAACCTGACCATGGCAAGTAGTCACGAAGTGTCATTTTAACTTGACTTGGTGTTTTGGCAATACTTTGCAACTTTCATTACGCTCTTGGGGGTCAATGTGGTTTTATAGACGTTTGCTTAGAACGTTCATTAGCGCGAATGTAGCTTCTCAGTTGGCGGGACGAATTTTCACCGTAACTTTTTAACATTGTATTAACAATAGAACTAAAATCTGTATCAAGCCAACAATTTAGTCGTAATGGGGAGAAAGCCTTGACATCGCCATGAAGTACGTCGTATAGTTAATTACCGGGGGATTGATTGCGGGTGTCTAGTTTTTCATTACGGGTAGGAAACGATTATGGAAGCCAACCTGGAAATGCCATACCATAAACGCTGCAATCTCTAGTCATTACCTGAAATCGATGTCAATTAAATGCCTATACAGGATGTACATTTCATAGTTAGAAATACGCATTTAACAAAAGCGAAAATTGAATATCGGATTCCATTGAATAGCTAGTGTTTATTTTTCAACGGAGTTCCTCTGTTACTGGCGATTATCTGTAACTGGCAACGGGCTGGCAAATGCCATTTAAAGATGGACAATGTGACAGCTGATTGATTTACATCAGAGTAGTTTGTCCCGAGTTCGACATGAATACAATGTTGTCATTTATAAAAACGAAAATATGACACGGCAGTACGGATATTAATTATAACCAATATTAATGATAACGTAAATATAAATATTTATAAACAAACAGCAAACAAACAGCTGTGTACACATAGGAAACAAGCTGGCCATACATTAACCATTGACCATGACGGCTATGCATGTTAAATTTTGAAGAAAGGTCGTGCATCTATAGCCGTTAAAAATGTTATTTATTAAAACAACAGTTGATCAAAATTTAGTTTCAGCCCATACTTTAATAAGCAAGTGACCTTTTAAACTTAATGAAAGGCCAACAGTCATAAGAAAAAAAAATCCCGCTCTCTCCTTAATAATCCATGGTATGCTCCGTTCATCGAAACCTTATATGTATTTTAATCATTCTAGCCGGCCATTAAAAGAGAACCATTTCTTAAAGCGTGCTGCAATTTTCCGTCTTGAAAATAAATGGTGTCTACAGATATGTCAACGAGCATTCTGACACTGACATTCAAAGACAATCGAGCCATAGTTTCCGCGGCGTTCTTATAGTTTAGTTACTAGAAACGGCATAAGGCGGGCCAGTATAGCTAAGCAAAAGAAACCAAGCACGTGGATCGTGAAGGCCATTTGGCGCATACGTTTGTGTCCTCGAGCTCTACCTTTTGTTGAAACAACCAATAATCAAAATGAGCTAGAACATTCTGAAAGTTCCATGAATATTGGATGGAAACTGTAGCCGAAAGAATGTTTGCAACATTTTAACTAGTGACCTACTTTATGATTTCGACATGGCAATTAACCAAGGGTGTTCTTAATTTGAATGATTAAAACATTCTGACCAAAATAAACTATGTTAATTATTTTCGTCGGAGATATGTCGTGTATATGAATTACGTTTTATTGAATCAGACTTCGAAAAAAAAAACGTGTGAAATGTGAACAAAATGCTTTTAACGTTTGCAAAACATCAAAAGTTCAAAATTGTTAAAAACTATTTAAAAATGTAACAGAACATGCTCTTCTTTGCCAAAAAATCATTACTATCAGTATATTCTTATATTAATATTTCTTGATTTCTTCAGTGTGCTTTGTACATATATAACGTCGCTGACAAGCCTATACAATCTGTGAGCGATTCCCTTAAACAACAGTGGGTTTCGAATTTTTCTTTCACTTTAAGTGTGCTGTGTGTGTGTGTATATACATGTACATATGCTGATAATGTTGCTGATAAGCCTATACAAACAATAACAGCATTATGATTTTATGGAATCATACATTTTGAAGAAAAAAAAACAAAAAACAAAAAACAACAGTTCAAGCCTGATTTATCACTGAACTATAACAACTGACTTGCAGGCAATGTCTATGCAAAGTTTGATTTGAAAGTGTAACAAATAAAAAACAAGGTAATCTATTGAACAAATACAAAAATGTGTTACTTAAAATGACAGGGGTTTCAACAGCTGATAATTGTCAATCCTGAAAAATAGCTGAGGGTTTATTAGTATGAGGGATTCATGCCCAAAGCAGAGTAATGGGGTTCCAAATTATTATTATTTTTTATCATTTTTAAGGTACTGCCTACTGTTGTTGATTCAAATGTCCAAGCAAAAACAATCTTTACAACTGTACAATAGTCTGAAATTAAAAGTATCAATCATTTCAGCATTAATCCTGAACCATTTTAGAACTCCTTTAATCTCTACAAAACAGGATACATTCACTTGCATATATGTTCTTTACATATCCAATCCATCATTAAAGCAAGTGGTGGTTTCTTTGTTTAACAAAAGTGGCGCCGAGTGAGTGCCAACCCTTATCTGTTTATTTCAGTCAAACAAGGGGTATCCCTTGAAAATGATTTAAGCCAGAGTTATGTGGCTTGCTATAGAAATGAACACTTATTAAAATCTCTGGAACCACTGTGCAGCAACATGAGCAATGCATTTTCAAACAATATACATATTATTACATATAGCAAACTACAATCAATGTACACGATATGGCAATAGTATATATAATTGAAAATTTAACAACAAAATTTAACAATGAAGTCCAAGGCGGAAAAACACACACAAAATAATTGTTCTTAACATGTGTGTACTGTCTCTGGCAATATGTACCGGTACATCAAGTTTCATTTGAATATCCTGAACAATTTTTAATTTAAGGCATTGCCAAGATTTTGAGTATACCTCAACTTTTTTCTTTTAAAAACAGACGAGCTAAAAATGTAGCTTCATGCATTTGTAAATAACAATGATATATCTGAAGTGTTAACTGATTCTTTTCAAAACAACAAACACAAACAACAATATCACTGATCAATAATATCAACAATAATACTGAATATCATTTTTTAATCTATCTAAATAAAAAAACTAGTAAATTATATTATGTACAATATTTAAGTATAAATTATACAAAATACATTTCAAACTTGCAGAAATTAATTTTCATTTAAACCCAGCAGTATAGTGCTTATTTATAATAACTTCAATTTCTGTTCAACGAAATCTGTGTAAGGGAAAATCACTTGAAACTGTATAAAATTATAAGTAAAATGTTCTGGGCTGGTATTCAGTATGCAACTTAAGTCAACCTTATGGTCATACATCATTGACTTCATTCACAGCACAGGTCCGTTATTATATCAAGCAATGCAATTAGATACATCGTTCTTAGATTAAATGGAGACCAATTTTGAATACAACCTCCGGCTTTGTTTCTAACCTTTAGCATAGCTTTATCTCCTTTGATTGTTTTACTAAAATCAAGACCATGAAAAAGCTTTAAATATGGCAAGAGAACAGGCACACAACTAAGTTTTTACATAATCAAACTATAATGACCAATTTATTTCCTTATAACAACAAAGTATTGGTTCTCTTATCATTCTATAAAGAAAACTAGTATATCACAAATAAGACAAAGTATACAATGCAACACCGTCTCTCTATCCTTTAAATCAAAACCAAATACAGACTATAAAATTCACCACTTAAATATATGTAAAAGCTGACTATGTCATAAAAATCAAGACTCCCGAAACATTGTCCATATACATGTCTGGCCGACTCCAGTGGTAGTTACAAGTCGGTACCCGGCCTGCTCCAGCTTGTTCAACACAAGCCTTGGTGGGTCTTCCGTCTGGTACTCAGAACTGTGGTAGAGAATAGAGCACAGTGTAAGCCACAACCTTGATTAATCATTACATTATAAAGGTTTGAAAATTGGCCAAAGATGCAACATTTCATATAATATATGATAGTATATAATTATGCTTTGTGATTCAAATACTTTAATAAATAACATCACTAAAATTAGAATAATCTATTGCAGAGTTTGCTATGCAGAAGCGAAATACTAGAAGTCTAGCTGGAAACGCAACTGAAAGATTTAAGTCTTACAAATTGTTGCCTAAAGCTTTCACAAGCGTGGCACCAAGTAAATCCATCAGCTCCTTGTCACTCCATTCATCTCCGACTGTTGTTGGGCCAGTTTCCTGGAGGAAATAAGAAATAAATTACATCACATCAAGCATCTTCCAACAAAACACAACCAGTTTCAAAACAACAACAATAATTTGAAAACCATAAACATTCAAATGATGATTAGTATTATCACTTATTTATATTGTTTTTATATATTGAAACTCATCAAGAACTTCTGTCTACCATGTTCTAATGGATAACATGCCCGAAGGCAGACCTACAAGACATGGTATCGATCCCTGCTACCAGCGAAGTATTTTTTTTAATTTTCTAACTTTTCTTTTATTATTATATTTATGGAAATAATTTAATTTTATTGCATACAAAAGCAGACTAAGCCCCTTCAAAGTCCAAATTTGAAAGAAAAACATTTTGAAAAAAATTAATGAGTAGTAATTCCATAAATATAGTCACAACAGTATTCATACATTATTACAATAAAACACATGCAGCCAACCTCTCGTTAGTAAAAAAAAAGCAAAATATTACCGAAAAAACAACAAAGCTTAACGACTATAAGGACATGTTATACAATGCTGATATGTCCGAAATTGCTATCCGTCTAATATTCGACTTAAGCCCTCGTTGCACTGTAAAATTACTAGCAAATGCCATATTAAGTTAAATATATCTGTCGACAAAATGATAACTATTTAATAAATTACCAGTCTAATTTGCGTGCTAACAAAGACATAAGGCATGATTTTCAGCAATTGTATAAACTTTTATTGTTTTGGGTTGCAAAACGCAGTGGTTACTTCCCTTCTCTGCTCATCAAAAAGGAGATTTATTTTGACAGCGGGGTCCGAACTCCAAACTTTTCGCTCAGAAATGAACTTTTTTCGACAACACGGCAGCTTTCTGGCGTCATGTAGCGCTGGGGCGGTTCTCTGCTTCATGTACTGGCGAATGACAAACAGGATAATGAAAGAACTGCAGAGTCTGGAAGGGGTCATAGAACATTTGCAGGTCTTTATTCACATTGTTCATATTATGCACCAGTCAATGGTAACCACGGCCCCCCCAGGTCCGGGGAATAGCGGGGACTTAGACTTTCGGTCCATCTAAGCCCGGGTAAAATCCCCGCCCTGCCGTCCGGTGGGGTCAAACTGCTGGTAAAATCCCCGCCACATGCCCTCGCAACTCAGGGTCCCTAGGTAAGGCCCATTCCCCGCTATTTTTGGCGCGAAGACAAAACCACCGCATTCACCCGGCACTGCGGGACCACCTGAAAGGTAAAAACACTGTGGTTACAATGGACTGGTGCATTATACATGACAACATGATCAACCCAAGACCATATTATTTTTGATAGTTTTCATTATAATAAATTGGTTTGGTTATTTTGCCTGAAAAAGTCAGCTGCTGTCACTGCCACTGCTGTCCGACTATTATAATGCTTCAGTTGTGCCTTGGCAGCAGGTTATGATACAAAATTATTCATTTCACTAGTCATGCTTTAACTGCTTGATATTTCAGAGACAGGTTGCGGAGTTGAAGGAAAAGGTTGAGAGTTCCAGCAGTGGGGCCCGCCGAAGACGGACACGCCCCGGCAGCGGCTTCATCACTGCCAGCAGCGGCGATGATGATGATGATGAATATGAACAGGCTTATGGGGGGTAATTTGACTCAATCATCAATACTTATTGATACCTAATTTTTATCTACAAAATTAGTTGATCTTTATTACTGGAGTGTATTCTTTCAAATTTTTCTCCATATTTTATCTCTAACTAAAAAAAATAACTGTTTGAGTTTGCTAGAGCCAGATAACCATTATAAAACTAATCCAGATGAACAGACTTTTCAGGCTACAGAATGTCTTTTCCTTCTTTTTTGATATCAATAGGAGTGACTATGATTCCTTGCATGAAATCGAAGACCAGATAATAGTTCCAGTGAGAGAGCCTGACAGCCCACAGGGAGAGGAAGGGGAGGGAGGTGACATTTTCAAGGAGGTGGATCAGCTGCTGGAAGGGAGGGATGCTGATAAGGAGAAAGCCTTTGATATATTGCAGAGAAACAGGAACAAGGTAAATTTAAACATATATGATACCTTATAATTCTTCATTTTTAACATAAAAAAACACTAAGTGCTGAAGTTTATAGCTTTATCCAAACTGTCGTTTTTATTAAGTTGTTACTATGACACTGCTTTTATCAAACTGCCGGACATTGTCTGTTAGTCAAACTAAGAAAGTATTGCATTAATTGTATTGATTTACAGCACTTGACAGATGTTGAGTATTACTGGCGAATATCAAAGACGACTTTCCAGATATCTCAGATCGTCGGAGCTCAGGGGGATGCAGAAAGAAAGAAACGGCTCATCTACGAGGCTAAAGACCTCGCTCAGACTGCAATAGACCTGGACAACACCTGCGCTAATGCTCACAAGTGGTAGGTCTTCAGCACAGGTTCACTGTTACTGTTGTATTACAAATAAGGCATGGTATTTGTATTATGAGCTATCATATCCCATAAAAGTAATACGTGTTTTTGTATGTTGTTTCTAGTCATTAAATATTCTCAGTGAGTAAACTAATAATTTGCCTACAGAACACCTGGAAGTTAGTTTGATGTTGTTCTGTATGTGTAGTGTACATTGAAATCCATTTCAGGTTTGCCATCACAATAGGCAGTGTGGGAGAATATGAGGGCACCCAGCAGAAAATACAAAATGGATACATTTACAAGGTATGGCCTAGGAATATGATAGAAATTAAAGTTTCTACCAGAACTTGTATTATTCTTGTAACTTTATTTACTCTAATGTTGTTCTTAAAGTGTGTTTTTTGTGTGTTATTTAATCAAATTGCATACCATTCATTTAGCACACCAAAAATATATTGACTAGTACATTAAAGAAAGTTATAACTTTTTTATATATTTATGTACTTTAAAGTTTAGGAAATGGCTTGTGAAAACGTAAACACTGGACCAAGCCTACAATAAATGTTGTGTATTTCAGGAGCACATAGAGAAAGCAATCAGTATTAACCCGGATGATCCGTCCAACCACTACCTCCTGGGTAGATGGTGCTGGAGTGTATGTACATACCCTTTACTCATGTTGTATTGAGAAAAATATATATATACAATACCATAGGTTTGACTTTTGTTTGACATAAACTCTGAATTTCTTTAATTCATTCATTATTAACAAATAAAAAAACTAACACTTGCCTATGGATTTCCCATTCAAGCACTGAGTGCAAAGTTGTTAATGTATGAACAAAAGCAAACTATAATGATACAATTGATGGATACAATAACATCCACATGTTTATTTCTTGAAGGTATATATGTTATCGTGGCTGGAGCGTAAGGCGGCGGCCACCCTGTTTGCTACCCCACCCTCTGCAACCATTGACGAGACACTCACACACTTCCTGAAGGCCGACAAGCTCAATCCTGGAAAGTGGAAGGAAAATATACTGTTTATAGCAAAGGTACTCTACCTTACCTAGATTGGGCATGGAGTTGGGCCTTTTTTACAAGTGTACAGTATTAGTACCTGGTACCCGACCTATACCGCAACACCATCAAATGCTTGTTGCTTTATAAGTGCTTCTATGTTATAGTTTCATGATGCTACTTGGATTGTCCTTATAGTTTCATTTTGCTAATGGGATTGTCCTTATAGTTTCATATTGCTACTGGGATTGTCCTTGTAGTTTCCATATTGCTACTGGGATTGTCTTTATAATTGTCCTTATAGTTTCATATTGCTACTGGGATTGTCCTTATAGTTTCATATTGCTACTGGGTTTTCCATATTGCTACTGGGATTGTCCTTATAGTTTCCATATTGCTACTGGTATTGTCCTTATAGATTCCATATTGCTACTGGGATTGTCCTTATAGTTTCCATATTGCTCCTGGGATTGTCCTTATAGTTTCCATATTTTTTACTGGGATTGTCCTTATAGTTTCATATTGCTACTTAGATTGTCCTTATAGTTTCATATTGATACTGGGATTGTCCTTATAGTTTCCGTATTGCTACTGGGATTGTCCTTATAGTTTCATATTGCTACTGGGATTGTCCTTATAGTTTCCATATTGCTACTGGTATTGTCCTTATAGATTCCATATTGCTACTGGGATTGTCCTTATAGTTTCCATATTGCTCCTGGGATTGTCCTTATAGTTTCCATATTTTTTACTGGGATTGTCCTTATAGTTTCATATTGCTACTTAGATTGTCCTTATAGTTTCATATTGATACTGGGATTGTCCTTATAGTTTCATATTACTACTGGGATTGTCCGTATAGTTTCCATTTTGCTTCTGGGATTGTCCTTATAGTTTCCATATCGCTCGTGGGATTGTCCTCATAAGTTCATATTGCTACTGGGATTGTCCTTATACTTTCCATATTGCTCATGGGATTGTCCTTATAGTTTCCATATTGCTCCTTGGATTGTCCTCATAGTTTCCATATTGCTCCTAAGAGTGTCCTCATATTTTCATATTGCTACTCGGATTGTCCTTATACTTTCACATTGCTTCTGGTATTGTCCTTTTACTTTCACATTGCTACTGAGATTCTCCTTATACTTTCACATTGCTACTGGGATTGTCCTTATACTTTCACTTTGCTACTGAGATTGTCCTTATACTTTCACTTTGCTACTGGGATTGTCCTTATACTTTCACTTTGCTACTGAGATTGTCCTTATACTTTCACTTTGCTACTGGGATTGTCCTTATACTTTCACTTTGCTTCTGGTATTGTCCTTATACTTTCACTTTGCTACTGAGATTGTCCTTTTACTTTCACATTGCTACTGAGATTCTCCTTATACTTTCACTTTGCTACTGAGATTGTCCTTATACTTTCACTTTGCTACTGAGATTGTCCTTATACTTTCACTTTGCTACTGGGATTGTCCTTATACTTTCACTTTGCTACTGGGATTGTCCTTATACTTTCACATTGCTACTGGGATTGTCCTTATACTTTCACTTTGCTACTGAGATTGTCCTTATACTTTCACTTTGCTACTGGGATTGTCCTTATACTTTCACTTTGCTACTGAGATTGTCCTTATACTTTCACTTTGCTACTGAGATTGTCCTTATACTTTCACTTTGCTACTGAGATTGTCCTTATACTTTCACTTTGCTACTGAGATTGTCCTTATACTTTCACTTTGCTACTGGGATTGTCCTTATACTTTCACTTTGCTACTGGGATTGTCCTTATACTTTCACATTGCTACTGGGATTGTCCTTATACTTTCACTTTGCTACTGAGATTGTCCTTATACTTTCACTTTGCTACTGGGATTGTCCTTATACTTTCACTTTGCTACTGAGATTGTCCTTATACTTTCACTTTGCTACTGAGATTGTCCTTATACTTTCACATTGCTACTGGGATTGTCCTTATACTTTCACTTTGCTACTGAGATTGTCCTTATACTTTCACTTTGCTACTGGGATTGTCCTTATACTTTCACTTTGCTACTGAGATTGTCCTTATACTTTCACTTTGCTACTGAGATTGTCCTTATACTTTCACTTTGCTACTGAGATTGTCCTTATACTTTCACTTTGCTACTGAGATTGTCCTTATACTTTCACTTTGCTACTGGGATTGTCCTTATACTTTCACTTTGCTACTGGGATTGTCCTTATACTTTCACATTGCTACTGGGATTGTCCTTATACTTTCACTTTGCTACTGAGATTGTCCTTATACTTTCACTTTGCTACTGGGATTGTCCTTATACTTTCACTTTGCTACTGGGATTGTCCTTATACTTTCACTTTGCTACTGAGATTGTCCTTATACTTTCACTTTGCTACTGGGATTGTCCTTATACTTTCACTTTGCTACTGGGATTGTCCTTTTACTTTCACTTTGCTACTGGGATTGTCCTTTTACTTTCACTTTGCTACTGGGATTGTCCTTATACTTTCACATTGCTTCTGGGGGTGTCCTTATACTTTCACATTGCTACTGGGATTGTCCTTTTACTTTCACTTTGCTACTGGGATTGTCCTTATACTTTCACTTTGCTTCTGGGATTGTCCTTATACTTTCACTTTGCTACTGAGATTGTCCTTATACTTTCACTTTGCTACTGGGATTGTCCTTTTACTTTCACTTTGCTTCTGGGATTGTCCTTATACTTTCACTTTGCTACTGGGATTGTCCTCATTCTATCTGTCTGATGCATGGTTGTAAATTATGCCTAGTCTCAAATAAGATAAAATGGTTATGATTTCAAGTTTAATCCAACATGCTTTTTAACATGGCTGAGTTTACCTTAATTCTATACATCATAGAATGTTATTAAAACTATTGTGCTATATTATTGATAAGTCAATAAAGTACGACATGGAGTAGAGTGATCGCTTCGATGCGCATCAGCAGAATGTCGGTATTTGTCTTGTTCTATATAAACTGTACTGTAAACATAGTTTTAAAACTCTGGACAACCATTTATTGATGTGTGTCAAAATCATAAATGTGGACAAAATAATCATGTTATACTTGTATACTGTATAGTAAAGTGTATGATGATAGTACTTGTTGTTTCATGGTCGTCACAGACCAATAATGATCATTTTTAACATTATTATCATTCATTTTTTCCTATTCGTAAATGATATATCGCATACATTTTTTTGTGACAATTGTGTGATATTTGCAGTGCTACATTGAGAAGAGGGCTTACAAACAAGCGGTGGAATGGCTGAACAAAGGGCAGCAAATACCAACTGTTAGTCAGGATGTGAGTCTTTACAGTCATTGGGGAAGCCAGAAAATACAACTCTGCAATGAAAACGACATTTTTAATTTGAACTTGCTTTGTTAAAAATATTGGCTATCCACTTACTGTGCTTTTAAAATTTATTTCTTAATTGGGACACGCATGTGTCACCTTAAGGCATTGCTCTTCTTTTGTATTCTGATTTAGCCGATATAAAAAGCGCAGTATGTTTTTTTGTTATTTGCAAAAAAAATAATCCCAAATGGAAAGTGAAAGTAGACCATTTTTATAAACCACATTTTTTAAATTTGGTTATCGGTAGTTGTAAAGCGTATATCTATGGGATGTGTCTTAACACTATCCTTATTAGAGAAGTTGCAGCATCAGCTAGAGAGCAATGAGTACATATAATTATGCCTCAAAATTCTTAAGGATGCAGTTAAACAAACCCTTCTACCTCTTATAAAAGGCATTGCTACCTTATGATGAAGTCTTAAGAAATTGCTAAATTGAGAATAAGTATTTTGGGAATAAAAAAAACTTTTTGCAAAAAATACATACAAATGGTTAAAATATTTAAAAAATAAATGCTATGCTCAGGAATATTTTGTTTATAAATTTTGTAAAAATAAAACACCACAGTAGTCGAAAAAACGTTGTTTTTTTAATATTTCTATTGTCAATGTCACTTTTGCTTATTGTTAGAATATTTTTTGTTTGTATATTTCAGGACAAACAGTCTGCAACAGAGATTACAGCTTTGTTATCAAAGTACCAGGGATATTAACATCATGTGCTCATATCTCTCCTATTTTCATACTATTTATCAGTTATTGTTTCAATGAAATGTGCTAGTATTGGTGACTGATAAATGTGTAATATTGTGTTTGTACACTTCTTGTATGTTTTGTTGAACATAACTTGAATTAATGTACAAACGGCCATACCAATTTAATTTTTTGCTCTACATATTTTGGTCAATAAAATCTGGATTGAGGGAGCAAAATAAAATCCATTTATCCATTTTGATTAAAAACAGGAGAGGGTGAAGCCATTTTTACAATATTATTAATATAATTAATATTTAAAAGACTAATCCTATATAATTACAAAATCATTCACCCTTTCCAGTGTAAGGTTTGTTTAACTCTTTCTTCTTTGGAAGAGGGGGGGGGGGGGGTTATCAGTCACTCTAGTAAAATTGTGTATTGTCTGAATTAGTAGGTACAGTAATTCCATAAACAAAACCTCAATTTTGTGTGGTCTAATGATTAATTCACCGTCTACAAATGTTGGTGAGAATGTTTCATACATGTCTTTTCTCGTTTGTTGCCATACACAAACATCATCAAGCTGCTTGTGTTCTGGAAACAATAGAGAGGTTGCAAAACACTGCCTGTATGAGTACGTCTATGTGTGGACTTATTTTGGTGCACGAGGTCATCCAGGTATATGGACATTGTACAAGCTTAGGATTACATGTATGATAGCGCCAGGAAAGCGATTTATGCCATTACAGCAAGTCTACAAGTTAGTTTAAATAGGAATAAAGTGAACCACTTCCAAATTCAACTGCAACTTTGATCTGTACCTGTAGCTACACAAACATTTTCATGTACAAGTCATGATTTATAAACTCTGTTATATTTTATAGTTCATGTCCGGATATTGTTGAAAATTAATACATGTATTGTTTTAATCTAACGATTAATGTATTAATAAGTTCATGTAAGTCTCAAACGTTTTTTGTGATATTTTGGGGACCAAAGAACTATGTGCCATTTCATCTCAATTCATGATAGATAAGAATGAATACAGGCCTCAACATAACTAACATATTATCCAGTGAATTTATTAGGCTGTGTGACTTCATTTATCAGGCCAGTGTATCATAAAATGTGATGGTCTAACATTTATAAGGTAATTTGTATTCCTCCATTTTAATAATTTGTCTTTATTCCTAATACATGAACGAACACTTACACTATTTTTGTAATATAAATCATACATTTATTTTTGTAAATCTGTAGACATGTTTATACAATCATTCTTTAATTTGTGAAGAAATGGTTGTTTGGATACAATGGTTGTTTATTTTGCATTAGTTGTATAAACCTGTTGCTTTTGAATACTGTAAGGTCTGTGACATCATGTTAATGGCAATGTCTTTTATAAGCAGTTAAAAAAATATTTTTCTGCAACATTGTTAGAGATTATGTTCCCTTTTCTTTAAATAGAAATCAGTCTCCGACTGTGTTTCAGATCAGTTTGCGTCTACTTGAGTAGAGAATGAGACATATTTTTAGCTCACCAGAGCATGAAGTGCTCAAGGTGAGCTATTGTGATCGGTCTTCGTCCATCGTCAGTCCGTCCATCAACAATTGCTTCAAAAACATCTCTGAAACTACCAGGAAAATTCAATGAAACTTTACTGGTAGCTTCATGGCATTACCCTTTACAAATATAAAACAAGGCATCGTCTACAGTAAGGATATGTTTAAATGGCAACAATTATATTTAGCTTTATCACAGAGTGGTGGCCCTTTGCATAGGTGAGCGTTTTAGGGCCATCTTGGCCCTTTTGTTTAAATTCATTTGTATAACTACAGTACCGGGTACCCCTGTTGGCAAAGTTTTCAAAACTGTGATAAATGCTTACATTACTAAACATTATGTTCTATATGATTGAGATTGTCTGCCTATTTATTCTAGATACTTTTACCAACCTTATCCATTCAGAGTTGATCCAGGATTGTACATTTGGTGCCATGAATTTAACTACATAAGGTATATTTGTGACTGCTTTTCAGGCACATCATTGTTTTTATGTCCATCTATTTTGTTAAAATCAAAATTCTGTCTTTGTACCACTCGGGTATATGCATGTGCAATTGGATGTTCATACCTTACAAGTAAACAGCAATAGATATTTAAAGCCTGTTATATAAAAATAATCATGCATGTTTATTTGAGTTTTTATGACAATCTATTTCAGTGCAAAGTGTAACAAATTTGTGATGTCTTATGAAGCCCTTAATGATTGCTGTTGATGATGCCTGTGATGTTACTTAATGTTACCCATTGTTGAAAGCATAAAGGGGACATTAAAGCGCATTCTACGACGGTTGTTACCTTCATGCCAATACTACTTGCTGCTCAAATTTAAAGAAACATGCTTCAAATACTACGAATATTCATCTGTTGTTTTAACAGAAGTAAAACATTTAATTTGCAATCTGATGTTTGATGTATATGTTGAATAAAATACGTTTAGACTTCTTAGTTCTATAAGCAGTGGTCTTTCAAAATCAAGAACAAGAGCGCCAGCTGTCTCAAAAGATGTCACAAAATGCCACAAGATGTACGAGATATCGATTTTATACACATTCTGACCAAAATCGGTGATGATTGGACAAAGGTCTCTAAAGTCGATGATTTGATAAGACCAATATTAGGTAAGGCGATCAATCTCAACTGACTTGAGCTTTATGACTGGTTATCAAACTTGGAGATATTATGCCCTTACTTGTTCTTGTCGAAGTTGGTGATGACAGGACAAAGGCTTCTAAAGTTAGGTATTGAATTAACAAGACCTATTTGATAGTAATTTCCAAAAGGTTTCTAAAGTCATTGATCTGACAAGAACAAAATTAGGTTTTATGGCTGGTTATCAAACTTGTCTGATATTATGCCCATACACACACACTGATCAATTTTAGGTAATTCATTTAGTTAAAGGGCATTCATTTGAGTGACTCAAGCTATATGGCTGATTATCAAACTTGTCCGAGATATTATGCCAGTCCACATTCTGTCCAAATTTGGTGATGTCTGGCAAAGGCTTCTAAAGTTCTGATCAAACAAAACCAATTTTAGGTTATTTTTATATTTAAGGAAGATAGCTTTAGAGAGACATAGCCGATTATTGAATTTGTCCTAAGTATTATGTCCATAGTGATCATGGCCAAATTTTGTGATGATTGGACAAAGGTTTCTACATGAATTGATCAGACAAGACCAATGTTAGGTAATTTCTATAATTTCAGGCCGAAAACTCTCCATTGACTCATGCAATATGCCTGGTTTTAAAACTTTTCAGAGATTTTATGCCTGTACTCTGGCCAAATTTGGTGATGATTGGACAACAGCTTCTAAATTTATTGATCTGACAACATACTGGACATCGCCAACCCACACATCACATACGCTGCAGGGGAAACTATAATATGTTTGAACAGGCGTATAATCTATTATTCTGCATTGCAGTTTTTAACCCAAAAATAGACAATAACATAACAATTTAGCAAAATTATCAGAAAGCAACTATATTGTGCATGGTGTATACAGACAATAAAGTCCTGCACATGCACATTGCATATTTGTGCAGGCTAGTAAACATTTTCAATATTATCTGCGCGTCTTGTAGAGATAATTTAAATTTTGTCACAAAAATAAGATTTGACCGAGTGATCTAATCTTTTAACCAATGTGACCCAGTTTTAAAGTTGTTCATCAAGGGGAAACATTCAGATAAAATTGGATCAAAGTTGGACCAAATAGAAGATTTCACCTAGTGACCTAGTTTTTGATCCTATGTGACCCACTTTAACAAGCAGTCGAGGTTTAATCAAGGGGAAAATTCTGACCAACCTTAACATAATCTGACCAATCCTTACCTAGTCAACACCAATACAATATCCCACTTCTAAAACCTCGGTTTGGAAGGGGATAATTAATTAAAACTTTCTGGGTTTTTTTTTTTTCAGTATTAAATTTGATATGGATAAAATGGAAATCAACAAAGAAGTATAATATTTATTTGCAATTTTGAAGAAAAAAGCAAAAAGGTCACCAAAGAAAAATCCTTGAGATAAAAGTGAAACAGAATATCTGTATGCAATCTGAACATTTGAATTTCTGATGGCGTTCATACTGCGACATAAACAAATAATGAAAATATACACAAAAGTGTGGTATTAGCATGGCAATACATTGTAATACATGTACTTGAAAATCACAGTTTTATATGGACACCATATCTGTCACACAAAAGCAGATATCGAATGGATTTTATCAATTCAGATGTATGGATTTTTAAGGCTTGACCACGACGTAAAACCTCAAATCTGTCAGCAATTTGTGTTTCGAAATAAAGTACTAATAAAATTTTTTAACTAATTTTGTTCATATTATTCTTATCATATGACAAGCACGTAAACATTTTAGATATGACACATAAACATTTTAGATTTGACATGTCAACTCCATGCAATATCATGTGGATAAACTTCAGTTGTGCAACAACTCACATAATTATAAAGGTGGCTATAGGTTTCAGTAACCAAAAATATTTACAAACAAGCACTAAAACTCTAACAAGGTAAAAATGTCCATAATAATATAATAATGAAAACATGTAAATAAATGTATATTTCAACAAAGGAGATTAGATAACATATTATATACTTTTGCCTGTAACAAATACCTTTACTTAAAATACATAATTTACATTTGAAATACACAATCTGAATGCAAAATCAAATATATGTCACATGGATGTATTCATGATCAGTCATCGGAATATGTTCGTTGAGTGAACATTCAGGCAAATACTGAAGAATCAAGACAGATGTTTTGATATTTGACAGTGTCCTATTGAATCCATAAAATGTATAAATATAATAAAACAAAGATATGACATATTCACCTTTGTATTGTTTTGTTACCGTATATAGTACGGTTACACATCCTGCAGTAGCCACTGCCACTATTTCCAAAACCCTGAACAATATGTATTATCACTTCCTAACTTCTCTTAACTAAATCGGTAAAAAATGAGCTGCCCAACAGGGTGCCACTGCTCGTCTGTTTTCTAAATTTAAGACTACTAAAAAACGAAATGCACAGAGGAGCCACATTATTAAAGCAGTATTGTATGATTGCTTTTTCAAATAAATATTTATGAGCAAATATATGATTTTAATCAAAATCAAGAGCTTTATTGGACATGTTTTTTTGAATAATTATTTGATTTATCTATTCAATGAAATTGGTAACATAATTTTTATCTGAAAATCTTGCTCTTACGATTAATTGTCATGCACTCATTGAAGAGATGGCCGCAGAGATAGGACCTCCTACACAACATGTGTGCATGGCCCCAGGGGTCCTCAATGTGTGCATGGCCGCAGAGATAGGACCTCCTACACAACATGTGTGCATGGCCCCAGAGATAGGACCTCCTACACAACATGTGTGCATGGCCCCAGAGATAGGACCTCCTACACAACATGTGTGCATGGCCCCAGAGATAGGACCTCCTACACAACATGTGTGCATGGCCCCAGAGATAGGACCCCCTAAACAACATGTGTGCATGGCCCCAGAGATAGGACCCTAAACAACATGTGTGCATGGCCCCAGAGATAGGACCCTCTAAACAACATGTGTGCATGGCCCCAGAGATAGGACCCTCTACACAATATGTGTGCATGGCCCCAGATATAGGACCTCCTACACAACATGTGTGTATGGCCGCAGAGATAGGACCCCCTACACAACATGTGTGCATGGCCGCAGAGATAGGACCTACCTACACAACATGTGTGCATGGCCCCAGAGATAGGACCCCCTAAACAACATGTGTGCATGGCCCCAGAGATAGGACCCCCTAAACAACATTTGTGCATGGCCCCAGAGATAGGACCTACTACACAACATGTGTGTATGGCCCCAGAGATAGGACCTACTACACAACATGTGTGCATGGCCCCAGAGATAGGACCTACTAAACGGCATATGTGCACAACCCCCGAATGTTCACCTACAACACAACCCATGTGCGTAGTCCAAAACGCCATAGAGATATGACCTGCTACAGTACACATATGCATGGTCATTGCAACCATGTGTTCATGTTTCAAGTGAAAAACAGTTTCAGATATATTGCCAAGACAGTTCAAGTCTTTGCAAGATGCCAATAATAACACACACTAAAATGACATCACCAAGGGTATGACAATGACTAGCTTTTCTTTAACAGACAGGCTTAAATGTGTCTCTACACTGCATCAATTTGCTTTTTAGGGATGGGTTACTTTTTCAACATACATACACACCAAACTTAACAAAATCACATGGATTTAACGTCATATATTTGTACATTGCCCATGTAATTTCAATGGAAAAAAATGGCGTTCATTTTGCATGAACAGTTCCACGTTAGGACATCATTCTTCATTTTATTGCAGCACTCTGATAAGTCAGCTTGAAGTCATTTGACCAGAGATAAACAGCGTTTCAATATTCGCAATACCTTTTCATAGGCGTTTAACATTTATTTCACCACTTAAATTTACCTGAAATAAATGTCATATTATAAAACAAAACAAGCGCTTCATGGATTTGCAAAATCGGAATATGCAGTCTAACTGCATGGACCATGAAAAATATTAAACAATACTTAAATCTTTTCTTTTCGTTATTATAAAAAAGGCACTTTCTGTTAAAATGTATACACATGTACATATAATAAGAAATTTGCTGAATGTGTTCAACGTCAATGCAAATTTGTTCCAATCTAGCAGAAATGCAGTATTAGATGTGTGTACATTTACACACCATACTGGGATTTGTTCACATGTTCTGAAAATGCAATATACAATGAAAATAAATAATATGAGTGTTATGAAAAAATATTTCAACAAAATATTTACAACTTTGCTTAGTAAGAAAAAGAAAACTGAACACAGATAATGCAAGACTTTGATCTCATATTCAATAGCTACATGTAACAAAAATAAAGGACAACTTTAGTGCAATCTATTAAAAGCCTGCTTTATATATCTATTCTTATTTTGAAAGAAAAATCTTGACAGCAAAGAAATTTATTTGAGGAATCCAGACATCTTTTACATTGTCTTTACAATTTAAGCTGCCAACCAAAACAAAATATATGCCTTCCAAGTATAACCACTTCAGCTTAAAAAGCTGCCCTATTATAGTTTGTAATCAACAGTTTAACAACAAAGTGTAGAAGCACACAATTTCATTGCTGTGGTGATATCTACTACTACAAGACCACTGACTGTACGCCAGGTTGTTTTTCAACTTTCACCAAGACCTCTGTGTCCGGCAGAATGGCCTTCAATTTTTTTAAGAGATCTTCTTTGCTCAAATACTGCAACTTGGTGACGTCCTTGCTCTCGTCGTTCACATTGGGGACGTGTACAGGGATCAAAACCTGCTGGATAGTCTCTTCGTCTTCCAAGATGATGGAGGGTGGCGCTGACTGCTCGACCACCCATGTAAATGTCTTCAGAGAGCCCAGTTTCTCTGCCGCAGCTAAGGTGTTGGTGTTCACCTCAGCAGCCTGCAAGAAAATAAAATGAAAAGTTCTTAGTTATGTTATATAAATGAGGCCTTGTACAGTTTAAAAAAGTTAAGATCATTTTTCCATCAGCTTGAAAAAGTTTTATACATGTCTACTTGCTGTAGGTCCTGTCTAAACTGCCATTTCACTTGAGACCTAAATAAACTGCCGTTACATTAATGGGACAATCAGTACGCAGCTAAACTCTCATTGCACTGACATTACAATTGGAACAATCAGGACCAAGCTAAATTCCACTTACATTCACCTGATAATCAGATCCTAGCTAGACTCCCATTTCACTGATGGAACAATCAGATGTGATCCCCTATGGTTGTCTCATAAGAGCTGGTTATAACATGTGCTCTGCTTGTCCCCTCAATGTGGTGAACATTTATGAAGTTATTTCAAAATCCTTCAATCGGTTCAAGAGATATTGAGCGGACAAGAGATAAACTCATATTATAGTCATAAAACCTTTGACCTCTAAGTGTGACCATGACCTTGAACAGAGCTGTTTGTTACATGTGCTCTGCACATCGCCTTAATATGGCCAGCATTTGTGGCGAGTTATTTCAAAACCCTTCAAGGGGTCCATGAAAACTGTAGGGGACACAAAATATAGTCATATGACCTTTGACCTTTAGCTGTGACCTTGAACAGAGCTGGTTGTAACAAATGCTCTGTCCATCATCTCAATGTGGTTAACATTTTTTTGGAGTTATTACATGATCCTGCCCGCAGTTCACAAGATAAGGAGCGGACATCATATGTAGTCATATCACCTTTGACCTTTAAGTGTGACCTTGACCTTGAACCGAGCTGGTTGTAACATGCGCTCTGCACATTGTCTCAATAATGTGAACATTTGTAGTTACATTGACAAGACAATAAGGACTTACCATAGCTTAACACCCATAACATTGACAGGAAAATCAGGACCTTGCTGAACTCGGGCCATATCTAAATGCAGCACAGCCTATATGACTACAGGTCTTCCACAAAAATCATTTCCAGGTACTTGGGCAAGGAGAGGTTTTTGAGTCGACAGGGACAAGCAGGGCCCTTTCCATTTATTTTTTGTAATACCAGTAACTTATCATTAATTTCATTAAATTTCCTTAACCTTGTCAAAATGGGAATAAGAGTCAAATTGAAGTGAGGAGCAACAAATACCTACCATAGCAAGAAATGAGCAATGACTCGCAAAGTTTGAGCTATCAGGGAGAATGTAGAGGTGCTTGAGACTAGTGAGATCACTGACGTGGTTCCCAAACGTGTAGGCCAGTGTGTAGTTAATCAACTCTAGCCACTCCAACCTGAAAATGGATGAGAGGAATCAGCAAGGAATAAATATGAGTAGTGTTGAATAGTTTTGCTAGTTTTAACATTTATAACAAAGTTCAAGATTTCCTCTACAGTTTTAAAGCTTTCACATTGTTGTTTTCCAAAAAATAAATAGATCTTACACAGTCTTAATGATTACAGACAGATGCCGTATGGACACAGGAATGATTAAAAGTTGAAATGTGGAATTAAAAAGTAATATGTGACAGAATTATCAGGTTCACGACAGCCTATGCTTACCAACATTCATATGAAGTTTCATGCTACATGTGTCAGAGGACTTTTCAGATTATTTTCAACAAGGGCTGTATGGTAGGACTGAGTAACATGAGACAGAAATGATAGGTGTACAACATCTCATGCTTGCTAACATTCCTATGAAGTTTCATGTGTGTAGGTGCAATACTTTTGGAGCTACACACAACACTAAAATTTTCAGGGATGAGTCATGATAGGTCATACCCAACACAAATATATCCATGCAATAAATTTATCTGGGTATAATCAATATAAGTGAACATTTACACAGTTCAAGAGTCTTTTCTAATTGTATTTCATCCAGACTAGAATTTTTCCTCCTGATGTATATCCTGCATGACTGCTTGATATTACCTGTTCATGTGTGAGAGAGCCATGCCAAGGCCCAGATCAGGGATTGCTCCCCCGTGTTCTAATCTCAATCTGTGCAGACCTGTCAACTTCTGAAGGTGCCCATACGTCTATAATGTAAAAAGGAAGAAATTTTAAATATTTATCCACTTTTCCTGATTGATTTCCAATGTTTAATATATATTTATGATAAAGTTATGCAATTCAATATGCCAGATGTAACACACAAATGTATAGTTCCTAGATAATCATAACATCAAAACTTGAGTGAACTTCAATACAACCTAATTGATGTTACACGCCCCATTTTCTCAAAAGTTGTCAAGCATAAAAAAGGTCAGGCCCCACTATCACAAAAATACTCAAATCTAATCTCAATATTAATCTAAACTCATTTTACACATAAAAACATAGTATGATTAAAAAAATCTTGCATGTTTTTATATTTTTTAAAAACGTATTTTTACAAGGAATGTGTAGATAAAAAGATTTTGTTAATATTTCAAAGAAAAAAAATCTTGAGCAAAATTTTCTTGAGCAAAAAAAATACTTGATTATTTTTTAAAGAACAAAGAATAGTGCTCAAATACATTTTGGCTGTATAATATCTATAAGTGTTTTCTTGATATTGGGGTCTAATTATATATTTCTTTAAGCCAAAATTATTAAAAAATCTTGATTTTAGTTAATAAATGTTAGTTAATCATGATTATCATAAAGATAATTTTTATTTCAAGTCCAAAATCTCTTAAAGAATGTAAATATAAACAAAGTATACCAGAATACAAATAGTGAGCTCAGCTTATTCCTGTAAAAAGGAACTAAAGATGTTTCAAGAAATAGGGTCTATACTTTCATCATCGTTGCTATTCGATATTGACTGTTTTGCTTTGCCACATCAAATAACTTAGAGAAGGGAAAGCACTCTAACAATTCTTACCTCTTGTGTCCAATCTTTGCAGTCGCCTAGTGCGAGGTCGGTGAGCTCGGACAGCAGAGAGATGAAAGAGAACTCTGATCCTTTCACATTCTTCAGTGATGTTAGGTGCTGTCAAAATGGTAACATTAATTGTAGCTGGATGAAATTATATAATAATTGCCTAATGTAAACATGCTTACAGGCTACTTCCTAGTTAAAATCTGCTCCCAATGTTTTTTACTATTACTGGAGTCCAAAACAAGTTTTTGATGACATCAATGAATTTGAATTTCCAAATTAAA